>NW_020539726.1:26924009-26994744 GCF_003426905.1 Ctenocephalides felis
TATATGAAATATAATGTCTGATACATTTTATACAAAAACATTTACTTTAGTACTAGTTTTTTCCTCTAGACAAAGATGCATCAAAGTGCTTTATCCGGTGTTAGGCTATGTTTAAAACATAAAACACTCTTTATCAATTTAAACAACGATTTTATTAGATCCCTATACAAATAAGTTTTTGTTCTTATTTCATTATTAATATCTCACATTGTAATAGTTAATTCGCAACGCATATCCTTCATAACGGCTAAACGTATTATAACATACAAGGACCAGACAAAAGGCTTTCGTATAAGTACAGCTTTTGAAAGCAATCCGAGTTTGCTTATAATACATCGTTTTTATTGAATCACTATAGATGTGATTCATTTTAATCAAAACAATTTATTATATTGTCTCATAAATCTTTTGTATCGATTCCAAAGCTTATCGAAAGAAATAAGTCTATAAAATATAACATTCAGCATATGTGCCGTATAAAGTGCGCTCTTTTGAATACGGTGTATATAAAGACGGCAAATTTATGATTGATTTGTTCTTTAAATAATCGTGTTATGGATACTTTCGATATTAATCAAACTGAAAAAGAAGTTACGACTTTGGATAAGATTCAATTGTTATATGTTGCAATGATTCTGATTGCATTCGTATGGGCAACTGAATGAAGATCTGTTGGTTCATCAATTAACACATCTGTTATATCTTATAAATATTTTTGTTGCAAAATTATTAAAGCAGCTATTTAAACTTCGATTTATAGCACATACGTTGACGAAAATTTTGGCACATGGTCAAAAGTAAAAAAAAAAAAAAATTTGAGATTTTTAGCTAAATGGTTAGTTTTATAGCAAAATTACATCAGGCAAATTGTAGAACATAAAATTATCAATATCATATTCTCCTTCTACCATTTCTTCTCCTAATACTCCTTCTTCTCCTGATTTTTCTTTTTCTCCAGATTTTTCTTCTGCTCCTGATTCTCCTGATTCTTCTTCGTTTCCTTTATCTTTATCTGGTTCTTCACCTTTACTTTTACTTGGTCCTTTACCTTTACCTTTACCTGTTTTTCTACCTTTACCTTTACCACGCTGGAGAAGGAGAAGATCAAGAAAAATTAGAAAAAAGGGAAAGTAGAAACATTTGAAAATTATGACTCCAACAAATAAATTTAGTTGCTGTTTTATAATTACCGTCTTTATTTTTTCCAACCCAAATTCACAAATATTATTTTGCAATAGTTCCGAAACAAACAAAATCACAACAGACCCGTAAAATAGGCCTACTGGGGAAACCATGTAAAAAAAAGGGTGCGCGTAAGGTTCACACGCGATTGAAGTAAAATTCATTTGCTACTATGCTAAGATCGCATTTAATTTTGAATAAAGTTTATTAGTAATATGGTAATACTCGTGATGCACACATTTATTAGTGTCAACCATTATACACATTTATATAACGATAAATTATAAATTAAAAATTATATGTTTATAACAGTATTAAAAATATGTATAATATTTAAAAACAATAATATAATTAAAGTCATACTTCAAATATGACATGATCGGTTTGTCATTGTAATTAGCATTTAGAAATGAACCTTCAATAAAGAAATGAAGTAATTGCGGATTAATAAAAATTTTATAATATTCGTCCACACAGTGGATTATGTTAAGCAACTCCTAAACAAATATTGTTTTTGCAACTTTACTCATCATGTAATTGTGTTTGAAGAACTTTATGTAATTAAAATTAACATACATTCAATGACAGCTTGTTTTTTTTACTTTTTCGCTGGCGATATAATCTCATTTTTTAAACAGCTGCAATATCTGTCTTGTCTAAAAAATATTTTTAATTTTAATAACCTTAAAGATTTATAGAAACTACGAATAATATAGAAATAATTTCTAATCAATAAACTTACATTTAGTACACGGCACAAATGTTTAATTTGTTTTGTTATTTTCAAGGAACAGGTTAAAATATTCTTCTGATTCAGGCATTTTTTATTAAATCAAGATTTGTATCTCGATGTAACTTTAAAATCTTTATTTGTCTATGCCGCTTTCCTTGTTGATATCGGAACGCATACAACGTTGATGCCGGTACGCATACAACTACTGATCTCTACTCACATACACGACGTGTAATCACAATCGACCCGCATAGAAAAGATTTCATCGAGAGCAAATGACGAATCATTGGTTACACTCTAGTCGCGCCTAAAGAAGTTTTACTTAAAAAAACGCGATAAGCACACTAGCTTGTAGGTGGCGTTTAAACGAACTTTTTAAAGTGATATATATCTTCAAAACGGTGGATCTGAGAAAAAAAGTATGCATACATTTTTTGTAGATAATTTTATGCTATACTTTGTCTCAATCAGGTAATTTTGTGATAAAGATAACTTCAAATAGATTTTAAAACCATTTAAACTATTTCCATTTAGCTGAAAATCGCAAAAAAATCTTTTTTTTATCTTTGACTTTGTGCCAATTTTTGATCGCACCGGAACGAAGAGAATTTTTAAGATTTCTTTTATAATTGTATGTCGAGCAATTTAACAAGTTCCGGTAAACTTGAATGCGTAAATTGACCGGACTATTAAATTAAAATTAAAATCTTATGACAAGTCTCAAATTTTCATAATATTTTAAAAATTAACGCTGACTGTTTTGTTAGATAGATTTAACTTAATTGTCATGCTTATTGAAAATTTGTCTATAAAATATAAAGTTTCTGCATTGAAACATCAGACCATGCACTTTTGGTTCCACATACAAATCAGTATATTAGGATCCAGATCTCTAACCATTATACCATATATACATATATATAATAAAACAAATAAATCACCGAGTCGTATAAATATAATGCAAGGCTACCTTGACGCATTTACCAGAAATTACATCATTCTCGAACCATATCCGCGTCCCACGGATGCCTCTTATCGAACAACCAAAAAACGTTTAGCGCGATTTTACACAAAAGATAAAACATATTCATCATCAATTATTATTCATTCAGATTTATTTGACGTTGCTTTTTGTACGAGGAACAACCTGACCTCATGAATCATTAAAAGGAGATTAAAGCAGAGATTGGAAATCGTTTTGAGCAGATACGTCGTTGCAAAAGAAGTAAACCATATGCCGAATATAATTAAATTTAGAATGTACGTTTATAAGTCTCTTTGTGTTCATTGAATTCAAAAACTAGGAGGTTTTTATAAGCTTAGGGAAATCTTCCAGAAAAATCGAAATCTAGTGAAAATTTTCCACAAAAATATGGTAAATTTGCATTATTGATAAAAATCATTGCATTATTTGAATAGAAATTATTAATTAAGATAATTATTATATTGTAAAATATATTTTTGTATGGAGATCAACTTGACACCATGAATTATTAATAGGAAATTAAAGCAAAAGTTGGAAATTGTTATAAACATACACTTTATTGCAAGTAAAGTAAATCATATACCAAATAGTTTGTGTTTTTTGTATCAAAATACTATAAGCGATTTTAGGCTTTGTCATTATCTCAGGAAAATCTACTTGGAAAATCTAAATTTAGTGGAAATTGTCCACAAACGAGACGGTTTATTGACCAGAAAAATTAATGGTTATTAAAATGAAGATTTGTGGCAGAACGGTGAAAATTGAGGGTTGCATGGATTTTTTCAATCACACATAAATAATATAATTTATAAATAGAAAATATTCTTTTAGCACGAGAAACAACTTGACATCATGAATCATTAAAAGCAAATTAAAGCAAAAATTGTAAATTGTTTTAAACATACACTTTATTGCAAATAAAGTAAATCATATACAAAATATAATTAATTTACATATATAAAAAATAAAGTGTGTCTGACTGTTTCTTTGTGTTCTTTGGATTCCAAAACCAGGATTGATTTTAATTTCTTTCACGAGCCCAGGAAAATCAAAAATTAGTCAAAATTGTCCACAAGACCAATAATGGTAAAAAATATTAGATTATTAAAATTGAGATTTGTAGTAGGAGAATGAAAACTGAGGGTTTCATGGATTTTTGCTGCTGATACATATCATAATTAATAAATACTAGATATTATTTTTTAAATTTTATATTTTACAATAATTAAGTTCTTCAGATAATTTTAAAATTTCTAGATATTTATCAATTTATTTTAAAGATTGTTATTATATATTTTAGTTTATAATTATTTCAAGTTTGGCTGAATCGTATTTTGACTCACATGAGACATACAATAAATTATCTAAATTATTTTACATTATTAATTATTTTGGTACCTACTCATTTTATTTTATACTAATTCATAACTAAAGATGTAAAATATAATATTATTAATAAAAAATAAATAAAAAAAACCGTTCGCGTTCAAAATGTAGTATTCGCTAATTTTAATATTTATATATTACAATTATCTGCTGCCAAAAAATTCTGCATTACCTATAACGTTAAAAAAGTTATATTTAAATATTTTCTACCTATTTACAATCACAATTATTTCTGATAATTCCAAAACATCAGCAAAAATTTACCAATTAATAAGTAATTGAGTAAGTTTCACTTATGTACAAGTAATTTCATGGTAAATTATAATTTCAGTAGTTCAAAAAATTATATCAAATTATTCTTTATCATCTTTCATAAACTCTTTCGATAGGTTTTTAACACCTGCCTCAAATTGGCGAGTGATTTATGACTGCAGAAACTGGATTAAATGTTAAGGTTGCTCCATCAGTTTTTTGTTTCATAAAAATCAACAGAATAAGTGAATGGATAACATATTCTATAATTTAACAGTTCCTAGATTTATCACATACTCAATAAAAAAATCTGATAAATTAAAAGCTATTAGTGCTAATGCAATCAATCAAAATATCAAAACAAGGTCGAAGGTAAAAATCACTCGTTTTGGGAAGTGGACTTACAAATATATATTATTTTGTTTATATAAATAATTTTTTTAGATTATTAAATATATATTTATTAATGTTTTTAATATATATGAATTAACATAGTTGTAAATTCAGTGCAAGAATTAAATATTTAAAATTCTATTGCTTGAAAAAATTTGATTTTGAAAAAATGGCTTTGATTTTGAAAAAGTGCTCTTGAAATCCGGATTTGATTTTGAAATAATGGCTTTGGGAAGTTTTCTCCAATTTATCAGCTCTTTAACAATAAAGCAGTTGGCCAGAATCTCACAATATGGAATATTAAATGCACAATTAAGTAAATTAAAAATCTAAATAATTTATTTAAAATTAACTATAACTTTTTTGCCAATATCAGCATGAGTTTAGGTTCAATTACTTTATCATCTATGTATTTTCCTCTCGTCGTGTTATGTTATGATGCTGGATTCTGGTTTGTGGCATCCGAGAAATTATTACAAATTTAATAGAGCGAATTTACATTTTCCCAAGCCGTAAATTAATATTTTACAATATATTACACTATGTAATATAAGTAATATCTGGAATATTGTGTTGCTATCTACGAGACCTGCGATCATAAAATTTATGGTAACATAGAGATCCGTGTACGAAGAACACGCTAACACTTTATATGAGAATTATGAGGACATTGGATAAAAATTACATGAAAAAATGACAGGACAAAATTTTTGAACTAAATCTAAATGAAAATAAAACATATGAAAAATTATATAAGAAAAATAATACAGTGCAAAATTTATATTTTTTTGGGGTTCCTTACCGAAGTGATGAGAAACTATCAACCAATCAATTTATTAGTTAGCCATTTCTCGTTGTGAATTTGGAAAATATATGTTTAATTTCTAACCACAACTCTTCTCAATTGATATGTATTATTACCACCAATATATCAATTACTAACTTTATTATTATTTTTACTCCTACCTCTTTTCTAGAAATTTAATTAATAATAATAATAGTGACTGATATTGAATATAATAACTATATCTATATTAACTCTTTAACTGCATTAGATGTTTACAAAATAGTTCGTTCAACGAGAACAACGAATAAATGTTTCTAATATTAATTAAATTATTGAAAAACTAGTGGTGCATGGCATCGTGCCTTAAGGCAAATTGCAGGAGCATTCTGCACCAAAAAATTTCAAATCCTTAAAAAAATGTGATTTTTGTGAATTTTCAGGTTTTAAAAAAAAATTTGAACATTTTCAACCCCGCTGCATAGCTGTTTTAGATTCGCAATAACGAAGCGCGTAAGCGCCGCATCGTAGTCTAACGAGTAAACATTGGTACGGAAGATAGAACAAAAACAAGATTTGTACTCATCAATATAATCTCTATAAAATATCTGATAATATGGTGTGCATATGTCTAAAGATCATTTTTGACCGCCAAATGGCATTTTTTTCACTTTTTTCTTTGGATCTCCAAAACTGCTAGACCTGTCTTCCAAAAAATTTCATCAATTTAATTAACTGTCCAAACAAATAAAATGTTTTTTGAATCATCCAAAGTGGGCGCTTCGTTCTTTCAAAATTTGATTTACCATTTTTGGCACTTTTTGTCTCGTATCTCCGAAATGCCTGCATCTGCCCTTGCCAAAAATTAATCAGCATGTCTCCTAATCAATACGAACAGAATGTATTTTTAATTATTCAAATCGCGTGATCCGTTTTCTCGAAATCATCGAAGGATAAATTGTATCTGCACATACAAACACAAACTCAGACACACACACACATATATCCATTGTTTCTAAGGTATGCGTTCAGAAACCTCTGAAACGTAAAAATATGTAAAAATTTTCATTTTCGATTATTTTCAATTACTATAACTTACTCTACGGGAAGTTATTACAAAAAAATTATTGAAGTTGAACTAAATTAAACTAGTTTTTCGTTAAAGAATGGTGTTATAATTATTATTTTTGTATTTGTATATTTTTGTACGTGAACATATATATGATTAATATATTATAATTATTTAATATTTCAGAGTATTTATTAAAGAAAGTATTAGAAATGAATTACTATATGTTTTTTCAATCCCTTTGTAAAACGTTTCCGGACAAAAATTAATGCAATTATGTTTTTTGTCTCTTTTATTTATTCTGGGATAAAATAGCCAAAAGTAATATTTAATATTGTTAAAGTTTTGTGTTTTGTTTTTTTTTGGTTTGAATTTTTGAATTATGACAAATATCGAATGTCGAAACGTAAAAATGAAAAAAATATAATATGTAATTAATATATTACTGGTTATTTCGAACTTACAAATATACTTATATTTTTGAACTTTATTAAATTTGAAAATTTCGATAGATTAATTAATTTTGTAAAATGACTGGAATTGAAATTTATTTGATAGAAACGCCTCTCATGTTTTCACTTGTTTTGGAATAGATTTAAATATATAACATTAATTTTTTAACACTTTTTTCAATTTTCTTCCATAAGTTCTATCTCAATCATATCAACGATACATATGTAATAGAACACAATTTTCACTTACTGGTAGTATTATTAAGTAAAATAATACATGTTTATATATTATATATTATATATGATTATCAATCAAAACCTGAATATTTCCATGTTAAGATAAATAGATCACAATGCGTAGGTACTCTCCAAAAACGAAAGTACAGAATCAAATTTACGATTGATAATTATGGGTTTTACGATAAACTAATTTTTATTTAATAATAATGATAATCTATAATTAATGGACCCATAAATTACAACGCAAAACACACAACGTGAACTAAACGCCCGCCGTGAGATGTTTTTGCTTTTGTTTTTCTTGTTATCACAGATTCTATGGACAGGGCCGGATTTAATAATAAACATTCAATGATAATGTTATAAATCTTGATTTGATATGTGAAAATATTCATAATTAGCAGAAATTTAATTTTGTGAAAAATGGTTTAAGTTGAGATGAAAATTGTAAAATATTTTCCCTGTGTTTCAAAGGATCGAATTTAATGCTGTACATTCAATAAAAATTGTGTAAATGTTATATTGTTAATTGTAAAAATAATGATAATAAGCTAAAATTTAATTTTTGCAAGTATACTTTGTTATAGGATTAAAATATAGTTGTAAATAACTTCTTGATCGTTGGCTGGCATTGTTCCATATATTCAATTGTGATGATGATGAAACTATTTATAGAGGTATGTCTATGAAGGAAAAGAAAATAGTTCATATAAATATGAAAAATACATAATAATTCATATAAAGCATAATACGGAAAATATTTTTTATATCCATGTTTTACTTAATAATAGTATGATAAATAATTTACATTCTTTTGAATTGAACATCTTACAGGGTACAGGTAAACAAAATAAGTCCGCATTGATATTTTTTTATTTCGTGTACCATCTTTGAAAGCATCTTTCATTTTCTAGTAATTATAACTTTATTTAATTGCATACTTTTTTCAGCAATCAGAACTATGAACTTTTGTGCTGATTTTATAATAACAAGAGTTTTTGTAGATGACAACCCAAACAGTTGTTCTGTTTATATGTGATAATTTTACTATCACAATTTATGTAATGCTGATTAATTTTCAATTGGTAAAGGCTATTTTTACTTGAAATCATATTGACGACTATATTTTCAAGTGAAAATTGTCACTGCTGCTTGACATCAGGATATCCTAGGAGGATATCAAACCTGGAACTTCTGGAACCAAAATTTTTCTTTTTTTATTAAGTGTTAATTTTCTGATTTTATACATACTTTTTACAGCAATCAGAACTATGAGCTTTTGCGCTGATTTTATTATAACAAAAGTTTTTGTAGATGGCAACCCAAATAGTTGTTCTCTCTATATGTGATAAATTAATGGTCATACTTTATGTAATGAAGTTTTAATGGCAAAAGCTAATTTTATTTGAATTTGCCATCAATGCCATCTATATTTTCAATTGAAAACCGATGTTAATGCTGCTTGACATCAGACTATCCTAGGAGGATATCGAACTTGAAACTTCTGGAACCGTGCGCTTATTTTTTTATGTTATACGTAGTTGTTACCATCTTTTTTTTTTCCTTCAAGTATTAATTTTTTTATTTCATACATACTTTTTACAGCAATCAAAATTATCAGTTTTTGTGATGATTTTATATTAACGATATTAGTTCTCTCTATAAATGTATAGTCATAATTTATGTAATAAAGTTTTGATGGGAAGAGCTAATTTTTACTTGGCAAGTCATATTGCCATCTATATTTTCAAATCAAAATAAATGTCACTGCTGCTTGACATCAAGATGTCCTAGACAGGTATCCAACCTAGTTAATCTGATTAGTGAAGTGCCATAGCTCTAACTTCTAGATTAGAAGATCACGGGGAAACCCTTGTTTTAAACTAAACACAATTACTTTATTTCTAACTACACAGTTAATTTAAATTTAATCTGATTCTAGTTTTCTATATATCATTTTTATGCATTTTATATATTCTCAAAATTCTTCACATCTGTTCTTCCTTATATTTTTCTTAATCATAATAGAACACGTTTGCTACGTTTATGTATGTGTCCCAGAACTCAACGTCCCAGAGTGTCCCAAAACTCAACGTCAAGCCGAAACGTGATAGTTTTGATCATAACTATCATGAAAAAAATTATTCCGTGTAGTTTGAAAATTATGAGCTTTTAAGTGCAACCTAGAGCTTTGGTGAAACTGTGACTATTTTACGGTTATTGTGGTAACTTATTATTAGTTCTGATTATTTTAAACTATGAATCCATGATAGTAAATAACATTTTTAGGACCACAGCCAAAAATAATAAGGACACAATTGCTACCAGGGGGCGTCTATTAATCTCGTGAGGGGGGGTTTGACAAAAAATCATAAAATATCACGTGCGGGAGGAAGGGGTCTAGTAAGATATCACGTGTATTTATTTTTTACAAGATTTTTTTTTTAAAAAAATCCAAACATTTTCAAAAGTAAAAAAAATTAACATTTTTTTCTCGTAACTCAAAATACATGTGATGTTTGGAGGGGGAGGGGGAGGGGTAATTTTGAATATCACCAAGGTGGAGGATAGGCCCAAAAATCCTTAAAAAATCGATCACGTGATTAATAGGACGCCCCCCCCAAGGTTTCAAGAATTAAGACTTTAGGTCTTTAGGATATGTAGGTATTGTGATTTTATCCCCGGTCTCTCCTATTTATTGTTAATTCCATATTGAACCGGCGGGTCGAGCACGGCCGGCGTGGCGATATAATAAAATAATAAATCATTCGGTGTTATCTGGACATCTGGGCGGATTAAGTATAACTCGGAAACTTTGCGAACACAGAAGAAGCGTGCTGGACTGAACTGTTGGCTTATATATTGACCGGTGACCGATCTCGTCCTGTTTTTCTTCAATTCAAATGATTTTGTACGAAGGACCAAAAAACGCGTACTTTAAGATTACATTTTTTATAGGTCAATTTTATATGCTGCATTATTATGCTAATTAATTTATAATCAATTATTAAAAGTTGGTAAACATGTTAGTATAGGTAGTTGGGTCCGCTGCCACCAAAATATTTTTTTTTTTTTTATTTTTTTTTTATTTATTATTCATAGCAAGCTATACAAAGTACATTCAGCTACATTTGTTACAGTTATATATTGATTGACGGCGTTATCACAGGATAGCGATCCTTCTCACGCCACCAAAATATGTTGGATACGTTGTCACCGAATAATATGTTGGAGCACCGATCGACGAAGAAATTGATTTAATTCACAGATCTTAAAACATTATCATCAAACAGAAATTTACACAATTGCAGCTGTACAAGTGACCACTCTTTTCGTTATTCATAGGCTTTACATAGTATTTTTAAGTAGGGCGCCTTAATGCATTTTAAGACATCACACAATTTTGTGAATCGTATTTACATGTATAAGTGGGATTTCTAGAAGGATGAATATTCGATTTGCGTTTGGTGTTTTGATAATGCAATGTTAAGAATGAAATGAAAGCTTGTGGGTGCACAATAAGATATTATATAAATAATCGCAATTATCACTCATCAAGATTGACATTAATCAACGCTTTTAGTATTAACTTCTAGTCCAATAATTTACTTCCCGAAGGAGCAGTTAATGTTTTCGACAAAAAATCCGATTTGCTATTTAAATGTTTGCTTGACGTTTTAAGTCATTTTGAATTTTTAGCATTTTTTTAAGATAATTTCTAGTAAAGCATTGATTAAATCTTGGTAAAAAGCGAAAACTTTAATTTTTAATTAAAGAGTTGATAATTTTATTTAATAAACTAATAATTTGTAATTGTAGCAATATATATATATATTTATGCTTGTATCGTTATGTCATTTAGTATATATTATTTACTATTTAAGTTTCTTGACAGAATATGCTTGTTTTTCATAGATGTCATTATATACTCTTACATTTCGATATTTGCAATAACTTAATACATGAAAATCGACAAATTAAAATTTAACCGGTCTAAAAGAGTTGACTCTCCCATGTCAGCCCAGCCATTAAATTACCTGAGAAAACTAAATAAAAATTAAAATTTATTATCAATAAACTAAATCAAAAAAATGATTTATCGCCATATATGAAAAGCCGTTATTTATAGTAAGAAAGATTAGAACTTGACATGTGATATTATTTACGGTTTTCTGGAAAATTATCAGACATAAATTCGATTGGAAACAAAATATGATTTATTAATTTTCATAATATACGTGCGAATATAATAAGCCATAGATAATTTTTATAACAATGTAATTTGATGTGGTACGTTCTTAACTATTACACCAAAAATTATTATTACTAAATATAGATGTTAAACGGAAGATGGTAAAGATATTTCGTATGATGTTAAACTAAGTTATCCCGACGACAATTCAATTTTAGGCAAAATTTAAAAAATAACAGTTTGTTGGAGTAATTTTATATTTATTTTCATTTTAATCATTATCACTCATGTTTTACATAAACCTCATAGTATGGAGTTTTACCAACAAATTTTAATTATCGGTAAAATTTTGACTTTAGAGAAAAAATGATCTATGAATCTATTAGGAACTTTATAAGCAATGTTCTTCTTGATATTGAATACAAATCCATAATAAATATGCCTATTGATTCTTAGTTAACATATATTACTTTTTACTTTAATTTTATAAAAATATAGTATCTTAAAAAATGACCTAATGTTCATATTACCTTTTTTAATGTTTTTTAAAAACTTTACACCAGGTCTTCGTACCAATCTCTACAATGCGTAAAATTTAAAATCGAGTATTTTGGGAAATCCGTTTGTATTTTAATTAATTGAAGATCTTCGATTTCATTTTGGCAAGCAAAACTACATTTATAACAAAATTAAAATATTAAATACTATATAATTTTTCTTCTGTCAGAAACATGTTAATCTCCATGTTGAACATAAGAACCATCATTCATGTTGGCAAAACATTAGCATGGCTGGGCATCACTTATCAAATCATCGGAGGTATCATGTATATGTCTTTATTAAGTCGAGATAACGAATATTTAATAGCCGAATAATAGTAATAACGCGCGAATCATGTAATACATCAAATTCTAGATGAGAGTATCTACACGAGATACAGATTTTGCCATCATATAGTAGGATGGCTGGTGACTAAAATCGAGTTAGAAATAGGAGTGGATGACAATGACACAAAATATGGAGATATTAGTGGTTATTCTCATTTTATTGCCCTCGATTTAATATATTCTACTTACATCAAAAAGCTACTAAACTAGAGTACTTTTAGCATTTTTGTCCAACACAAAAGATGATAAAATTGGAGTTTAATAAAAATACAGCAAAACCACAATTAGACTCATTATCAGACAAATGGTTAAATTTATCTGTCAAAGACAACTTTCAAACGGCTACCAATACTTTTACAGTACTCTGCTTAAAAAATACACGAGACTGGATAGGGTACACAGGGAGAATGATGAAGTATGTTTGTTTGAACAAGTTTCCATTAGTGCATTAACTCAGCGCACTACATTAACATAATGGTGGACAATTGTGATTATGACACACGTCCTTTTTTGTATGATTTAATTTTATAATTCCATCGAATTTAAAAACAGGATTTCAGTATTACTACGTACACAAATGTTCAAATTACCATTTAATTCCCTTTTTTTCAGCTTACTAATAACTTAACAAATTTTTTGTGGGCAAAAAAAGTGGCACAACCGTACCTAGTCTCTCCTACATTAATTTTTAAATGTTGTTTCACATAATTTGAGAGGTTGTTATGATTATGGTTGACATAATTTGATTAAATAAAATATAAGATATTAATTAAAAGCTAAAAATTTACCATGTACCTTGTTAATAGTTGCTGATACTTATTCTCTACCATTGCTTTTATTTTAAACGGTGGTTTTTATTTGTGGGGATATCCTGGAAGTCTGAGACTTTTTCGTAAAAAAAATCTGCTGGCGTCAAATAGTGACTCTTTGCTATTGGCTATTAGATTTTTCGATAACAATGAGTGCATAAACGCTAATTATAAAAGTATTATTTTTGGAAAAACTATACATAAGCTCTTAGTCTATAACAAGATCCACTTATAAAGCGTTCAACAAAATTGAGTTAAGTTCTGATGCAACGAGAAACAATATATCTATACAATTGCAAAGCACGTGCAATTGTTAGACACGATGAGAAAATATGGTTTTTATAAAATCTTTTAATTTGAACTATGGTAGCCATTTTATAAACAATAGATTTACCAATTTTATGTGTAATGCAAATAATTTTGCTAAAGATTTAGTCTAAATTAATACTAAATGTAATTGTACTTGATAATTATATTTCTTTATACAAATTAAAATTCAAATTCAAATTTTACTGATTTCATTGAAACAATATTTGGAACTGCTGATGAACACATGTGGTGTGTTGTAGGTTGGATGACCGTCAAGGGTGATGATCGTTACCACTGTTGTTTAAATATTTACAAAAAAGTTGTATATATATATATATATATATATATATATATATATGATTTGTCGACGTTGATACATATTTGTGATATTTTGATCACAACCTTGATCAGTGTCCATAACGCACCGCTATTAATAACATAAAATATAGGAGGGCAATATGTGCTCCTTCAATTTCTCGTTTGTTAATATAATAGTATATTATTATTTTACGCAAATTTAGTGTTCAATCAATTTTACATCATAACTGCATAATTTTCTCCCTTTTTATATGTTTTTATTTATCATCAACTTTGTATTTATGTTATATGTTTTTTAGATTACTGAATGATGACACACATCAGGTGTCGAAATGTTTTATGGAATAAATAATTTTGTTATTTAATATCACAAATATATATATATATATATATATACCATTTATATTTTTATTATCTCAAGTATGAGAAGCATGTAACAGTCTCAAATCGTGTAATATAACAACTATATTATATAAACGGAATCACGAAATTCATATTTGCAGATTTTTTCAATGTTCTGTAGAACTAACAAGGTAGTGGAGAGTAAAACTAACAAGTTAATCTGCAATTACTCATATTAACCAATTTGCTGCAGACATCATTATGCACACACAATTAGACGTCGACACGCGATTTTATAATAAAGTTACTTTAGACGCATTGTAGATTATAGTAAATGCGTTGAAAAAATTAAAATACGATAAGTAACATCTAGAAAATCATCTAATGTAAATCATATAAATCTAAATATAATCATCATGAAGACTTGAGTAGAGCTCGTTACTCCAGAATTTCAACAAACTAATCTGATATGTATTTTTAAGTTGGGTGGTATTTGCATAAAATTATTTTCAGTGTTTTTTTAACTTTCCGGGGCTGGGCCAAAAATCGAAAATGAACATTTTTGCATTTCTCGACGTTTTGTAGGTTTCTGAATATTTTGGCATACCTCAGAAAAAATGGATGCCGTGTGTGTTTTGTATGTCCGCATTTTTTCGTTCACGTTTTCGGGCGCACGGATCAACCGATTTGAATGGATCAAAAAACATTTGATTCCTATTGATTGGAAGATGTTCTGATTACTTTTTGGCAAAGGCAGATTCAAAAAACATTTTACTTGTATTGACAAGATAAAGAACTGATTAAAAGTTTGCGAAGACAGGTTCAGCGGTTATGGACTCTCAATAGAAATAAGTTAGAGAAATGTCTAAAAGTTTATTGGACATCAAATTATCAGATATTTTATAGAGATTTTAATAATGTGTACACATTTTGTGTGAATTCTTTTTGGGTCCTACCAAGATTTTTAATTACGGTACGGGAAGTTCCAGCAATGAGCCTTAAGGCACGATGCCATGCACCCCACTAGTTCAGTTTTCTATTTTACAGTTAGAAATTCATTGACTCAGATGTGAATTATAACATTGGTTCCAAACCGATTTAATCTCATCCTAAAATAAAGAAAGACCACTCCACCAACACTGACACCCAAAAACTTTATTGAAAAATTAATATTAATTCCCCCAACGATCTAATCTGATCAAAGCGACATATTACATATTACCCGATTAAATTCAATCAGTACCTTCGAAAAAAAATGGTCGAAACCCACCAACTAAAAAATAAATTCAAAATACACAACGTACGCACATTTTTCAAAATTTACTTTTCCAATATTTCTCTGTCTCTTTCGCACTCGTGTTATCGGAATACATATTGTGGAAAAGAGATCTCGTATTTGTTTTAAGTCGTGATCACTAAACACACATTGGGCAGTTCCGATGCTTCGTTTCAATAATTCCGTCACCGCCCAAGGATGACCATATCAAGATCGAAACGTTTGCTCGGCCGATGAATAATGGATCTGTTGTAGGAGCGTGCGACGCCAAATCGGTAAGGGAACACTATAAAGTCGATATAAAATGTAGTAATTTTTGGTCTTTTTCTGAGATTTGAGAGTAGACTTATTGGCTTCCAATCAGATGATCCAGACTTGATACCCGTCTGGGATATTTGTCAACTTTCTGATGTCAACTGACAGTGTCATCAGTTTTTACTTGAAATATCGATATCAATATCAATACAAGTGAAAAAAGCTCTTAGCAGATATTGCTGCATCTAATAAAAAGTCCAAATATCGCTGGAGCTGCGTTTCCAAAAATTAAGCCAATGCGGTTCATACAAGTAAAATGATTTTTGAATTAGTGGTGCATGGCTTTGTGCCCTGAAGTAAATTGCTAGATCTTCCTGTAGTTTTAAACTTTTAAAAGCTCAAAAATGTAAAATTAAATTCTTGATAAGAATTTAGAATTTTTTGAAAACTTCGAAAATTATGAAAACATTTGAAAAATTTTAATATTGCAAAAATTGGATCTTTTGAGAATTATAAAATTTAAAAAAAATGATTTTTTTGTGTTCACTGATATTTTTTTTAAAAATGTACTACCCAGTAATAGTAATGGGCTAAAAATCAAAAATAACATTTTTTGCATATCTTCACGTTATGAAGGTTTCTGAACATTTTAGCATACCTCAGAAAAAATGGTGTGTGTGTGTGTATTTTTTATGTCTGCAGTTTTTCGTCCACGTTTTCGGGCGTACGGATCCAATGATTTGAATGTTTCAAAAAACATCCGACTCCTATTGATAGGGAGATGTGCTGGTTAGTTTTTGGCAAAGGCAGGTCCAGCCGTTACGGAGATACGAAGCAAAGAGTGCAATAAATACAAATCGAGTTTTTGAGAGAACGAAGTATCCGATTTGAATGATTTAAAAAGCATTCAATTTGTAATGATTGGGAGAAGTACTGATTGGTACAGAACTAAATGTGCAAAAAATTGCAGTTTTTGAGAGAACTAAGCGTCCGATTTGAATGATTCAAAGAACTCTCTGTTTGTTTTAACAAAATAATTGCTTTTGGAACAAAAAAATCGTTTCAATTTTTTTCACATTCGAAAATAATTCAGAATTTGATTTTAATTCAGACTAAAGTTCTAATATACTTTAAACAAATATGTTCAACTTTGCAATTCAGTTTATATTATTCTTATGAATATCAGACAATGATACAATATTTATAACAATCTATTTGAAAACATTTAATATTCGAGCATTTCGTTAAGGTACGGGAAGTTCCAGCAATTTGTCTTAAAGCACGATGCCTTATACCACTAGTTTGAAAATTTGTTGAAAGTTTGTGATACTCATTTATATGGTTGATTTATACAATACTTTCGAAAACATTATTTTTGACTGCCAGATGGCATTTTTTCGTACTTTTTTTCTGGATCCTCAAAACCACTGAACCTGCCTCTGCAAAATTTGTATAAATTCTTTATTACGTCAATACAAGTAAAATGTTTTTTGAATAATTCAAATCGGACGCTCCGTCCTCTCAAAAACTAAATTGCCATTTTTGCACTCTTTGCTCTGTATTTCCAAAACAACTGAACCAACTTTGGCCAAAAACTAACCAGCAAATCTCCTTAACAATAGAAATCGAATGCATTTTGATTATTTCAAATCGGTTGATCCGTGCTCCCAAAAATGTGGACAAAAATTTGTACATACTTATACACACACATACGCATTCATGCCAAAATGTTCAGATATCTTTGAAACGTGAAGATATGCAAAAATTTTCATTTTCGATTATTGGACAATTACTATAACTTACCCTACTGGAACTTGACCTGCTTTAGCCAAAAACTAATCAGCACGTCTCCCCATCAATAGTAATCGAATGTTTATGTCATTTGAAATATTGTATCCGCACATAATGATATTGCAGTATTTAATTTTTAAATATTAATTCTTTTTCATTATATAATATATATACTTTTTGATCGATTGTTCTAATTTAAATATTTCATAATTAACTATTAGCAAAAATATATTTTTTTGTCTTTTTTTTTGTTTTTTTTACCAGTATTTGTTTTATAAGTAGTACGTCTATTGCAATAAAAAAATAATCAACCTATGTGGAGTATATATCTGCGATGTGCTTCAATACTTCAACATCGATTCTTTATCACCTTTATGTCGACAATTCCCTTAATCTTGCAAGCTCTAGTTAGGATAATATCGCACCCACACGACTTAAATTTCATCTTTTTGTTCCATCCCTCGAGGAGGTTGAACTGAACAAATTATTACCCAAGATATTTAATATTATATACATTATCTTAAATACTAAATTAAACAAATCGTGATCAAGCCCTCTCGCGTATTTGTGCAATGTGAACTGCAAGCTGCATCGCTTGAACGTAATATGAAACGACGTGTTATCTCGTCATATGCATTATGCATTTTAGTGCATTATTCAAATTCTTGGGCGGGATTAATTTACGATTCATATTTTTAAAAATATTATATATATATATATATAAATATAAATATTTATGAAATAATGCTTTTACGAGTTAAAAAGACAAGAAGGTTGATTTTTTATAGCCAAAGAAAACTGTTAATTAAGAAAATTCATTATTCAGCAATCACAAATCTAATTTATTATTTATTGTTTTTGTTAAAGCACTACGTGCTATTTGAAGGTTATCCGAAGTTCTTCCGTCTTTGCTGTTAGATTTTGGAATCACGTTTTGTGTACAATTATTTAGTATATAAGAAGTTAAGATTTAGTTGGTCAGTCAGAAGTCAGGAGTTAAGTCAGAACTAAGGCTTGGAGTCAGGCGTATTGTGTAGATACTTAAAAAAAATTTAGTCTCCAAAGGGTTACCAAACAAATTATTTTATTTCTATATTATCAACCGCTCCATGATCACAGGAGTGATCAAATAAACACCAATTACATTTCATCATATATAGTTTATTACCATTCCCTGCACAAACTAGTTTTGAACAATCAAACATTTCTGTTAAAACATATTTTAAGAAAATTTAATTGGCAGATATAATTAATTACAATTTCTATTGAAACATTTTATTTAAGAAATTTCAATTGATAGTCATGTTAGATATTATTAATCACAAAGTACTCCATAGGATAGGCCGAGGCACAAAGATCCAACTTGACTTTGAGCAATTATATTGTGAAAAACCAAACCAATTATGTTACAACAAATAACACATTTCAAACAAACAACTATCTGACTATGTTCAGTATAACTTCCAGCTAATTCATTATAGTAAAAATGTTTTTTTTTGCTGTTTTTCAAAAATGCACTGGTCCGTTTTACCGGGACGGCTAGGGGACAAACTGGGCGAATGGCTTATTTTTGAATTTAAAGTGATTTTACAAAATAATAACTACATTATACAACTAATGCAAATTATAAATTTTCTGGGTACATTTTTTACAGGAATAACATCGTATATAACCTTGGCCTGGTATTTTGTCAGAAACATTTATCAGCCTAGTTGGAATAACTATTTATTTAACTTATCTCTTGTAAAATTGATTTTTTTTAACGTATAATTTACTTTTTATTTACTTTTCTTATTATTTACACCTTTCGTCCATGGGCGTCCATTAATCTCGTGAGGTTTTTGGGGGGAGGGAAAATTTGACAAAAAAACACGAAATACCCCCGGGGAAGGAGGGGGGTATAGTAAGATATTAAGTGTATTTATTTTTTAACTAATTTTTTTTAGTTCAAATATTTTCAAAAAAAATATAAAGAAGTACAGTTTTTTCACGTAACTAAAAATAGTCGTGATGTTTGGTGGGGGAGGAAGGGTGATTTTGAATATCACCATGAATCACCAAGGGGAAGGGGGAGTCCGAAAATCCTTAAAAACTCTCACGTGATTAATGAACGCCCCCTTACCAGGGTAATATTTAGTAGGCCTTTTTTACCTCGCCCACGTGTATGCTTTTATAGAGGTTATATAAAAACATATTTCGAATATAACATAAAATTAACAATACATCTTATAAATTATCTGTATAACAAAGACTCAAAAATTATATTATGGTCTCATGAACTAAACAACAGCGCTCACAAGCAAAAAAACTAATAACGGAAGAAAATACTTTTGTTGTAGATTTTCGAACATGGCCCTGATAGCGACATTGGTTGATTTAAGGCGAAGGCTAATTACACTTTTTTTTCCTGTTCTTTCAAATATTGTTGTTTTCTAACAAAAAAATCTAAAAATTTCTAACTTTACTTGTTGTTTAGATATTGGTGGTGGTCCTTTTTAATAGACCTTTAAGCCCCTCTATGCTATAACTATAACATGATAAAACTCAAAGAGCAGCCGACGACTAATATACCTAAACATTTATTGTACTCTATATGTCAAGTTTTACAACTCTTTCACCAAACATAGGTATTAAACCGAAATAACTATGTTCCTATTTATACTTTAGCACACTTCTCATATTATCCACAAATTATTTATATTATTCGCATTCGAATTCATTCGCACCGGCGCGATGTTCATTCATTCATTCATCATTCATCATTCATTCATTCATTGGTGTTCACGCGAGCGCGTAATCCCTGATGAAATGCGATGAAAAGCGAACCGTGAAAGTGCTTACAAATGGATCGTCAGGCCGCGTGTCGACGATTTTTCGCTTCTGTGACTTCTTGTTACTATCCCACATGATAATAAATATTCATATTATTTAAATACATACGCTTATATATATATATATATATATATATATATATAAAGTAGAAGTCCTTTAGTCCGGCTTCCAACAGCCCGGAATGCCCGATAGCCCGGCATTTTTATGAAAAAATGTGCTTTTATAACAAATAAAAAATGCTCGAGGGCTATTAGGAGTAGTTTGGAATCATTCGTAAAGACTCGCTATTCTTCGGTAATCGTTGTGTCTATGGTCAACTCCGTTGTGTCTAGATTCATGAACAAAGTATGTTCTACGAACTACATAGCCCCACGGTTAGAAATCATTAATCTTTTGTTTTTTTTTGTAAAAAATAAAAATATTATGGAATTTATATATTGTAATAAATATAAAATAACCTTGGTTGTTTGTATTTCTTATTTATTACTGATTTTGTAGTTTGTACGGAATATGTGTGTGTGCGTATTTTTTTAAACTGGGATTCATCTTGATAATGAATAGTAAAGTACCGAAATTATGTTTCTAAAAAATATTATTGAACGATTTCCATACGTTTCGAGACTCAATTTGACTCTTCTTTAGTGGTTTAAGCACACAAACATTAGACACTAAACACAAAAATATATTCAATGAAAACTTCAACAACCATGTTAGTGAACTGTTTTTTAAACCCAAATTTTCGTAAGGTAAAATTTAGTACTTTTCAAAAACTCTCATAAATTTTCAAACAATTGTAATTTTTTCAAAGATTTCAAATATTTCCAATTTAAAAATTTAAATTACGGTCCGAAAATTTACCTTAAGTCACCAATTTAAAACAATGTTTCCCTGAACGTTTCAAATTTATAACTTCCCTTTTTTGATAATATTTAATATTTTCCAATTTGTATTTATAAGCTTCTATTTCAAGCATCACGCTGGAAGATTGTAAAGATTTTGTTCGATCATTCTTAGTCGATATAGATAAATGTATATATGTAAAATGTTGTTTTGATTTGTATAAATTTACAAAAGCATTTCATTTCAATATGTATTTTTATGGATCATTTGATGCTCAACACTGTGTGACAAATGTGCACACGCCGCACACCTGATTTTTTAAGATGTAGCTAAAAGTAGAAATACCTTTGGTAGTTTGAGAAATCATTTTGTCTAATGTTGGTTTAATACTCAGTGAAAGAGCACCTGAAATTAAAATAAGAAAATTTAGATTTGAAAAAAAGCATATATTTTGTTTCATGTTTCTATTTTATATTGGATGGAAAAATTTAATGATACTGTTTTTATTTGTTTGTTATTTTTTCTTTTTATAACCAAACCAATAAAATAACTCTATACTTAATTTTGCATTGCTTCTGTCTGTAATGTGGTATAGCACCATTTTAAAATATTTATAAATATACATGAAATATATTGAGTATGAAAACGGTATAATTTCAATACAAGATTTGAAATACGTAAAAATTTTTTTTTTGAAAATTCTATATAATTTTTCACACCTAAATTGAATTTGCTCGTTCGAATACAATTTTACAATTCTACCAACACCCACTCTATAATTAATTCTGCAGTACATCGGTGAGTAATTTGGTATAAAACGATTCTAATGGTATGTTATCAGATACTCCTTATATCACATTACAAGCGATTACCTACTGCTAAAAGGGAGAATGGGGTACATAGGATATATATTTATGAATTTTACCTATTTAATAACCTTATTCTGACCTATTTTATAAAAATCTGAAACGGTTAAATATCATTCTTATTTTCAGTTTCAAGTTCTTAATTCTTAATAAAAATATTAATTATTATTAGGTCAAATTATAGGCATAGAGTCGCGTGAATATAGGTTATATGATTTTGATATTTGAGATATGTTCATGTTATTTATTGGATATTGAAACTAACAAAATGATTACTTCTGTAAATAAATTAATGATAAAATAAAATATTTGGCAAATTATCAAGATGAAAGAAAGTAGTAAGAAAAGAGGAATGTTTATTCAAAATTTTTTTTATAAATTTTGCCATATTATGACCAGTTCAATTTAAAAAATATTTTAGCGTTTCAGGCTTCATCATTGGCATTGGCACTCGCATTTTCCGAACGACCATGTTCAATTAGAAAATGTTCTTGATCTATTTTTCTCACAAGGATCAACCAGTTTTTCGTCTTGGATGTTGATAAAAGTTGTTAATAGATTCAATCAGAGGCATATGTAAAGAAGTTTAGTTATAAAGATTAATTAAAATGTAGAATAATGAGCTGTCGGATGTGGTAGATTAAATTATACTCGTATTCAGTACAGATATCATTGTCATA
This sequence comes from Ctenocephalides felis, assembly GCF_003426905.1. Classification (NCBI taxonomy): domain Eukaryota; kingdom Metazoa; phylum Arthropoda; class Insecta; order Siphonaptera; family Pulicidae; genus Ctenocephalides; species Ctenocephalides felis. The sequence goes on from NW_020539726.1 coordinate 26,946,883, forward strand.
GTAAATTAAATAAAATAATAGAGTTTAAAATAATTATCTTTTAAAATTAGTAGCTACCTAATCGCATCTGTATAATGCCAACTCGGTTATCCCCTATATTGAACAAATGTCAATTAGTTACAATTTTTACCAACGCAAGTGATCGTCTGGATTCCTCTACTTGCAGCATATAATTCTTGTTAGACAATCGACAAGACAAGGTTTTACCAGTGCAGAATATTTTGAAAATACCAGATGTAACTTTAAATCCAGAGACGTATTTGAAATATCAATATTTTATTTGATAGCATAACATATTACTTATATCGCCTTTATTCAATATTTGTTAATGGTTTTCTTACTTTTCAATTTTTTACTTCATAACATCTTTTAACTGGTTATTTCTTTCATTATTTTTTACACCAGTCATTCAATTTTTTTCTCAAAATAGTTCTTAAATTTTAATTTATTTAATACTACTATATTGGTTTGAATTATTTATATAGTTCATGTTCATTTTGTTTCAAAATACTATTTTGTTTTTAATTTTTGATTTTGGAAATACTACTTTGCACAATTGAAAATAATTAAAGTACTGACATGCAATTTTCTTAATAATTACAAAAATCTAATTTCTAATGGTAATCATGCACTATGCTTATTTTAATAGTAAAATTAAATTATAAAAAATTAATTAATAAAATTTTTGATATGTAACCAGTTTCTGCATGGTAAATAGTTTGATTAATTTTTATAAATAATATTGTTTTTGCGTATTTTTTATATATTATAACGAATGTTTATATAATATAAAAATACTTGAAGCTATCAATAATAATAAAGTAATTACCTAACTTTTTATATAGGTTTTGGTTTTATAGATTTACACAATAATATGATATAATCGACCAACCCTTAAAAATACTGAAATCTGCCTTCTTAACAAAAGACCGTATTTTTTTACAAATATTTCAACCTACAAAATCATTTATTTTTTGTCAGTCTTTTGCACCATAAATCAAAAATTACGCATTTATAAAAAAAAATCTTAACATATGGCAAATTGACAAATATTTTTGGGTTAGTAAAAGCGCACGCTTCCAAAACTTCCTCAAGGAAGTATTTACTTTAATTATTGGGTATATAAATGTTGAAACCTAGGTTTATTTTTCATGATTGCTTCTTCAGACCTCACACATAAACTTGCTAAATATTTCAATTTAAGAAACATTTGTATGGATATAATTTGAAAGTAATTTGTACTATTTTATCAATGACATATGGTAGAAGTAAATTATGATGTTGTGGTCGAAACCACCAGGGAAGTAAATTTTACCACACAAGATTCATTTTTCTTTTAAATAAAAAAATATTTGCTGTATACTAGATATATCAGAGATAATCTTCTACTAGTAAATATTATAATTTTTATAAAAAAACTACTTAAAAAAATGTATCAATTTGCAGTTTGCCCATCTGCAACTTTCAATAAAATTTAAAAAATATTGTATGACACTCTGTTTATTATCATTAATTGCAAGTACAGTTTCTAAATATTATATTTTGATAAATCAGATCTATAATTTATATAAAAAACAACTGCCATTTTACTAATTCAAATCAATTTTGCAATTTTTATTATTGAAGTCTTTCCGCAAGAACTTTTATTTAATTTTATATGAATTTTTAGTTAAATTTTATTTTTTAAATCAATTTATATCAAGGAAAGCATAATAAATAAATTCAAGAATGAGTTGTAAATTAAAGTTATTGACTAATATTACTTAATTAACTCACAAGTACAAATTCGAAAAAACCAAATCATACTTTCAAATAATCCTTCTCATTGCATTAATTTTATCTCTATTGTATTAACAACTGAGTTGATTACTCAAACTGGTAATTTCCACCAGTTTTAAATAATCTTTAAAAACTTTCTTTATTACTTCTCAATTAAATCTTCTTTTAAAAATTTCGAATAATAGTGAAACCGTGACCAATCGTCTTCATTATAACAATTTTTAATCTTAATTATAATTTGGTTCTACATGATTCCAATTTGCGAAATCATTTCATTTCGATTCAGTACAAATTAAATTGGTTATATGAATTATGACTAGTACAAAAAAATCCGATTTAATGATTATAATAGGTAAATGGAAAGGCTGGTTTAAATTCGTGCTGAATTTCGTAATTGGAAATTAGGGAGTCCATAAACAGATTTTTGGATTGGAGTTGTGAAAATATAAATTAAAGTGATAAAGTTAATTTATTAAATATTAAGTAAATATTATATATATATATATAATATATATATATATATATATATATATATATATAAAATCTTTATAACAAACTGAGAAATTTTTAACTATTTTTGTTCCACTTGATTTTACCTTTTTTCATTATAGCTATTTTTACTAAAATGAAAATGCCTAAAATATTTTTAGAATATTTAATTATATCTAATATTTTTTATTTATGACAATGCTATATACAATTTAGAAAATAATCTGTATAAAAATTACAGTTCCTACACTTTTTGGAGCTTGCATACTTTTTTGTTCTCTTTTTTATTTATTTATATATTCTTTTCATTTTTGAATTTTATTTATTTATAAAGTAATTGTTGGTTATTTATTTTTGCTTCTATTATGTTAAAAATGTAAAAGTCAATGATAAACACTCAATTAAATTTTAAAGAAGAGTGATTGTAAATATTTCTTTTGTCAATTAAAAAAATCTGATCATAAGTTTTCAAAAAAATTATACATTTATAATTTAATTTTTAGTTATTGATTTTTGCTCTAATTATGATATATTTTTTTATGAAAATCAATGGCAGATTATCGAATAAATTTTGGAACAAAGTGATTGAAATTAAAAAAAAAATGATCATAAAGATTAATATTTCTGAAATATAATTATTTATGAATTAATCTTTAGTTCTTTATTTTTGCTCTAAATATGTTAAAATAAATTTATAAAAATCAATTGACAAACTTTCAAATCGAGTTTTGAACAGAGTAATTGTAAATAATTCTTTTAAAAAATGTGGTCATAAAATTAGTTATAAATTAATTTTAGTTTAGTTTATTGTTGCTTTAATTATGCTAGACAAAAATTTTGTTAAAGCGAATAACAAACTCTCAAATACATTTTAGAGCAGAAAGGTCGGAAATACTTCTTTAAAAAAATCTGTTTTATAAGGAATATTTATCATTTAATCGTAAATACATTTAAAAAATATATTATTCATATCAATTTAGCTTTGCAATAAATATTTACGTAAAATTCAAGAAAACTATGATCAATAAAATTGTTCAATTCAGAAAGCCATTTTTACATAGCTATTGGCTTGGTAAAATTTTGAGTTATATTTTCGATTATTGTAGAGTATATTTTTACAATGAAACTTTTGATAAAGTGAGAAAATATAAATTTTAATAAAATCTTTCATCTTCTCTATGTGTATGGAGTCCTTTAATCCAATTTATACAACATGCAGTAAAAATTAGAAACTCGTTTGATCACAATAGATTTATATTGCACATGTTCACGTCAATATTTGGACAATAGTCACAATTGCATGTTGTATATCTGTCGAAAGTTATTTGTGAACACACTAATTTGGTAACAATTTAGTAGAAGCAAACAAGATCTGATTTACAAAAGTCGAAATTCGAGCAATAAAAATATAACAGTTACGACAGTTTATTTTACCAATTAGGATGGGAATGTTTTTTTGCTAGTTTTAGTAATTAATGTAAGAAATTTGTGTTTGCTTAGATCAATCGAATTTTTTGACTCTTTGCAGTACATTTTTTTCATATGCAATTAAAGAGCTTTTTTGTCACTGTTTTTTGAGAATGAGATAGTTAACGTTTTATTGAAATTCTTTTGTTTTAACAACACTAAGACTTCTCATATTACAATTTTTGTATTCAAATTCATAACTTGGTAAAGCGAAATTAGCAAAAAATCTAAATCATTATATGTAATAGGTGTAAAATGTTTTCTCTCCAATTTTTTTTTGAGCAGATTTCGATAAATTTACCCAAACTATGTTTATTTTAGGGCATGCCTCCTAAAATGAACCTCGTTTCTCGGTCATTCAAGGTGTGGTCCTTTTGAGGTATTTATTGTGGTGATTCAAATCAACCCCTGTGGTCCGATCTCTATACCTAGAATTTATATCTCTGATTGTTATAATTTATAAGAAACCTGGATTTATTGAACACCCTAAAATATATTACTTGGTATCAAATGACCAGAAAGTGTTAAGTCGTTTTGTGAAATGTTGTGTAAACTATTTGAATCACCTAAGATTTTTTGTGTAACTATATTTTTTTCAAACTACACATATTTATGAAAGCGTAGAAATATTCTTTGATTTTTATTAAATCAATAAAAAAATTAATCAATCTTTATTAATCTCAATAAAATAGTGTTTTCTTTATTCGGTTATCTAATATCATTCTTATATAACCGAATATTTTCTAATAATGTTTTTCATTTTGGAAAATTCAGAAATCGTATAATATTCAAGTCATGTTATATTCGACTCTACTTTTTCATTTTTTTTTCATTCAAAAAATTCTCAACAGTGTAATAATCTGCATAGAAATATAATTTATAGTTATATTTTAGCTCACCTTATATAAATATTTGTCACATAGAATTTCTTATTATTTGAATAATTTTGAGTATTCTCTAGCAAATCTGATTTACTAATTTTATTTTCTATGTGTTTTAAGTCATTCTGAATCGTTACACATCAAGCTTTATGAAAAAATATACGCATGTGTGTTAATTCTATTAATTTTGCGAAACGATCAACTAATTTTTTAATTAATAAAAAAGGTAAAAATCTTTGACATGTTCAATTTTCAGCTAAAATCCCGAAAATAAAAAGATATCAGTTGAAAATCTTGCGTTTTAGATCTTTTCTTCGTAATTAATTGTTTAAAAATATTGATATCTTGGACAAAACTTTATATGATAATGAAGTTTAACGCGCATTCTCAAATATTATAGGTTTGCAAAAAGAGGATTAATTATAAAAATAAATCAAAGTAAAAATAATGACCCGTGTCACAATTTCAAATTTATATCGTCACAATTTTAAAAGTTGTTAAATTTCAATTCATGTTGATTGACATTCATATTGACACAATTGATTAAGTCAATACAGAGATATTTTTGCAACTTGCCCTAAAAAAATTGCCATATACACTCAGTTTTATCATGAACTTTTCATATTTATTGAAATTTATGTTCACTGAGATTTTAAGGCCAATTCTCGGATATAATAGAAATATTATGGTAATGCTATGTCACGGGTCTATCTTCGTATGAGTTGTCAAAAACCTATGTATTTGCTGTGCGATCAAGCGTTTTACATATAAAACCTAACCTACAAAACGCTCAAACGTTAAATAACAATTTTATCGTAAGTGCACCTTTCTTATGTGTCATAGGTAACACATACGTGAAGTTAGTTTTTATGTGTAAAACGCCTGGTCGCAGAGCAAATTCACAGCTTTTTGACAGTTTGTTACTGAAATTATCGTTTTGTCTGTTTGTTGCTACCAACTCATACGGAGATAGACCAGTAAAGTAGCACTACTATAACATTTCTATTCTATCTAACAATAAGTAATGGCTACTTATATTAATATTTTTCATATGCGATTTTGATTAAATTATAATGAATGATAAATTATAAATATATATAAATATCTAAATTGATTCTTAATATTTATAAAATCAAATATTATTTATATTTAGTACATTCAAAATGCAATAATTATATGTGCAGTGTTTATGATTGAGAGTATAAACTGTTCAAATTCAAAATAAATGCCCACTCTTGTTTTAAAAAATAAGACAATCACAAACGATTGCAATTAGTTATTAGCTGATTAGTTCTCATCAAAGGTAGATCCAGCCGTTTCGAAGCCACAGAGCAAAGAGTGCAGAAAATAGAAATCGAGTTTTTGGGAGAATGGAGCGTTCGACTTGAATGGTCCGAAAAACATTCAATTCGTAATGGTGGGGAGAAGTGATGATTAGTTTTTGGCGAAGGCAGGTTCAGCCATTTCAGAGATACGAAGCTAAATGTGCAAAAAATTACAGTTTTTGAGAAAACTAAGCATCTGATTTGAATGATTTAAAAAACTTTCTACTCTTTTTGACAAAATAATTACTTTCGGAAAAAAACTATTTTGTTGCAAAAAAATTCTAAAGCACACTTATAAACTTTAAATGAATTATTTTAACTTTGTAATTCAGTTTATATAATTCTTATTAATATTAGACTATGTTACAGTATTTTTAATAATCAATTTGAAAACATTTAATATTCCTCGAACATTTTGTTACGCTGCGGGAAGTTCCACCACTATAGTTTATTTTTTATGTAACCTTATATAAACGTCGTCGTTCAATTCATAAGCTCTTATATTTGGTCTATAAAATAAGAATAATGGAAGTTAGAGTATTTATAATAATCTATTTGAAACACTTAATATTCCTCGAATATTTTATTACGGTACTGGAAGTTCCAGCAATTTGCCATACATCACTAGGGGATCGTTCAAGTATTACGCAAGCAGATTTATTACAATTATTTACCCCCCCCCCAATTATTACCCTCCCCTTTGTCAGCAAAAGTAAGCAAATTTCTTAGCAGAAATAAGCAAAATAAGCAAATCAACAACCCCTACGCCCCCCTATAGTGCTTACGTAATACTTGAACGGCCCCTAGTTAACCTTCAATTGCAGCCAATTTTCAAGTCGCAATATATAACATTTCTTCATCTTTCACAAAGACATCATACATCATACACTACACCCCATTAAACGGCGGCAATTTCAAAGTTATTATTAAGACCGTTCTAATTACTCGTTCGAGTCTCTCTAATAACGTTTTCAGTCTATGTGTGTGGGATTATATAATTCTTAACCGAGGGAAAAAATTAGTAGTTGCGGTCATCCAGATAAAAAACTTCAAATCCATTCTGATGACCATACATGTCCAAGTTCAAGGCCACCCGGAACTTCTGAAAACGTTTTAGTGTTATTATTATTTGGCATTTCCGGAACCCTGTAATCGACATCGCGTGATTTTGGTTTCTGTAACACTTTTGCGATGTAATTGTGATTTCTGGAAACGATTTTGGGAATGTTTCATTATTTCATTTCAGTTATGATGATGTTATGATGGGATTTTTAATTTTGCATAACCTATGTGAGTGATTGAAATAATGCCAAATTGAAAATGTTTTGGAACACTAGTTGTAAAAAAGTTTAAGTATTTGCATTTTAATTGCTCAACCGTAGGGTGAGTTATAGTAATTGCAAAAAAATCGAAAATAAAAATTTTAATTTTTCTTTACGGTTCAAAGGTTTCTGAATATCTTGGCATACCTTAAAATAAAATGAATATATGTGTGTGCGTGTGTATGTGTTTGTGTGTGTGGGTGCATGTGGATACAAATTTTTATCGACGATTTCGAGAACACGGATGAACCGATTTGAAAAATTCAAAAAATATTCGGTTTGTATTGATAAGGAGACGTGCTGATTTGTTTTTGGCTAAGGTAAGAACAGCAATTTTGAAGATACGGGACCAAAAGAGACACAAATTGTAATTTAGTTTTTAAGATAACGGAGCGTCCATTTAAATTATTTAAAATACATTTTATTTGTATATTGAAACAATGAATAACTGATTTTTAACTTCCCGAAGGAGAAGTTTATGTTTTCATCAAAAAATCCGAATCGTTAATTTTATGTTTTCTCGACGTTTCAAGCCATTCCGAATCGAATGAGACCAAATTTGGAAAAAGTATGTGTGTGTGTGTGTGTGCGTGTGCACCAACAGATTTTTTGCCGTAAATCGCCGTTTTCTCAAAAACGGCTGGACCGATTTCAAAAATTTAAAAGCCATTCGATGTATCTCGATGAGGACTATTGTTTGTCAGTTTTGTGCGACGATCGGCCAAGCCGTTTCTTCGTAAATAGCAAAGAAGTGAAAAGTTTTTCGTCCACGTTTTAGCCCGCAATTCTGAATCGATTTTGAAAATTCAAAAATCATTCGAAAGATATTGGTTGGGAATCGACCTGATTAGTTTTTGGTAGAGATCGGCCAGGCCGTTTTTTTGTAATAAAGTTTAAAAAAAAAAAATTTTGACGATTTTTATGATTATTTTTCAAAAATGAAATTGAAATTTCAAAATTTCAAAGGGTTTCATAGTATTCTAAAAAAATAAATTTTTGGTACGGGAAGTTCTAGCAATTTGCCTTAAGGCACGATGCCATGCACCACTAGTTATTTTTGTGTTTTTTTTTAATGTTTTGTATAAGCTTTGTACGATATATTTCTTGGCAACACCGCTTTTGGTCTTTCTCATGCTTTTAAAGAGTTTTAACTATCTTTTATTCACAACTAATGAGCGTTTTTTCATAAAATAAAAATCCAACCTATGAATATTTATTTTACAAAAAATAAGAAAATTACTTACTAAATAAATGACCTATAAATATTTGATCGATATAGAAAAGTAAATACTTAATTAAAAATTTCTTATAATTATTACTTAAAGATAAAAAATAGTGAAATTGTACCAAAATAGTTTGAATTAAAATAGGAAAAAAATTATAAGATATAAGATATAAGCTTATTGAAATATTTTGAATTAAAATAAGACAAGATAAAGTGCAAAAAGGAACTAATTTTTTTTTATTTATTTCAGGAGGACAAGATTTTGGATACCACTTGTTAAGGTAAGTTATGATAACTTTTTTTTCTAAAATAATATTGTAGCCTAAATTACGCCTAATTGCATCAGCAAACTGCCGCAAAATCGTTCCAGCAGTTTCTGAGATTATCATAAAAATAGACAAACAAGCAAAAATGTTAAAAAATGTTAATTCGGTATAATTACCATATTTATATTCATATGCATGTTTTATTATTATAAATAGACACTTTAAGTTTATATGATACATGAACAACTTAATCTATAAATTTGAAAATTTATAAAGGGTGTCCCAGAACTCAACGTCAAGCTGAAACCGATTCACAGAATTGATAGCAACAATCATAAAAAATAGAAAAGAAATATATTTCCATGTTATTTAGAAACTATGTGCTTTTATTTTTTATGTTATTTCTTAACTCAATTTTTTCCTGAAATTATTTTTAAGATTTTAAGCATTTTACCATTTTACAATACTAATTCAATGCACAATTTTTTTTTTAAATGAGGGTCTTACAAAGTAGGCCAATTTTGAACATTTAAAATTAATGTTATAACAAATAGTTTTAATTCTAGAAAACTAAAGACAATTATGTCATTGTTTTCTTGACTTTGGTCCTAGAAATATTACATATGATTACAAATTTAATGTTTAAAATACTTTGAATGAACAAAATTAACCACAATAACCGATAAATAGTCACAGATTCACGAAAGCTCTCGGTTGCACTTAAAAGCTCATAACTTTCGAAGTACATGGAAAAAATCTATAATTTTTTTTCGTCAGTCACAATCAATACTATCCCCACGATTCGGTTTGACGTTGAGTTCTGGGACACCGTGTATATATAATAATTATACTTTATAAAAAAAAATTATATAATTACATCGATATAATTTGTGCATAAATATTTCATTTACCCACGAAAGAAAATATTAGTTTTCTACTTCACCGGTTACTTTTTTCTAGATGTTACGCAGAATTTCTATGAATTTTATTACACCACATATTGTGTCTAATTTCACGCTCTCCGCAAGCTGTGTGTAACCAATAAAATATTTTTTGAAGAAAAGCTTAAAAAGTTAAAATTTTTAAAACCCCAGGTACACTGTTTACTAAAGATTAACGGGATATTTGTTCTAAGTTACCGAAACGGCTTAGTACACTAGTAATCCTCTAAGAGGCAGTGACTTGCTTTATATTAGATTAAAATCTCTTCTTAAACGGATATCCTTTCGTCATGGTCCATTGATGGGAAATTGGCTAATAAATTATCAGTACCTAATCCTTGTTGGTTTTTGACACCAAAAATTACGGGGTTAAAATTTTGCATATGTTGCGTGATGGAGATAAGAAATAAAGGACACAGGGTTGTGATGAATGGTAGCGTGCCTTAAGGCAAATTGCTGGAACTCCCGTATCAGAATTAAATATTTGAGGAAAACAATCAGTAATCAATAAATATTGATCAATGATTAATAACAATTGTTTTAAGCATATTCAAATAGATAATTATAATTACTATATATTTTATCGTTCATATAATATACAGTGACGATCTTATCGCTCAAAACACTTAAGAAAGTTTATATTAGCAAGAGGTGCCGAATGAATCCATCTGAGGATATATTTCTTACGATTACAATAACGCATTTGAAATATATACATTTTCAAATTGAATTGTAAATTTAAAATTCATAATTGAAGTATGAAAACTTTGTATATTCTTGAAAATTTTGAACAAAAATTCCTGAAAATTTTGAAATTTGAACAGTTAAAGTGTAAAAATTAACTAGTGGGGCGCATGGCATTGTGCCTTAAGGCAAATTGCTAGAACTTCCCGTACCAAAAATTATTTTTTTTTTAAAAGATTAACATTTTTGAAAAAAAATTATTCTGAAGAAATTAGATTTTTGAGAAACTATAAACTTTTGACAAAAATTTACTTATTTTTAAAAAAAAAAAAGAATTTTTGAAGAAAAAATTTGGAACTTCAGAACATTTCGTACTGCTTTAACTGCATAGAGATGAAATATAGAAGCGCGTAAGCGCCGCGTCGCAAGGAACCCATAGGAATGTAAAGAAAATTTATACATATTGTTAAAATCACTGATAATATGATATGCATATGTCTAATGATCATTTTTGACCGCCAAATGGCATTTGTTTTACTTTTTTTACTAGATCTCCGAAACTGCTAGACATGCCTTTATGAAAATTTGATCAGTTCTTCACCTTGTTAACACAAGTAAAATGTTTTTTGAATTATTCAAATCGGACGCTCCGTTCTTTTAGTGAGTTACCGTTTTTGGCACTTTCTGCCCCATATCTTCGGAACGGCTAGACCTGCCTTCGCCAAAAACTAATCAGCACGTCTCCTTATTAATACAAATCGAATGATTTTTGAATTATTCAAATCGCTTCATCCAAGTTCCCGAAATCGTCGACGAAAATTTGTATTCGAACATACACACATACACGCACACACACATACACACACACATACATCCATTTTTTCTAAGGTATGCCAAAATGTTCAAAAGGTTTTGAAACGTAAAGATATATAAAAATTTTCATTTTCGATTATTTTGCGATTACTATAATTTGCCCTACGGGAAATTAAAAAAAATTGGTATGGAAAAAAATTGTAACAAAATTAGTACACATGTTTAAAATCTTTATAAAATGTCTGATCACTTTAAACCGCCAAATATCGTTTTTTTTACATTTTTCTGTATTTCCGAAACCGGTGGACCTGCTTTTCCAAAAACGGAATCAATTTTTCATTTAGTCAATACAAGTAAAATGTTTTTGAATCATTCAAATCGGGCGCTCAGTTCAAAAACTGAATTATCGTTTTTGACACTTTTTGCCCCGTACTTTGAAGCTTGCCTTAGCCCGAATTTAATCAGCACTTCTTTCCATCGACAGGAATCGAATGTTGATCCGTATGCCCAAAATCGTGAACTAAAAATTGTATCCAAACTTATATACACATACACATGCATCCATTTTTTCTAAGGTATGCCAAAATGTACTGAAAGCTTTCAAACGCAAAGATATGCAAAAATTTTCATTTTAGATTTTTTTGCGTTTACTATAACTTACCCTACGGGAAGTTAAAAATAGAGACAACTTTTTATTAGAAGCTAATAATGTGAAAGAAGTAAAATATATATTTTTAATTATCCTTGACTAGTGTATTCGTCAAACACAATTAACAGGTTAAAATAAAAAGTTCTATTCACCCATTTTTAATTCAATTTCATATTGTCATAAAGTGCAGAAATTTTCAGAGCAATATCATTTCAAAAATGTTTTTTATAATTAATTCGATTATACAGCCAGTAAAAGCATGACTGCGTATGTAAAAATAATTTTCAAAACATACAAATTTGATTTTTTATATATATGAAATTAATTGCTTATCTTTAGGAAGTATTTAAATTTAAGAGATTGACTCCCAAAGCTCCAGATTTTCAGTTCCACGTCAATAATTACCAACTATTAATTCTGAATAAACGTTACACAAAATATTTACATTGTAACATTATAAGCACATATAAAAACTATTCAATCAACCTTTTCGAATGCATTTTGTATTCATATCATTGTCGATGGGATTACTGCAACAAGCAGCCGCCCTTGTATGAACTCTTCGGGGCCCTCCCGTGGCGCAAGTACACTTTTTGCCCTTATTTAAATCGGACTAGATTTATGACTTTCTATGGAAAGAGTTATATGGCTTTATTGTACTATAGGTAGTGTACTGCAAGGAGAAGTCTAATCTTAAATATGATTTATGGATATTTTACTTTTTCAAATGTCTTCTTTTGAAAAATTACCAGCGCTGCATTATCGGCATTCAGAGCGCGGTTGGGAAATTATTATATTATGACATCTTATTCATGACCGGTTTGTTCATGTGCATCTATAGGGTGATTGTTTGAACATATATATTATATTTGAACACACACACACACACACACATATATATATATATATATATATATACGAGGTGTGTTCAAAAAGTACCCGGAATTACTAATAATTAAATTTCGCGGGTCTGGAGTGTCTGATTGTCAATTTTTATTGTGTTGGTATACATGCCCCTAAAGTATAATGAAATTTTCAGCTATATTCACTGTTTACTTTGTCTGTGGTAGTCGCTAAGGTTCGACGTGTTTTTCTGAGCTCGGCGATTTTTACAATGGAAGAATTGAAAAGTCAAAGAATTTGTATTAAATTTTGCGTAAAAAATGAAATAAAGTGTTGCAAAGTGCAAAAATTCACCAGATATGGCTCCGTGTGACTTTTTCCTATTCCCAAAGTTGAAGAGACCCATGAAAGGACGGCGGTTTTCCTCGATTGAAGAAAATCGCTGAGAGTGCTCAAGGACATATCAAAAAGTGAATATCAAGGGTGCTTCGAAAATTGGAAAAAACGCTGGCATAAGTGTATTATATCTGGGGGGGACTACTTTGAAGGGGACCACATTAATGTAGACGAATAAATAAATATTTTTTTGAAAAAACGAAAATTCCGGGTACTTTTTGAACAGACCTCGTATATATATATATATATACTAGATGACCCGGCAGACGTCCTGTACCCATGTATACAATTTTTTATTATAATATACTGATATTTACCGTTTACCTAAAAATAATAATTATTGTTTTTTAAATTACCATTCACGCAAAAATGCATATACACTTATAATATGAGCGATGTTAAATGTAGAACTGCATTAAATAAAATGATGAGTCTCAATTCCCACACAATATTGGAAATTGACGTCTTGTAATTGGTATAACATAACCATAACCATAATATTGCACTGATACTTCATGTTGGATTAAATTAATTTTATTTTTAGGATATCTAAAATTGCATGTTAAACTTCTCCTAATCGATACCGTGTGGGCCAAATTGTATGTATTTATCTTTACTTTCCCATTTGTTGTAATAAAGTGAAATTTTTACGAATTTTAAAAATATTGCGGAAAGATTAGTAAATTATGCAAAAAATTATATATTGAAAAAAAAACTATATTAAAAATTAAATGTCCGAATCTTGTATTGGCGCCCCCTAAGGCGTGCGCTCGTATTTTTCGCATGCATCACATTAGAGGTAGGACCGGCCCTGATTAATACTTAATTTCATATTTTAAGTGAATTTATTTGTCATATCCTGTTCATATATGTATAATTCAATCAGCCATACATATACTTTATTTTATATTATTTTAATTTCTAGCACATCTCAGCTGCAATAATAATGCAAACATTTTATTTTTCTTATTCATAATCATAAATTTATTATACATATTCTAATATTGTCTACGAGCATAAGTAAATTGAAATTTTTGGCAGATGATAGTTTTCATTTGTTTTCAATGCAAAAAATGACATGTCGTTTTTTGCATTTTTTTTCCATTTATTTCTACAATATTGCACATACATCCTAGAAAATTTTCTAAACAAATAATATCAGAAAATTTAAATGTGTTTGAGAAAATTTAATTGGAGATCGCAATATTTAGATTTAATTGAAAGAATTAGTTGATTTTTGAAATAAACAGTTATTTTGAAACAAAATGTTATCTAAATATCTGAATTTCGATTTCGGTTGATCAAGTCAATTATTACACGATTCGGGAAGATCATGCAACTTGCCTTAAGGCTAAATGCCCCTTTCAACTAGTTTGATACTGGTTTATTTATATAATCATTTATTTATTAACTTCCCGTAGGGTAAGTTATTGTAATGGGCCGAAAATCGGAATTGAAAATTTTTACATTTCTCGACGTTTTGAAGGTTTCTGAACGTTTTGGCATACCTCAGAAAAAATGGATGTGTGTGTGTATGTATGTGTGGATACAAATTTCCAGTCACGTTTTAGGGGCGCACGGATCAAACGAATTGAATGGTTCAAAAAGCATTCGATTCCTATTGATAAGGAAAAGAGCTGATTAGTTTTTGGCAAAGGCAGGTCCAGCCGTTTCGGAGATACGGAGCAAAGAGTGCAGAAAATAGAAATCGAATTTTTGAGAGAACGGAGTATCCGATTTGAATGGTCTAAGAAACATTCAATTAGTAATGATTGGGAGAAGTGTTTATTAGTTCTTGGTAAAGGCAGGCCCAGCCTTTACAGCCTTTACATTTCGAAGATACGGAGCTAAATATGTAAAAAATGGCAGTTTTTGAGAGAAATAAGCGTGCGATTTAAATGATTCAAAGAACTTTCTGCTTGTCTTAACAAAATAATTTATTTTGGAAAAAAAATTTTGTTCCAATTTTTTTTTTTTTTTTTTAGTTTTTTGTATATCGAAAATATTTCAGATTTTATTTTATTATTTCATATTAGACAATGATACAATATTTATAATAATCTATTTGAAAACATTCAGTATTCAACGGGAAGTTCCAGCAATTTGCCTTAAGGCACGATGCCATAATTGCCTCAAGACAGAGTTCCACTTACAGCTAGTTTGTATGGTTATTTCATAATGTATCCATCTCTTAATTTTAAAATCAGTAATGAATTCATGAATTTTTAAAAAAATGTTTTTTTTCAAAAATTTCAAAATTCTCAAAAATTTAAAGCTTTTAAAAAAAAAATTACGGTACGGGCAGTTCCAACAATTTGCCTTTGGGCATGATGCCTCGCACCACTAGTTTTACTTCGTTTATTTCATCTCTGAATAGGTCCTATTTTTTCTTCTAATGATCTCATTTGTATTTGCATTTATGTAATAATTTCTGTAAAATATATCAATCCACATACTTAGAACATCTTCTCATGCAAATAGCCCAATGAGACCGAAATATTCCTAAAACAATTACTCCCATGTCTCAGTCAAATAATATTATTCCTGCAGTTGTATTTTACGACCTCGACCCTTTCATATGCAGATTCTCTGATTTACGATGCACGGTCCGACACTCAAAAGGATGCCTTCCTTTTCATCCTGGCATTATATTATCATTATTCGAATGTACCTTTGGGTCCTTTTGCCCCGAAACCGCAGCTACTGACTTTTGTCTGCGGTCTGGAGTCAACAATGAGCGCGCTAATCTAAAAAAGATGTCAATGTTTATTGTCGGCGAAGTTATAAAACTCATCTTTTTCTTTAAGGGTAGAAAATAAGTTGTCTGAAAGGGGTGGATGTTAATCTGTAATTCGTAGGATGGTGGTTGATGTTTGTCTTCTTTGTAGGAATTATTATTATTTTTGCTTTTGCTGGAAATGTTGAAGTAAAATCAGGTTCACGTGAAGAACTTGACTTTTAATTTTTTTAAATGTTAGGTAGGTATGTGTAAGCTTTAAAAATTATTTTTTAGCTAAACTATTTTTTTGTTGTTTACATTTTTTGTCCCATATACAAATACATTGGGCTGATACATTATGATACATTAATCAAAAACTAATAAGTTGTTATTGGTATTTTGCCTTGAGGCAAGTTACATGAACTTTCCGATATGTGTAAATAATCGACTTAATAAAAAATAAATTACTTTATGAGTGATTAAAAGTATTCGAACAGTTTTTGATTTTTTAAAATCGATTTGGTAGTATAAGCTTAAATGTGGACGAAACGTTTAACAGTTTTTTTCAAATTACAAAAAAATGGCTTGGCAGATCGTCGCACAATACTGACAAACGATAGTTTATTGAGTTACATCAAATGGTTTTTAAATTTTGAAATCGGTTCAGGCGTTTTTGAGCAAGCGTCGATGAAAGATTTAATTTTGACAAATGCCAAAAAAACGATACTAATTTTTGCAAACTTTGGAAAAATTTTAAAGTTAAACGACTTGTCGTAGGGCCGTAATATTTTAGTATGATCTATAAGAGTATGGTATCTACCGTCAAAAAGAAACATAAAAACCGTCGAAAAAAATGTGGACGAAAATTTTCTCACTTTTCAGCGATTTATAAAGAAACGGCTTAGCCGATTGTCGCACAAAATTGAAAAACAATAGTCTTTATCGAGATACATCAAAGAGCTTTTAAATTTTTGATATCGGTCCAGCTGTTTTTGAGAAACGGCAAAAAATCTGTTCACACATACTTTTTCCAAATTTGGTCTCATTCGATTCAGAATGGCTTGAAACATCGAGAAAACATAAAATTAGCGAATCGGATTTTTTGATGAAAACAAACTTTTCCTTCGGGAAGTTAATTTTTATATTTTATTTAAAATAAAAATTAGTAGGCTTATATCAATTTAAATCAAATGAAGTAAGAAAATATTTTAAATCTAGATCAATATGGATCAATAAGACTGCTGCTTCTAAAAGAATCCTGATAAAGTTAATAATGAATTACAATACTGAAACAGTAAAATGTTCATCATTTTTTTAGAATTAATAGTCAATTTAAAAGATTTTTTAGTCATTTTCTACGGAAATTTTCAATAATAATAAATACTATTAAAAACATAAGATATTTGGTTAAAATAACCATGCCAACAAAATTTAGAATCTAGAATCATATTTATATTATCTCAAATAGTTAAATAGTTAAATAGTTGTAGATTATATTAAATACTATTTACGTATTATGAAACATTTATGATTTTTCAATAAAATGCACTTTTTTTTAACATACTTTAAATTTTTCTTCAATTAGTATACTCAAAATAGCAAATATAACATTCAAAATATTTATTGATTTTATCATATCACTTATTACTTATTGTTAGAAATAAAATAAAAACCATTAGATTTTTGAAGTTTAATTTGTAAAATAAAAATACATAATTGTTATATCGATATAAAATTTCCGTGAGATTCTTATTTAATTAAAAACGATTTTGATGAAGAACTTTTCTTGTCTCATAAAATTCTAAATCTAATCTATATTATGGAGGAGTTGATAGGCTGAACATATTTCCGTGAAATAGACAATAAAGAATTCCTATATATTGCAAAATATAAAAGTCTAGGATTCAATAAGACAACTAGATGCCTTACTCAAATCCTTTGTATATTTAATTTTAGATCTATTTATTTAATTATCTGCCTTTCATTCGTAAATTTAATATCAGACTTATTATTTCTATAGAATTATCTTAATTTAACAAAACACTCATAAAGACAAAAATTACTAAATTTCAAATTTTCCTAAAAATTTCGATAGAGTAACTAGTGACTACTTTATATATGTAAGAAGTAAATAAGATTTAAAACATAAGATAATAAATTTAAGATAATTTAGTTTAAATTTCCATTTCTTGAATTTGTTAAAAAATATTAATTTAACTCATTATTGGTTTACAATGTATTCATTCTAACAAATTACACCTTGAGCCCTTACTCTACAAACTTTCTCATATTTAGGACATTGCAAAAATATACGAAATTTATATTTACTAATTGTTTGATAATTTAAAACTCAAAAACTTGTGAAAATGTTTATCGAAGTCAAAACCTCTTTACCAGTTACTTAAAATAGCAGTAAAATTAACTTTAATATAAAAAATACATTTATTGATGGTTTGAGTCAATATCTAGCATTATAAATGACATATTTTAGTTGATCTTGTGCATGTGTGTGAATGTGTATACGTTGTATGTGTATGTCAGGTTTACATGTTTCGCCTGGGTATGTCAGACTTAATAATAACAGTACCGACTAAAACCACCCTTTTCTCTTCCTTCTTGTCTCCATGGAAACCGCAGTTAGGCATTACTTTAGGGGGAAGGATCTAGAATAAACTTGTACGTGTGTTTCAGTATATGTTTGTAGACGTATATGTCAATACATTTATTGGTTTATTACCACTATAAAAATTGCATATGCAGTAACTGAAAGGCAAAGTGAAACATATTGAGTTATCTTCTAAAAGTTAACACAAAATTAAAAAAATGTAGATTTTTCTTCTATAGGCATTGTACTCCGAAAGACAGAGTGTAATGTATATGAAAATAAAAATAATAGTTTTATTCCACATATTTTACCTCTCAGCTCTCTGTCTATCAAAAGGGTTCGGGTTCGTTTCATCGATGCCTGACCCCGGCGACTGCGGTACGAGATGCGCCATCCTCCAGCCAGCTTTCAGCTTTCAGCTTTTAGCTTTCAGACCGAGAACTGAACTAAACGAAAAGTAAGAAGTTCTGTTCTGTTCTGTTCTCGTCGCTCTGTGACCCGACAAAGAAGTCCCGGCCATAAAATTGTAATGATGATAAAATTCATTAAAACGAATAGAATTTAATGCGTGCCACGCCGTAGCGTCGCATCGGACGTCGCACGTCGCACCTCGCACCGAGTTCCATCAAAGGATGGAAAATTGCTTAGAATATCGATATTCATGTAGACTAGAAAAGTGTATAATTTTTCCAAAAAATCCAGCTTACTAGTTAACTTCCTGAAGGAGAAGTTTGTTTTCATAAAAAAATCCAGTTCGCTAATTTTATGTTTTCTCGACGTTTCAAGCCATTCTGAATCGAATGAGATCAAATTTGGAAAAAGTATGTGCGTGTGTGTATGTGAACAGATTTTTTGCCGTAAATCGACGTTTTCTCAAAAACGGATGGACCGATTTCAAAAATTTAATAGCCATTCGATTATCTTGAATTATGTAGGACTAGCGTTTATAAATATTGCGCGACGATCAGTCAAGCCGTTTCTCTGTTAATAGCAGAAAAGCGGAAAAATTTTCGTCCACTTGTTAGCCCGCAATTCTGAATCGATTTTGAAAACTGTTCGAAAGATATTATAGTTGGGAATCGTGCTGATTAGTTATTGGTAAAAATTGGCTACCGTCTTGTAATAAAGTGCTAAAATAAAATTTTCGACTATTTTTAAGATTTTTTTTTTTACTGTAAATACCATAGTCTTATAGATCATACTAAAATATTACTGCCCTACGACAAGTCGTTCAATTTCAAAAATTCTTCAAAGTTTTCAAAAATTAATATCGTTTTTTGGCATTTGTCAAAATTAGACCATTTATCGACGTTTTCTCAAAAACGCCTGTACCGATTTCAGAAGTTTCTCGATGAGAACTATCGTTTGTCCGTTTTGTGCAATGATCTGCCGAGCCGTTTCTTTGTAATTTGGAAAAAAGTTTAAACTTTTCGTTCACATTTAAGCTCATACTACCGAATCGATTTTAAAAAATCAAAAACTGTTCGATAGATATTACTTGGGAATGATACTGATTAGTTTTAGGTGAAAATCTACTGAGCCTTTTTCTTGTAATTAACTATTGAAAAAAAATTAGGTTGATTTTTATGGAACTTTTTTGGCGCTATATATCATGGTCTTATAAAACTTACTAAAATATTACGGCCTTAGGACAAGTAGTTTAATTTTAAAGATTCATCAAAATTTGAAAAAATGAGTAGTTTTTTGACATTTGTTGAAATTAAAATTAGACGATATACTTGGTATAACCACAGAGTACTTGGTCTCAATGAACATACTAAACCACTAAAGTCCTGGAAACTGGCTCAATTATAAAAAATGTGGATTTTTGAAAATTTTCTTTTAAAAAATACTCCGAGTTAACGTGTTCGTTCGTTTTCAACTATGTGTAATAAATCTACTCGGAATAATTTTAATCCCTTATCGATTAAGTCGATTATTTACACATATCGAGAAGTTTATGTAACTTGCCTTAAGGCAAAATATCAACACCAACTACTTATAATATGATTTTACTACCCAAAGAACCATGTGCATGTGTATATGAGCTATAAGATTCCAACCATTAGTCTCAGATTCGATACCTGTCTAGGCAGCTAGATGTCAAGCAGTAGTGACAATATAGATAGCAATAGGTGTCCAAAATAGCCATTACCCATCATTATTGCATCAATAAAAAATATTCATCAGTATTAGAGAAAGTGTAATAAAACTGTTTGGGCACTATAAAACTTACGCAGTTAGTTAATTCAAACTAGGATAATAGCGTATAAGAACATTAAGTTCTGATCGCTGTTCAAAGTTAAAGAATAATCAAAAAATTAGTATGTATTTGTATTATATAAATATATGCGTGCATAATAATAATCATATAGACACCATTGCATTCCAAAATGAGCCAAAATAATACCTATAGTTTGCACTGATTTATGAAAAGAATTGCGTAAAAACAAGTCGATTTTATTAAAAATAAGCAAAGAATAAGTTAGCAAAGATAATAGTTTCGTTAATACTTTCCTTGGTAGTTGATACAACTAGCCCCAAACACTTTTTCTAAAAAATACTAATTGAGAAATAATGAACTACAGTTATTAAATTATTTTTACTTGGTTCGATTGAGGAATAGTTACATTACCTATTCGTCTTCATTTCGTGGATGTATAATATTTAATAAAAAAAACTGTTACTGCAGCTCCTATACCAATTTGATAACGCATTAGAATTTAGATTGAATATTCCAATTCAGTATCCAATTAGAATTTTGATATAATTATTTTATATTAATGTAATGTAGTCAATACTTCACCAGATTTTTGAAAATGTTTTGAAATTAAAAATTCAACTTGAATTTGTGTGTTTAACCCTTTCAATAGGTAAATATATTGCAATGTTTGCGCGCGTATCCAATATAAATTCCAATAAGAACTATTAGATTTGACGTTCGATGAAAATGCGGCCTCTCATACTTCACATAATATTACAAATTTATATACTTCATATAATATTACAAATTTAAATATGTACCTGTGATGAATATAAAAAATTATAGAAATATTAATATAACTTTCTGCCAGTGTCTATAAAATAATTTGCTTGACCGTAGAGAGCGTACATCCGATCTATCATGCGGTATGCGTTTCATACGCAAATTTTAATCATATGCTAGATTACAGAAGTAATTACTAGAACAGTTCAGAACAACTTGAGAATTATAAAAGGAGAATCATAATTATGAAATATATTTCGTTCATTTGCTATGCGTCCGGCCAGGAATAATAAAAGTATGTAGATGCAGAATGAAGATCAAAAAATTGTATGATTTTTTTACATAGGCATTTCTGATAAATTTTGAAAAATGCTTTTTTATTCACAACTTCACTATTTTAATTTAGTTTATTGTTATTATAAATTTTATGGAAATTTTGATCAATAGTATTGCAAAAGAGCCAGGGTACGGTTGTCCCAGGCTTTGGTAGTCACAGTCGCCATAACAGCTAAACTATACTGATTTTGACATAGGATTTGAAAGGAGAAAGATGTAGTATAGTTGGTCAAACAAGTTTCCATTATTGTATTGAGCCGAAGTGGCACAACCGTACCTAGTTTCCCCTACTGTTGATTATCCATCGAAATCAAATTTGGTACCGTTGGATTTTTATAAAAGCCACAGCAAAGCGTGGCCGGGGATGCTAATGAATATAAAATCTATTCAGTAATCAAGCATAAGAATATCTCGCATTGGTTGAATACTTAGTTGCGTTTTTGTATATGATTTATTAGAATTCAAGAATTTTTGAGATTTAAAATACTTGTTAAATATTGAAAAACTTCACTTGGCATCGATAAGACTGATCATGACTTACGAAATGCAGTGAATTAATTAAAAACAAAATTGAATTTATAGAATTTTCAGAACTTTTTTCAGCAAATTAGTGCAATAATAGATAAAGGATTAGCAACAATAGAAGCTTGGAAGATTGCAAAAAGAAAAGTACTAGTCTCTAGTCGTACGAATATGAAACTTATATGATTGTTACGGATTTCTTATAAGTCGCCTCAAATAAGAATTATATCTTTACATCTTTTTCCCATAAATTTGTTTTATCAAAAATTAGTTATCATGAGGTGTAGGCATATTGCATTTTATGGCACCAATCCTAACTTCAATAATCATGCCATCTTATTAACTTCCCGTAGAGTAAGTTATAGTAATGGCAAAAAAATCGAAAATGAAAATTTTTATATATTTTTACGTTTCAGAGGTTTCTGAACATTTTGGAATACCTTAAGAAAATGGATGTATGTGTGTGTTTTTTTTTTCTTTTTTTTTGTGTGGTGAAGGAAATGCCTTTATGCATCCCAGACTGGTGTTCTGTCTGGGTATGTCGGACTCAATACCGCCCTGGTATAATACCAACTAAAACCTCCGCTGTATGTGTGTGTGTGTGCGAATACAAATTTTCGTCGATAATTTCGGGAACACTGTTCAACCGATTTCGATTTTTCAAAAACATATGATTGCTGTTGATAAGGAGACATGCTGATTAGTTTTTGGCATAGATTGTATTTGGCATAGTCCGATTTTAATAATTCAAAAAACATTTTACTTGTTTTGACAAGATGAAGAACTGATCAAATTTTCATTAAGGCATGCGTAGCGGTTTCGGAGATTCATTTGGCAGTCAAAAATGATCATTAGACATATGAACATAAAAATTATCAGATATTTTATAGAGATTTTAACAATAAGTATAAATTTTGTTTTCATTCCTATGGGTTTCGTGCGGCGCTTACGCGCTTCGTTACTACGATTGCTTTGAAAAAAAGTTCGGAATGTTCAAAATCTTTCAAAAAGAAGAAAAAAAAAATTTCAGAAAGTTTTTTTTAAAAAAAAGTAAATTTTCGTCAAAAATTTATAGTTTCTCAAAAATCTCATTTTTTCAAAGTAAATTTCTTTCAAAAAAAAATATTTTTGTTATGAGAAGTTCCAGCAATTTGCCTTAAGGCACGATGCCATGCGTCAAACTAGTATGAGTCCTACGATAGACGAGAGCTATCGTAATGCTAAAGTTCATTTATTTTTTGAAAAGTTGTTTTTTAATTTCTATAAAATCCATTATATGCGTTGGTCTGATCTTTGTACCTGAAGCGAGTGAAACCGTTGTTATAGAAAGAGACGCGAGTCAGACTTCATGGTACATTTCACGGCGGCGTCAGGGAGACAAATGATGCGACTTCGCAAAACTCCAATGAGAATGACAATAAGAATACAGCTTGATTCTTAGTCGACTTATAAGAAGACCGCAGTAATCTGATAAGATTCGCCTAGAAATTTTTATTAAACTTAATTTGATCAAATATTGACTAGGAACTAGTACTTTTCTGTTCAAGTTTCTTTTGTTGCTACTACTTTTTTTTAATTATTTAAGTAATTTTCTGATAATCGACGGCAATGTGAATTGCTATCATTGCTGAGATTCTTACGGCACTCTTATTGGAATACTTTCCAGTAATAACTGGAAGAAAATTATTGTACATTTTTGATTAGGTGTTCAGATTTTAGGTTAATAGATTGTTTGTTAGTACAAAATTTGTTTCTTTAGAATTTCCATATGTAAATAAAATTTTTTTTATAGGATTTATAATAAAATTATATACTCATCAATTTATTAGAAAACTGAGCTAATAAATTACCTTAGGCTTCGCATATTTCAAATAGTGGTTTGTATAATATTTGTGCAAATATTCACATGCAATAGCTATTAAAAATGAATCAGGATTATTTTTTGCCATTTCTAGAATACAAACTTTGTATTTTGCTATTACAATTTTTATATTATAGAAAAAAAGGAGGAAACGCGATTGAAGTAAAACTGTTTTGCTACTGTACGAGATGGCATTTAAGTTAAAATAATTAAATCATATAACAATTTTGAATAATGTTCTTTAGTAATATGGTAACACTCGCGATGCACACATTTTTTAATGTCAAACATTATACATATCTATATAATATTAAATTATAAATAATATCTTTATAACAGCATTAAAAATATTTATAATATTTGAACAAAATAATGTAATTAACGTCAAACTTCAGACATGATCGTTTTGTGATTGTGATTAGCATTTAGAACTTGAATTGCATTAGAGGAATGAAGTAATTGCTGAACAATAAATTATATAATATTCGTTCACACAGTAGACAGCTGTAATATAACAATCTCGAGTAATTTCAATAACACTATCAATAAATAAACTGCATAGATGCCCATTATGAAGTATATCTGTATACAAATAGTAATTGTGTAAAGCTACACAAACTATAGTTGTGCTTGATTTCTTGTTTATTGTAATAAATCTGGATATCAATTCATTCTTCAATATTTATAATTATTCATAAAAATATGCAATTGTATAATACTTTTCGTTCAGGAAAAACAAATTGTAATTTGAACGAGAACATTTGTGTTCATGACAAGTGACATGTGATTAAAATTAGCATACATTCATTGACTGTTTGTTTTTTTGACTATTTCGCTGGCGATACAGTTTCTTTTTTGAGTAGCTGTAATATGTGTCTTGCCTATAAAAATAATTTCTAAAAATATATAATAACCACAAATAATACAAATTATTTCTATAAACTTGCGTTTCTTACATGCCACAGATTTTTCATTTGTTTTATTATTTTCATACGCATACGCCATGCTTACGCAATCATAGCAATCATACTCACGCGACACGACGATCAATCACAATTGACCCGTATAGAAATGATATCATCGAGAGCGAATTACAAATCATTGGCACTCGACTCAAGCGTTATGCTCTTTCGTTGCATTTGTACAGATTTACTCACTAGTCGCGCTTAAAGAAGTTTTTCTTCAAACATTTCGAGAAAAATAGCTAAAAGTTTAGTATAATAATTACTTTTATGTACTTTTGAAAAAATTAAGTTCAATTCAATATATATTCAAGTATATATACGTAAGAAAGTGTATAATGATTAATATTTATTGATGATCAAACTTTATTAATTTAAAATTAATTTGAAAAATAGCTTCATTTAATTAGAAATATTCATATGCAATAATAGTAATAAAATGTGTGTGTGTTTGTATGTGAGTAAAAATAAAAAAATGCACATCGAATTATTAGATATTTTATAGTGATTTTAATAATAAATATAAATTTTGTTCGTTTAATAATAAATATAGGTTTGATACGTTTTCTCTAAAATGACCAGTAACACGATTGCTTTAAAAAAACCTCCTTAATAAAAAATCTCATTTCTTCAAAGTTTTTAAATAATTTCAAAGTTTCTATAGTTCCAACATTGTGCCTTAAGGTTCAATGCCATGCTTCACTGGTTCTGTTAAAAAATTGCAATCTAAATAACCAGTGGTCAGAGATATTAATGCATAACTGGTACTCCTGAATACACAAAATTCTGCCACTTCTCCATGACGAGCATATTCGTCAATCAAAATTAACTGGCTAAACCTCTGTTAATTCTCCGCAGTAACAATATATCAACTTCATCCTCTTACGCCCGATTCAGTCGCATTTGTCGGCAAAATAGTCGCGCAAGGCACAGACACAGATCCGATGGTGGAAACAAAGTTCAATATTTTACCGCGCCTTATGCGAATCGAATTAGAAGACAAGAGTGGCCGAAGCTAAGAACTCACAACTCACAACTCACAACTCACAACTCAGAACTCAGAACTCAAAAGTGAAGATCGAGAGGGGATTGTTATTAGACTGTGAGAAACACGTCCCGGTGTCATAAATATTGTTTATAACGCGCCGTACATTACACGCTTCAAAATGACATTGCACGGGCACACATTGGTATAAAGGATATATGTGTGCAGGGTGAAAGATACGATGATAGTTTTTTACAAATACATTGTTAGAGATTTGATAAATATTTTTCTAATATCATATGTGGGCTTGGGTTGACTCAGTGGTCAGAGCTTTGGTCTTACGACGACAGGATTTAAGAAAAGGGTGAGTACTCATTCATCACAATCGATCAGCCAGCTGATGTCAATCAGTAGTTATATTCATTTTTACTAGGTGTAAATATGTTTTCAAGTAAAAATAGCTCTACAGCGAGATTTCTGCAGCAAATTAATAATACTTGGATTTAGCCAATTTTATAGACCTACTTGTTATAACAAAAAAGGATGTGTAGTACGTTAGTACCACTTAGACACAACCACAGTCTGATCCTAATTTAATTGTAAGTCTCAATTATATTATAAGTTCTATCTGAATTCCATGAAATTTTGAAGTCTCTATTTAGCCTCTATTTATACTAAAATTATCACCATATACAAACTGGCATTACCATATTAAGGGAGAAGTTCTACTAATAAAAACATATCAAATATAGATTTATCAACCGTTGGGTTGCTCTTCGAAAAGTGATGTTTTAGGGAGAAGATTCATCACAATAGCTCATAGAACTTTTTTGACGGTAGATACCATAGTCTTATAGATCATACTAACATATTACGGTCCTACGACAAGTCGTTTAATTTTAAAAAATCGTCAATGTTTGCAAAAACTAGTGTCGTTTTGGGCGTTTGTCAAAATTATAACTTTCATCGACGTTTGCTCAAAAACGCCTGAACCGATTTCAAAAAGTTAAAAAACCAATCGATGTATTTTGATGTGGATTATCTTTTCTCAGTTTTGTGCAGCCATCGGCCAAGCCATTTCTTTGTAATTTGGAGAAAAGTGTTAAATTTTTCGTCCACATTTAAGCTCGTACTACCAAATCGATTTTAAAAATGGGAATGATACTGATCAGTTTTAGTTAAAAATTTATCTATCGATCAAAGCTTGAGAAAATGAGTAGTTATTTTGACGTTTGTTAAGATTAAAATTAGACGATTTACTTGATATAACGATAGAGTACTTAGTCTCAATGAACATACTAAAGTTTAGTAACTAAAGCATAAAAATCATGCGGAAACTAGTTCAAATATAAAAATTGTTGATTTTTGAAAATTTGCTTTTAGAAAATACTCAGAGTTAACGTGTTCGTTTGTTTTCAGTTTTGTGTAATGATTCCACTCGGAATACTTTTAATCACTCATAAATTAATTTATTTTTTATTCATTAAATCGATTATTTACACATATTACAGTTCGTGTAAGTTGCTTCAAGGCAAAATACCAATACCAACTAGTTACTTTTTCATTTAACTTGATGATTAAAAAGAACGAATTATATTAAACTAAAAATAGGCTAAAATATCAATAATGCTAAAAACTAACCTCCAAATGGCAAAAATGGCAAAAAAAAGATTAGTTTAACTTCACGCCTCATTTAATTTTTGGTGCAATAAATTGTTTCAAAGACACACCTGAGAAGTCGAACTTATGTTATATTTTAACATTTATGCCATTTGGAGGTTAATTTATAGTAGTTGATGTTGGGTAAAACGATCGAATAAATAGCAAAGAAATAGGCTTTTTGACAGTATCGAACTAAGAACTCATGTAGTCGCATGATATCTCAAGATATCTTAAAATTACTTTGCTCATAAATGTGCATATTGTTGAATAAAATTGTCTCACCTAGGTTTTGAAAAAAGTAAGCAATTACGGCTCTTTATCGATTTTCTGATTCTTGTCAAGTAAATGAATCCGAGAAAATTAATTTCAACCCGTGGCCGTATTATCGTTTAGATTTGGGTTCATCTGATTTTTGAATGGGGATCGAGTTGAGACTTCACATTGAGTGGAGACTTATACCAATATATGAAAAGTCTTGATCTTCAAAAAAACTTCTTGAGTTATGAATAAGATACGAGAAAAAAGTTAGCAATCTAGCTAGCAGTCTGAATGTCGTAGAGTCTTTGACTCTATTTCATCTCTATTATTTTTATAATGTACCTACAATTCTAGAACAAATAAGAGGGGTTGCCAAAAAATATAAAAACAGAATAGACGTCCATCCTAACCAATTAGCAAGTCAAGTCTCCGTGAAAGGTTAACCTACCAAAATGAAAAGAAAAAAAAAACTGAAGATCTAATATAATATAATTAACTATAATACTTTTATGTTGCTATAATTTGTTGTTTTTAGTTTTATTGTTATCATATTTTAATTAACTCTCGTAGATACGGTATGGGTGTATCTACTAATTTGTAATCAACTTTATTTTACCATATATTTTTCAGAATTTTCTGCTTAATGTAATAATATATACATATTGCAGAACAAAATTGAATAAAAAAAATTATTTCTAATGTCAATAAATTTGCTCTATAACAATGATTCATTGGTCATATGCTCTGTCCGATTTTATTTTCATTTAGATATATTATAATAGTGTTGTTACCATTTACCATTAGTTTTTAGTTGTACAGTTGTACATAATTAGCGTCTGGCTTGTCCTACGCTCCGGATATTAGTCCCTGCCGTGTGGGCTAACTGAATTATATTGTACACGTGTTCTAGCCCACGTCGATTTTGCGCTCTATATGAATATGACTCATGTTATATATTCTATGGTAACAACTACGATAACATATTATTAATATATGTAATGATATTAATTGTCCAGTAGAATTTATTTGTAGTAATTCTGTTGTTGCAAACCACACAACTTTATTTTGTTAAGCGTAGAGATAAACGCTTTCTAATGTAGTCTTTATACCTAAACTATTATTAAATTTGAATTTTATATGGAACAATTGTTAACGGTCGATTTAGCGCAGATTGCAGTAAACTGCTACCGCTTGTATTGTGTATCAGTGTATCGTCCCCGCGGGGGCAGATAATGTATCTCTCGCCTATAAACTATTTTCTAAAGATTGAACGCCCGTCCGTGGGAATGTGCTTAGGCTCTATCAATGGCAAAATCATTCTCAAACTTTGATTTTGTAATACTAAAACTTTACTATGAAATATATACAATGATGTCCAGGCGTTTAATCATTCATGGCATCAAGAATTGATTAGATCCGATTTGTTAAGACCAACTTCGATTTGAACCGATTAGTTCTTGGAGGAGTTTGTGATCCACCGAGATGCTGCCAAACACAGTGTTTGGCAGTTTTTTGGCAACAGTGTTTGAAACACTGTTAAAATAGTACACTTTTTGCGAATAATGCCGAAGGACAAATTATAATTAGTGGCTATATCAGGCTGTTCAAAAAATGATACATGTTCAAATTAGTGTATATTTATGTAGGATCAAAGTAGACTGGACATCCGATCCAAACAATTTTTTTTAACTCTGTTTTATTCAGCAATTAGAAATACATAAAGATACCAATAAGCTAAATTGACAATATTTGAGAGCGATATTTGATATCCGAACAAATGAGAATGACATGTCATAATATATGTTTCTGTATACAAATATTTTGTAATACATTTTTATAAAGTAGAAAATTATTAATTACAAATTAATTTATTTTTAAATTAAGATAAAATGTTACGATGTTAAAGATTGGTAGATGATATATATGTTTTTTTTTTTGAGTTAATACCTGTTACTCAGATTAAGTTTGAGATATTACTAATTTACAACGTTTTTATAATTTTATATAATTTTTGTAATTGGTTTAATTTTGGGCGCAAGAGACTTTCCATTACATTCTTGTCTAATCAGATATTGAGCTATGCGTTAGTTGGGTTAAGTTCAATGAATATAATTTCTTAGAAAGATGGATGAATGATTAAAGGACTGTTTATGGATAAAGATATTTTTATACTACGAAATATTTCAATAAAAAATAAAAGGTTTTACTATTTCTATCCTGTATGAAGAGTATTAAAACATATTTATATAATTTAATAGACCAGGGTTGAGCCTTCATTGACATCTTTAGATAAATCGAGCACGTGTTGTTTGTTATTAAAATATTTATAGTTTTTGTATTGTTCAATGTTTGTTAAAGATTTATATATATTATCTGCCCGTAGGGTAAGTTATTGTAATCGTCCAAAAATCGACATTTAAATTTTTTGAATATCTTCACGTTTTGAAGGTTTCTGAACATTTTGGTGTGCCTTACAAAAATTTATGTGTGTATGTATGTGTGGCTACAATTTTGGTCCACATTTTTGGGCGCACGGATCAACCTATTTGAATGGTGCAGAAAAAATTTGATTCCTATTAATAAGGATATGTGCTGATTAGATTTTGGCAAAGGCAGGCCCGGCCGTTTCAGAGCTTCGGAGCAAAGAGTGCAGAAACCAGAAATAGAGTTTCTGAGAGAACGGAGCATTCGATTTGAATGATCTAAAAAACATTTAATTTGTAATGATACGGAGAAGTTGTGATTAAATTTTGACAAAGGCAGGTCTAGCCGTTTCGACGATCCGGAGCTAAATATTCAAAAAATGACAGTTTTTGAGAGAACTTAACATCCGATTTGAATGATTCAAAAACTTTCTGCTTGTATTGACAAATCGTTTGCTTTTAGGAAAAGATTTTTTTTGTTTCATTTTTTTTAATTCCCAAAAAATATACTTGAATTAAATTTTATTCTTCGAATATTTTATTATGGTATTGGAAGTTCCAGCAATTTGCCATAAGGCACGTTGCCATATACCACGAGTTTATGTTTATACCTATTATTTAATAATGATATTAGGATATCATTAATCTTTGTCTTATTAAATGTTTCTTGATTCGCTGGAAGTGTAACACGAATCTCTTTTAACAGAAGCCTATTCGTTATTATTGTTTACCATTAAACTCACTATTTCACTGAAGAAATGACTTCAACAGAAATATGTGGCTCGACTTCAATTTTTTTTCATTGATATAAGGTCCAATCGTTGTACTTAATAAGTTTAGCCATTTAAATGAATAATTAATAATTGTAGGTTCAAACTTGATAGAGCATTCTACAATAAAAATAAAATGAGAAAAAAATTATTGAAAAAATAGTATAAATTAATTATTATAACATGAAAAGCAATGAACCTAAGTATAATATAGATATAAGTTTTTAATTGAGATATTACTTATATTATTTTTTAATTACTTAAATCACAATTATTAAATATTACAGAGCGTTGAATTGGTTGGTTGATATTTTGAATATCAATCCAGTCAGATTATTTTTTATAGAATGTAAAATAACAAAATATTTTGTATATTTGAAAATTTTGAGAATCGCTCTTCTATCAGAATGTAGATAAATCTTGTTCTTTCCGCGGACAGCATCAGCAGCACATTGCAATTGCAATTGCAATCCGTCCAGAGGCATCGTATCGGCTACTGTGCGTTATTTAATGTAAGCTAATGCCCGTCGATCAGATCGCAGATTAAATATTACTTTAGTCTTCTAGTGCTGGAACTACCGATCTGGATGACTATATACATCTTCGATTATTTCTTCATTTTATCATTTTTATATTTATTGCAGGAAAACATTCCATCTGTTTTTTGCCAAATACTTTAAACTTTTTTTATAATTGATTGTATTTTTATAATAACACAAAATAGAAACTAGTGGTGTATGGCATCGTGCCTTAAGGCAAATTTTTCGTACCTAAATAAACAAAACTTAATCAATCGGTTTTAAAATGAAAGACATTGTCTAACATTTCTAAGAATTATATGAACTGAATTGCTAAGCTCAAATTTAAATAAATTTATTTATTAGAAGTATATAAGTGGGCTTTAGAACTTTAGCTACAATTTAAAATTCAAATCCGCATTATTTTCAATACTTTAAAACTTTTTTTTTTTTTTGGAAATAAATAATTTGGATTTTTTTCCAAAAGCAATCTTTTTGAATCATTCAAATCAGATGCATAGTTCTCTCAAAAACTGCCATTTTTTGCACATTTACTAATCATCACATCTCCCTGTCAATAGAAATCGAATGTTTTTTGAACCATTCAAATCCGTTGATCCGTGCGCCCAACAACATGGACAAAAATTGTATCCATACATACATACAAACACTCACACATCCATTTTTTCTAAAGTATGCCATAATGTTCAGAAACCTTGAAAACGTGAAAAAATGCAAAAATTTTCAATTTCCATTTTTGGACGATTACTATAGCTTACCCTATGGGAAGTTAATTAATTAAAATGTATTAAATATGCAATTGTGACTTGATATTCAATAATAAAAATATTTATAGTTGATGTGCTCTGAATATTCTATGTGTCACACATAATTTTATCGTCCGAATCGAGCTCATGACGAATATATTCGTCAATCACACAGTAAGATGCCCTGGTAAGATGTCGAGTGAGAAATATCGGTTTATTTTACAAATTAAAAAAATGTTCTTACAATATTTCACTTCTTTGTTAATTTATATTACATACGCATTAAATTAAAAAAGGATTGAATTCAAGGAAATATTATGCATGCGAATGTAAGAAAGAAATAACAGTTTTGATGAAAAGGAAAAACAATTTTCAAAACTAGAAAATATTATTAAAATGGCTACATCTAAATTCTTATTGATAACGTATATTATTTTCGCATTTCGGAAAGTTCATGTAACTTGTTTTCACTTGAAACGTCACTATTTTATACAGTCATTGCCTCAAAATTTTCTGAACAACTTGGTATTTTAGGATAAAATTAATTTTTGGAAAATTTCAATTTTCTTTTTTTTTTTTTAACTCGTTTTGTTTAGCAATCAGAAATACATAAAGATTCCTTTGAGCTAAAATGACAATGTTTAAGAGCGATGTCTAAGAAGAGCTCCAATGAGATCTTCTCAGTTTAACAATTACTATAATAATATTATATTAGACCTAATCTAAGACTAAGTCTAAAGGCCATTGTCGTTTGAATCTCCTTGTACCATAAGGTTTAGTAATTTCAACTATAGAAGGGTTCGAATGTGAGTCCAGTTTGCGTTTGTATTTTTCCTTGAATTCTTGGAAAGTTAAATGCATCGTTTTCATCTTGAGGTCGCTGTGAATGGTTTCATTTGTTACGTACCACGGAGAATTAAGAATTGTACGCAAAATTTTTGACTGAGTGCTGATCAAGCTTCCCGACAAACGCAAGAACATATCAATAAACTACAAATGTGGCTTGTCAAATGGAAGATTTGCATAAATGAAACCAAATCAGCTCATAACACATTTACCCTGAGAGAGGGTACTTGTCCTCCAATTTATTTAAATAACGTCCAGATTCCGAAACAGAACATAGTGAAATATCTTGGTCTACATTTAGATAGCAGACTTACTTGGAAAAGCCACATAAAAACAACAAGCAGCAAATAATGATCAAAATGAAAGAATTTGATTGGCTTCTGCGTAAAAAGTCTAAGCTCACTGTTGAAAATAAGTTGCTGCTATATAAATCAATTATCAAACCAATCTGGACCTACGGAATTGAGCTCTGGGGATGTGCTTACAAATCTAATATAGCTATAATGCAAAGAACTCAGTCAAAATTTCAATTTAATTAGCAAATGTTTACTTTTCATGCGCATGACGAATATACTCGTCAATACATAAAATTCTGCTACTTCTTCGAGTGATACTCGAACCATGGTTTGACGAGTATATATTCTTAGGAGCGTCCATTAATCACGTGAGGTTTTTAGGGAAAGGGGGGGTTTGAAAAAAAATCACAAATTATAATGTGTATTTATTTTTTATCTGAATTTTTTCAAAAAATCCAAAAATTTTCAAAAAAAAATCGCATTTAATCATTCTTTCCGTAACTAAAAATACACGTGAGGTTTGTTGGGGAAGGGGGTGGTAATTTTGAATATCACGACGTATCATCAAGGAGGAGAGGGTATCACGTGATTAATGGACGCCCCCCTTCAAGCTAGTTTTGAGAAAACAAAATTTTTGCATGTTTACCTTGACAAAGACATATGTTATGTATGGCCTATTTAGTAATGAAGTATTTCTGGTCTTTGGAAGTAATTATAGAGAGAAGAGACTAGAAGTCTGTTTTCAGTGAAATTACTAACTTTTACAATAAACAATGCTTCGGATCTAATAAATAGTATTGACAGCTCTCTGCAACCATGCAGGTGAATGCATTATTAATCCAATAACAAAACATCAATATCATCTAAATATCAATCAAACGGCCGAATTACTTCTACCCATCGCGGGCGGTTCAAAGCTCTGGCGCCTTCTGAACTTGACTCGTCTTGACTGACTTGACTGACTTGACTGACTCATCTGAATCGCATTCCCATTTCAGTTTTAAACATTGCAACAAACGCATTCCGGACGTGATTCCATTCCGTTTCCAATCCTAAATTGGCGGAGTGAACGCGAGTCGGCATATAGCGCCAGGCGGCACACAAAAGGAACGAATTTTTATTGGCTCCGAGATAATTCTATGCGTGAGAGATATTATATAGAGTCGGTCTTGCGCGAATGCGAGGTACGTGTCAGCTACTGAACTACGCTCAATGATTCCCAGTTTCGAGTTGCTTATTTGTTTTTAGTAATTAAGGCTTTTGAGTTGGAGTAATTAAAACGATGAGAGAAGAGATTTTTTTCCGAGTCATGTTTGCGACTTTGTTATTTAAGTAGCGATTTTATAGATTCTCATTTGAGACGGTTAAAACATTTAACATTATTAACTTCCTCTAGGATAGTAAGATAGTAATAGTCATAGTAATCGAAAAAAAAAAAACAAAAATGAAACTGTTCTATATATCTTCACTTTCGAAGGTTTCTGAACAATTTGGCATACATTGGGAAAAATATGGATGTATGTATGTATGTGTGTGTGTGAGTGCGGATACAAATTTTCGTCGACGATTTTGAGAACACAGTTCAACCGATTTGAATGATTCAAAAATATTCTATTCCCATTGATAAGGTGAAACGCCAGTTTTTGGTAAAGATTGCCAAAATGTACCAAAAATGGTGAATCAGTTTTTTGAGAGTACCTACTGAGCGCGATTACCGATTTCGATAATTCAAATAATATTTTACTTGTATTGACAAAATTAAGAACTGTATAAATTTGTGAAAAGGCAGTTTTTGCGGTATCGGAGATCACACATAAATTTTTTTTAAAAAATATCATTTTGCGGTCAAAATGATTTGTTCATTAGACATATGCACGTCAAATTATCAGATTTTGATGAAGATTTTAATAATAAGTATCCGTTAGACTTGGACGCTGCGCTTACACGCTTCGATATTTTATCTCTAAAAGGGCTATCCTTCGTAATGCTTAAAAAAAATTCAAAATTTTCAGAAAATCTCAAAATTTAAAAAAATAGAAGATGTTCGAAGAATCCAAATGTTTTCAAAAATTTCAAAGTTCTCAATGATCAATTTTTTTTAAAGTTTTCAAATAATTTTTAAAGAATTTTTAAAAATTTCATTTTTTAATACGAGAAGTTTCAGCAATTTTCCTTAAGGCATAATACCATGCACCACTAGTTTTGTGTTGTAATGTTGAATTAAATAAGATGTCAGTCGTAAACATTTATAAAAATCTTATTAGGTCAAAATTGAACTTACAAGGAAAACCTCAGGTTTACTCTACTGGAATTTTGATGAAACTTTGCATATGATGATAAGGTTGATACTCACATTGAACACCTTAAAATATTATAGGCTAGTGAGAAGTGGTTATTTAAAAAAAATCAATAGATTTGTTCTAAATATATAAATATTTATTTGCAAAATATATGCATTAAGTTAATAATTATAAATAGTTTTGCAATATTGAACTATTCAAATATAAAAATATACGGAAACATATAATCATGCTCAGACTATTTTTCAAAACTTTACATTTGACTTCTCGATTACATTTGACGTTCACTCTTGAAGAAAATACATTTTAAGGATACGAAATGAATGAAATGGAATGTGTTAAACAGATTCATTTATTTTATGCAATTACAGATACCATAAGTATGTTTAAAAGTCATCAATTGGAAATCGCTCTCATTAATTTTATTTTTTAGCAAAAATTGTATTTTCGAGATAGACTGTTGAACATGTTACCTAAATAGCTAAATCTTATTTCCTACTAATAAAGTTGATCTTATGTACACGTATCGGGACATTTATGCCACTTGCAACTAGTTTTTATTAATGTTATTGCTAACCGTTAATTTGAACTGAATTTTAGTATTTTTTCCTCGTGTTGTCGTGTCACTATATTACTGCAAACTGGTTATTTTTAATTATGTCATAAATTTATAAATACTGAACAATAATATATATCGAAGTAATAAATTTGAGCAAATTAAGTGTTAACGGAATTACATGACGCTCGTAATTTTATTTTTCCTAGAAAATGCATGTGCTTCAGATTTTTCTAATACTTATCGTGTGAAAGAACTGCCATTATTATTGCTGTAAGTTTAATGTTCCGTATTCGGAATTAGAGATCAACATTTTTAGCATCAAATATAATCTGTAATGTTATCTATGATCTTTCATTTAATTTTCTGGCAAATTAAAAAATATATGCGAATAAAAAAATATATAAATTCATTAATTAGTATAATATTATATAGGCAATTAGATCTTAGTGATACACATCAGCTGTTTATAAAATATTCATAATTAAATTTTCTCAATTTAATTTTTAGATTTGCTAAAGTAGTTCATCTTATTTCATGTTATTAGATAGTATGCAATTCAGTTGCCTTTAATTAAAAAAGAGTTTTTTGATAAATAGCACAAATTTTGTTGAGAAATGGAAAATTAAACCAAATTTTTTTTATCAAAATTTGCTTTTTTATTGCTGCAAATGTTAAAAGGCGGCTCAAGCTCACAAAAAGTTATGCGCATAAAGTTCATGGTGATGAGGTCTTTAAAAAGCGGCCGTGTCAAAATTTTATTAATAGATGAAAAATGCGATCGTCTAGTTGAAGTTAATTACTAAGGAGTTGGCTATTTTGATCATTTACGATTCAATCCAATTATAAATTCTGATGTCTACATTGAAAAATTGTACATTGCAGTTGAAAAAAAACTGCCGGAATTGAGAAATAGAGATGATCATTGACATTACATTTTTGGCCATTCGGCAAAAATATTTGGAGCTTATTTGAGATGTTTTGCTACATCCAATATATAGTCAAGACCTTCTGATAATCTTTTGTTACGATCTTTCCAAAACTCTTTGAATGGTAAACAATTCAATAATTAGGATAAGGATAATTTGAATACCTAATTCAGTTGCTAATAAAAGCCAGAGATAATGGAAGTAGTATATTGATGCTGCTTGAAAAGTCATTGATTAAAATGGGCATTACAGATCAAGTTCTAAGAAAACAATGCCTCTGATTTTCTAACAAAAATCGGTACTTAGTTGCCAAAGTTCGTAATAATATAATTATATTTATTAGGTATATAATAATACAATATAATTAATGAATAATAAGTTGAATTTATAAACAAGTGCATGTATGGTACACATACGATTGAAGTAAAA
This sequence comes from Ctenocephalides felis, assembly GCF_003426905.1. NCBI lineage: Eukaryota > Metazoa > Arthropoda > Insecta > Siphonaptera > Pulicidae > Ctenocephalides > Ctenocephalides felis. The sequence continues at coordinate 26,984,693 of NW_020539726.1, forward strand.
CTTTTATTTGCTCTTGTAAAAGTTGACAATTATGTGAAAAAATAAATTCATCATTTAAGAAATAGATGGAAAACAACAGGAATATTATTTATTGGTATTATGGTAACATAAGTGATAAATTTATTAATTTCAGCCACTATACTAATATTTTGAGACAAGAAATTAATTACTATCATGCTTCAAATATAATATGATTTGTTTGAGATAGCTGAAATAAGACACATGCATTCAGTCAGCAAATTGTCTAATTTTTTTGAGAAAGCTGCATAAATATCGGTGCCATATCTCGTAGTTGATTGAAATTGAGAACTTTCATGTGACGTGATAAGACGATCTCGACAAATCACATCAACTCGTTTCAAATGATCACATCGATGACCAATGACGAATCAGTATTCAGTTGAGACACTCTCTAGTCGCGCTTAAAGAAGTTTTACTTCAAAAATTTACATACTGGAACCCCATTTATCTATTATGGCTTATAAACCTGCGTTTATAAAAAGAGCGCGTTTAAGGTACACAAGCGATTGAAGTAAACCTTTTTTTGCTCTTGAATCTGTATTTGTGGCGTAACGCATTTCCGCTGAGTTACCCCTAGTCGCTCCTGATGAAGACGTATCTTAAAAAATCACATAATTCATGCACCCCATTTATCTATTATCGTTTAATATCGTTTAAATGTTCATACTAATCAGATAACACCAAGATTTACTTCTCAAGATCAGTAACGCCCCTTTTTCACCTGGCTTCAGCTACCGTTCGTCGGACTCCTGCCCCGGAGCAATTCCCTATTTGTCACGAATTGCTTCGGCAATCGTTTCGTTCCCGTTCTATTCGTCTATTTCTATTCTGCGAAGATGATCTGCTGCTCCCGCGACTGCCGACTGCCGACTGCCGACGCCGGCGAATTAAGCGAAGCGCCTCGCGTGGGAAACACGCGACCGAGGACGGGTGCAAGCGGACAAAATTGGTTAATGGCAATTTGACACTTCTAAATACTTTGCCATTTTTACAGGAGTAAACAGACTAGATATGGAGGCAAAACTTCTATTTTTTAATTAACTTTCCGTAGGGTAGGTTATAGTAATCGCAACAAATTGAAAATGAAAATTTTTGCATATCTTAACGTTTCAAAGGTTTCTGAACGTTTTGGCATTCCTTAGAAAGAATGGATGTATGTGTGTGTATGTTTGGATACAATTTTTCGTCCACGATTTCGGGCGCACGAATCAACCGATTTCAATATTTCAAAAAACATTTGATTCCTATTGATGAGAAGACGTGCTGATTCGTTTTTGGTAAAGTTTTGTTGAAAACGGTAATTTCGTTTTTGAGGAAACGGAATACCCAATTCGAATGATTTAAATAATATTTTATTTGTATTGACGAAATGATGAACTGAGTAGGCAGGTCTAACGGTTTCAGATACAGAGGAAAATGTAAAAAAAATGATATTAGACGGTCTAAGATGATCATTAGACATATTCACATCAAATTATAAGGTATTTTATAGATATTTTAATAATAGGAACAAATTTTGTTATAATTTTTCTAGATTCCGTACCAAGATTTTTAATTTTCAAAGTTTACTTATATGGTTCAAATAAATTCCAAAATCTTCTGAATTTTTTTATTTCAAAATCATCATTTTATGTTGAATAAAATAGTGGTGCCTGGCATCGTGCCATCGATTATTTTTTAGCAAATTGCAGGAACTCCCCGTACAAAATTTGTTTTTTTTTCAAAGATTTTTTTTTAAACTTTGAAAAAAAAAATATTTATCAGGATTTAGAAATTTGAATTTTTTGAAAAAAAAAAAATTGTTTTTTATATGGAAATTTTGAAAACCCCCAAATAATTTGTTTCACTTTTTTCACTCGATTTTCTAAAACCGCTAGACTTGCCTTTCCAAAAATGTAATCGTTTCTTCATTTTGTTAATGCAAGTAAAATGTTTTTTGAATTGAAATCGGACGCTCCGTTCTCTCAAAAAATGAGTTACTATTTTTGGCACTTTTTGCCTCTTGTCTTCGAAACGGCTGGGCTTGCCTTCTCCAAAAACTAACCCACACATACATTCATTTTTTCTAAGATATGCCAAAATGTTCAGAAACCTTTAAAAACGTAAAGATATATAAAAATTTTCATTTTGAAATATTTTAGGATTACTATAACTTTGCATATGGGAAGCTCAAAAATTTGGATTTTATTTAACATTTGACAAATTTAAAATTCGACTTTTTTATCATTTTGATTTGAATCCACCGACTGTTGCCTTAATTAAAAGTCAATGATTTTTCATTAAACTTGCACTAAAATGGATGGCAATCGCCCTGCGTAGCTGTTTTAGATACGACATGTGGAAGCGCGATAGCGCCGTGTCAATGATAGACCACGATTTGGCAATTTTTTAAACTTTTTCCTCCTTATCTTCTATCCGCTGCACTTGCCTTTGCAAAATTTTAACTAATTTTTCATCCTGTCAATAAGAGTGATATGTTTTTGGAATTAATCAAATCATTTTACTTTTACCTGCCTTTGCGGTCTCTCTCATCGACACCTTGTCAATACGAATGGGATATTTTTTGAAATCGGTTGATGCGTGCGGCTGAAATCGTTCACGAAAAATTGAATCCAGAAATACTACATAAACATATACACACACACACGCCACACATCCATTTTTTTTTAAGTTATATCATAGTGTTCAGAAACCTCTGAACCGTAAAAATATGCAAACATATTTATTTTAGATTTTTAACGGTACTTTAACTTACGCGAATTAGACATTTTAAATAAATTTAAAATAACCAGATAACTGAGTCGCTCACATCGAATATGTGAAAAGAATATTCATCAATCTCGCAATCAGAGTAAGTTTCACTGGTGAGATATCGAATACCTCTCCAGTGAAATATTGTAAAATATGGGTTTATTTTACAAAATTAAAAATTTTCCTTTTCCCGTTACGTGATGCAGCTTACTTTCACGTTGCACGATCTTTCTCTATTTAACAATTATAATAAATTTTATCAGAAGTAGTTAAAATAAGATTTTAGATAATAAGATCATTAACTTTTTAGGCGTATACATGCTTTAATAAAAACAGTAGCAAACTGAGCATAAAATCAACTCATTACAAAATCGAGAACAAGTACTGCAGAAATAATTATGTAAATTCGAATGTAACATACTTTGCGCACATAAGAACAATAGCAAATACTATTAATCTATTAATAGTTATTATCCTGTTTGAAGAAATCTGAAATACCAATATCTGAACCTCATGGTTTCAGTTACGGGTATTAAAATGATTTATTTGACAAAAAATGATAATCGCCTGAACGTTCGCACTGGTCATATTCCAGAAAACCATATCATCTATGAAATATAACGTAAAAACGCATAGGGCAACGAATGCTGCGCACCGCAAACATAAATTATACAAGTGTTCTTAGAATTTATATATGAAATAATCGAAGTGCACGCCGTGCCAAGGAAAGTGCCCAGCGCCGACTATTTCGCAGAACTATGGGTCTCTGGATGAACCAGTGGCGGAACCAGCTTTGACGCCAGGGGGGGGGGTTACATTATTATGTAATTAATTAATATAATTTTTATAACATTATTATAAAAAATATATTCGCAATACGATTAGAAAATCCTTAAATTTTAGGAGTGTTTGACCCCGCCGTTCGTCTATAATAAGTTACATAAAGAAGTTATAAAATGTGTTTGGTAACAAATCATTATGAAGTAATTTTATTGCTGAATTAGTGTCCTATCTATGTCTTAAGACAAACTCGAAGGGGGGTCATGACCCCCGTGACCCACCCCCTGGATCACCCACTGGGATGAACGGTTCCAAAACGTAAAAACGATGAACATTTTTTTTAAATTTTATTTAAATTGTGATCTGTCTTGACATTATGTAATTGATATAAAAATAGTGGTGCATGGCATCGTGCCTTCAGGCAAATTGCGGGAACTACCCGTACCAGAGCTAAATATTGGAGCAAAAAAATTAATAATCAATAAATATCGATCAATGATTATTAGCAATTGTTTTAAATAATTTCAAAGACGTAGTTATAAATACTATATATTTATTCGTTTATATATTTTACAGTGACGATGTTATCGCTCAAAACACTTAAAAATGTTTACATTAACAAGAGATGCTGAATAAATCCATCTGAGAATATATTTCTTACGATCACAATAACGCATATGAAATATATACATTTTTGAACTGAATTGTAAATTTAAAATTTATATTTAAATAAAAAAAACTTCGCATATTTTTAAATTTTAAAAAGATTTTTTTTTGAAAATTTTGAATTTTTTTGAACCGTATAAGTGAACTTTGAAAATTATACATAATTATATATTATATTATTTAATTATATAATACGAAACCCAAAAAAATGGTAACAAAATTAATACTCATATTTAAAATCTCTATAAAATATCAGATAATTTGATGTGCATATTTTTAATGATCATTTAGACCGTCAAATATATATTTTTTTACATTTGTTTCTGTATCTCCGAAACAGCTAGAACTGCCTTCCCAAAAATTTAATCAATTCTTCATTTCGTCAATGCAAGTAAAATGTTTTTTGAAGCATTCAAATTGGGCGCTCCTTTACTTGAAAAACTAATCAGCATATCTACCCATCAGTAAAATTGGAATATTTTTTGAATCATTCAAATCGGTTGATCTATGCGCCTGAAATCGTGAACGAAAAATTATATCCATCCACACACACATACATCATTTTTTTCTAAGAAATGCCAAAATGTTCGGAAACCTTTGAAACGTAAAATATGCAAAATTTCATTTCGATTTTTTTGCGATTACTATAACTTACCCTATGGGAAGTTAATAAATAAACATTTCGAAGCGGAATTTCCAAGATAAAATTATTGCTATGAAGTATATAAGTAAACTTTAAGATTTTTGTAATTTTGAAATTTAGAAAAAAAAACTACATTTATGATAAATTTCTAAAATTTCAAAAAAATCGATAAAACCAAAAATTTGATTTTTTCTCGTACATTTTAACTTGTTTTTTCAAAATTTTGAAATCGTTCAATCCGACTTCCTCAAAAACTAGCCATTTTGTCACATCGTGAACACAAGCAACATGTTTTTTAAATTATTCTAATCGAATGCTCCGATCTCTCAAAAACTGCTATTTTCTGCGTTTTTGCTTCATATCTCCGAAATGGAGGGCCGGCCGTGGTCCCGTGGTAAGAACGTGGGCTAGCAAATCCTAGTCCCGGGTTCGAATCCAACCTCGGTCGGTTCGGTATCAAAGCAGCTTGATACCAAATTTTCACTTGAAATCATAGATTTCAAATATGTTTTCAAGTGAAAATGGCCTTTCGTGGGCATGGCTGTAGCGGCAACATGCCACTTGGAAGTAAAGAGGTACTAAGATTGTATCGCTTTGAAATACAAAAAGGAAGTCGATTTGTATCCCTATACAACAGAAAAATGTAAAGGCTCTGACATCGTGCAACCATGATTGAGTGCATTTTCAACTCAACCCACGGACCTGCCTTTGGAAGAAGTATTAGTAAAGAAAAATGTAATAAACAGTAAAAATATGTAAAGAAAAAGTAAAATATATGTAGTATGTAAGATAAAAAGAAAAAATAATTAGTAATAAAGAAAAAAAAAATGGCTGGATCATTTAAAATCATTATAATCGATTCACGAAATTGTTGACAAATTCTTCTATCCAAACATATATACCTGCACACACACTAGATTCATTTTTTCCAAAATATGCCAAAATGCTCAGAAATCTCTGAAACGCAAAGATATGCAAAAATTCTCAGTTTTGATTCTCTTCGATTACTATAACTTACCCTACGGAAAGTTAAAAAAAATTGAAATATTAAGATGCCATTAATTACCAAGTTAGTACTGATAGTTTTGTTCTGACTACCCAGGTTAAAATTATTGAGCTTAAATCAAAATATTTTCTACCCAACATACTACATTATTTATTTATTAAGATTTATTTGACAAAGAGTTTTTCGATTAAGTTTGCGAGACGATCGGTCAAGCCATTTCTTAAGAATTAGCAAAAAAGTACTTCCTTTAATAGTTTTCGCAAAAATCTTGTAATGTCAATTTAACATAATTTATAGATTCATGCATTGTTTACAAAAATTTATTAATAATTATCTAAATAGATGCTTTTATCTGTGTCACATAATGAGCAGTTTATAAAACTTCTCTAGTTGTGTAGAAAATGTAACCATTAAATAATATCAAATACTACGTACAAGATATACGTAATCGTGCCAGTAATTTCTTATAACATTTGTTCAATATTTCACAAAATATTTTTTCAATAATAATCATTCCAAAATTTAATTAAATCATATAATTCAACCAATTTTCGTAGGTCATTTTGGTACATGAACTTTATCGTCATATGAATATAAATATAAATTCAATTTAACACATCGATGTAATAATAATAATATGTTAATAGATACATATTTAGTTCAAATAGTTTATGATAGTAATTTAAATATACCTCAGACACAATTACGCAAATTTTCTCGGATTCTTCTGATAATTTCTGCTACATGTGTTACCATACATGTGCTAATCAAACATTTGGTTTAATTTAATATAGAAGTAACAATTTTCTTTTTATTTCTAGGTCTATCTCTGCAATAAAGAATATCAAAGAAGCTCTGCAATAAATCAGTTTTGCACTTGGTAAGTCCTTAAATATAAGTTTTTCTCTTCTGGGGCCTATATAATGCTATTTCATCGGGATTTGTGATAATTACAGAGTCTCAAGTTCGTGATCTCATTAGCGCGCGCTTCGACTTATTTTATCAGACGGGTGCGACTTAATCGAACGCATCGAACTTTAATGAGATGTATGTGAACACTCGTGATACTTTATGTTTAAAAAATTAACTGCGGAGCTAATGGTCATATGAAATTTTTTTTTGTTTGTTTGTTTTTATTACTTCAAATTATTTGAGATATTTTGCACACTATGACTCAGGTAATTATCAAAACCTGCCTAGTCTGCAATCATAGTAAAATAATCTTTTCTTTAACTCTTTTATTAATTACTTTAGCTAGACTATTGAATCGTACACATCATTTTGTTCATTAGTATTACTTTCATATATTCTTTTTAAGGTGACTTCTCAATGACTTGGCTTTATGCATGACAACCCAACGGTCGGCCTATCTTTTTTTGATGAATTTACTATTAGAATCACTCTAACACTGACGGTGCTATTATATTGGATGAAGCGATGCCGTAGCACGGCTATTTTTATTTGGAAACTTATTGCTATCTATAATTTCTTATCTATAATTTCAAGAAAAAAATGTCTTATTATTTTGAACTGTTTTTCATCCGACTCCTCAGTCTTTTATTCATATCGATGATCAGTTTTCACCGGTACTAAATTTCGTTCCAACGCCGAATTAATAAGGAAGAGTGAATTATCGTAATCATCAAATAAATTTCGATCTTCCAGTGGAGGCAGGGTCATAGAATTAACGTCTCTGAATCAATCGAATAAATTGGATGCGATTCCTAGTATTGAGACAGATCGTAAATTTGTTGCCATTGCATGTATCCCGGTCAATTTAGATTTGAAATCAGGGTGAGGGTTACAATAATTTATAATCGGTTGTAACCTGGTAAAATTGCTTAGAATACAATTATAAAGTATATAAGTCCTCATCGTTCCGGTGCGAGCTAAAAAATTGGCACAAGGTCAAAAGTCAGAAAATTAAATTTTTGCGATTTTCAGCTAAATGGTCCGCTTTATCGCAAAATTGTAGATGATAAAATTTCGTATAAAATATATAACAATGCTTTATTTCTTCAGAGTACATCACGTTTAAACGCCATTTAAAAGGTAGTCCATTTATCACATGATTTTATTTATTTCGGAACTATGGCAAAATATTTTTTCTCTGCCTCTACCTCTACCAGTTAGAGGAAAAGAATTTAGTACCTTTATCTCTACCTTTTTTTCTACCTCTACCTTTATTTGGTAGCAATCTTCAAGTACAAAAGCTCAGAGCCATGATTCTTTATGGCCAACACAATAATATAAAATGACTTCTATCATATGCTTTAAAATTCATATGCCACAATTCCAAAAGTTGTAAAGTATCAATTCTTATTGAGTATTTTATTCTTACTGATCAACATTTAATTTCGAAAGAACGAAGTATTTTTTCGATTTTATATTCTATGTGGTAATTTTATTCTATTTAATATTTCTTCATAAATATTTTTTCCTGCCACTGCAGTAAATAATAACCAGCACTTGTTTGCAATTACTCGCTTCGGCGAATATTTTGCTTTAGGAATTCGATTATAATTTCACCTTTCTTTTTATATCAATATCTTATTAAAAACGAAGCACAGGCGATGAGTACTTGGAAATTGGACATGATAAAAATCAATTTTTGACAGAATTGCTGTTATAATATTTATTTTGCATCGTAGTATGCATATAACGTGAAAGAAAATCATTTTTCTCATCAATTTATAATATTTAAAAAAATAAAGGATATGTAAAATTAAATAAATATATTTACAGAATTCATGATTTTATTAGAATATTTTTTTAATTTTTGCATAAAATTATCTTGTTATTACTATAAAACCGTAAAACTATACGTTTACGATAAAAACATAAATTATATACATTTTAAACAAAATTATAGCTCCCAACCACAAATGCTCAGTAATTTGAAACTTGTTTCGTGATAATGTCATTTTTAAAGAGCGTGCACATAATGTATAATATTATAACTTATTACACGACTTTAAATACACTGAATAACCATAATTCGGCAAAAGATAACAGCTTTCCGGGTATAAAATTAACGCGGCTTGAATTGACGATAGTGGAACTGTACTGGATAGTGGAAGATCAAATCATTATTATTTACTCAATATTTTTTGAAAAATTTTAGTCTATAACTATCGTTATGAACTATGTTCTAAATAATGATTCAGAGTCTAAAAAATAATCAATCAATCATTTAAGCATCTAATTTTATCGATGGTAACCTTACCATAAAAATGATGAATTGCTGATTAATAAATTCTATAATATTTGTTCACATAGTGGATTATGTTAAACAACGTCTAAACAAATATTGTTTTCGCAACTTCACTCATCGTGTAATTGTGTTTGAAGTACTTCATGTAATTAAAATTAACATACATTCATTGGCTGCTTGTATTTTTTTACTTTTTTTGCTAGCGATTTAATATCATTCTTTGAACAGCTGTAATATCTGTCTTGCCTAAAAATAATTTTCCATTTTAATAACTTCAAGGATATATAGAAACTACGAATAACGTAGAAATGATTTCCAATCAATAAACTTACGTTTAGTACACGGCCCAAATGTTTAATTTATTTTATTATTTTCAAGGAACGGGGTAAAATATGCTTCTAATTCAGGCATTTTTTATTAAATCAAGATTTGTACTACGATGTAACTTTAAAATGTTTTCTGTCTATGCCGATTTCCTTGTTGATATCGGTACGCATACAACGTTGATGCCGGTACGCATACAATCTACGATCTATTCACATATACGACGGCTAACAATCAACCCGTATAAAAATGATCAATGAGATTGCGAACAGTTCGGGCGTAACGGACTTCTGTTGCATTTGTACGGATTTACACCCTAGTCGTGCCTAAAGAAGTTTTACTTTAAAAAGTAAAACAATTTAGTGCCAAAAATAAAAAAGACCTCAAGTGTGATCAACCCTTACCACTATCTGTACGTGATTATAAAATTTTATAAAAATCTCTCAATATAATATTTCTCAATAGTCTTTAACGGAAAACTTCAAGCTTAAGACAGTCGTATTTATAATATATTTCACCAGCTCTCGGATGTCCATTGCGTCGTCGAAATTTTAACGACATGTGTATAATACGAGCGATTTATTTTTCATAATTTCGATTCATCCGATCTTGTTAAGGGAACTTAATTACGCAAAAGTTGATGGTGC
>NW_020539726.1:26995744-27023435 GCF_003426905.1 Ctenocephalides felis
CCACGTCAAATTTTGTGATTTTTTGTCAAACCCCTCCTCCCTCTAAAAACCTCACGTGATTAATGGACACCCCCTTGTTGCTTGCTGCTTCTTCGAGTGATAGTCAATCCTGGTTTGACCAATCTATATTCTTCGAGCTAGTTTTTTTGACAACTAAAATTCTGCACGTTTACCTTGACTAAGACATATTTTTAGAAATATGTACTATTATAAACCAAACATCATTTTTACCTAGTTATTTTAACATTTCGTCGGTCGGAGTGGTCTGGCCAGACTTTTTTCGACTTCAATTTAAAAAAACAAACTTTTAGTAATCCTATCGACTTGAAATTACTGGACTTTTCCTAAAATTTCATTAGCTGTCGATCAATGAAAAAATCTGGACAAAAAAATGTGTGGTCCAGCCAGACCATTGCGACCGTTTGAAACTGAATAAATATCCGACTGACGGAGGGTTAAAGGTGTGATATGGCTTATTCAGTAAAAAAGTATTTCTGGTCCTTAGAAGTTAATAGAGATCCTCACCAGAAAAGACTAGAGGTCTGTTTTCAGTGAAATTACTAACTTTTACAATAAACAATGCGTCGGGTTTAATAAATAGTATTGACAGCTCTCTGCAACCATGCAGGTCAATGCATTATTAATCCAATAACAGAACATCAATATCATCTAAATATCAATCAAACGGCCGAATTACTTCTACCCATCGCGGGCGGTTCAAAGCTCTGGCGCCTTCTGAACTTGACTCGTCTTGACTGACTTGACTGACTCATCTGAATCGCATTCCCATTTCAGTTTTAAACATTGCAACAAACGCATTCCGGACGTGATTCCATTCCGTTTCCAATCCTAAATTGGCGGAGTGAACGCGAGTCGGCATATAGCGCCAGGCGGCACACAAAAGGAACGAATTTTTATTGGCTCCGAGATAATTCTATGCGTGAGAGATATTATATAGAGTCGGTCTTGCGCGAATGCGAGGTACGTGTCAGCTACTGAACTACGCTCAATGATTCCCAGTTTCGAGTTGCTTATTTGTTTTTAGTAATTAAGGCTTTTGAGTTGAAGTAATTAAAACGAGTCATGTTTGCGACTTTGTTATTTAAGTAGCAATTTTGAGTGCATGGCATCGTGCCTTAAGGCAAATTGCTATAACGTTATTAGCTTACCGTAGGGTAAGTTATAGTATTGAGTCAAAAATCGAGAATGAAAATTTTTGCATGTCTTTACGTTTTAGAGATTTTTGAACACTTTGGAATAACTCAGAAATAATTGATATATGTGTGGATACAATTTTTTGCCGAAATTTTCGGGAGTACCGCTTAACCGATTTGAATGATTGAAAAAGCAATCGATTTTTACGAATCGGGCCCAGCGCGCTTTCTATATAGTAAGCAAAGAGTGTAGAAAATGAAACCTCACTTTTTGCGAGAACCAGGCATACAATTGGAATGATTCAAAAAACATTCAATTCGTAATGTTAGAGAGAAGGGGTATTAGTTTTTAGCAAAGACAGGTCTAGCCTTTCGGACCAAATTACTTGAAGATATTCTAATTACTTCAGAGGACCAGATATTATTTATTACTAAACGGGCCATTTCAGACCTTTAAAATAACTAATTAAAAAATTATTAGATAAGATTTTTTCTTCTAACTCCGCTTCCAAAGGGATCATTGAATGTAGTTCATTTACTTTTTATGTAAACTTATATAAACATCATTGTCCAATTTATAAGCTCTTATGTTTTCTCTATAAAATACAAATAAGGAAAGTTACAGTATTTATAATAATATATTTGAAAACATTTAATGTTCTTGGAATATTTTATTGCAGTACGGAAAGTTTCAAATTTCCCTTAAGGCACGATGCCATACACCACTAGTTTATTTTTTTCTTCAATTTTGAAATCGATTTAAATTTTTGATTTTATTTTTGAAAAATCTGATTTTTAGCTTTTCGTAGGGTAAATTATAGTAATCGCAAAAAAATCGAAAATGAAATTTTTTATATATCTTTATGTTTTAAAGGTTTTTGATCATTTTAGCATACCTTATGAAAATTGGATGTATGTGTGTGTGTGTGCGGATACAAATTTTCGTCGACGATTTCGGGTACATGGATCAACTGATTTGAATAATTCAAAAAACATTCTATTCGTATTGATAAGGAGACGTGCTGATTTGTTTTTGGCGAAGGCAGGTCTAGCCGTTCCGAAGATATGGGGCAAAAAGTGCCAAAAACGGTGACTCAGTTTTTAAGAGAACTGAGCGTGTGATTTTAATAATTCAAAAAACATTTTACTTGTATTGACAAGATGAACTGTTTAATGTTTTGGGAACGCAGGTCTAGTGGTTTGGAAGATCTATTAAAAAAAGTAAAAAAAAATGCCATTTGGCGGTCAAAATTGATCATTAGACAAATGCACATCAAATTATCAGATAAATTATGGGAATTTCAATAATGTGTATCAATTTTGTTTACATTTCTATGGTTTCCGTAAAGTCGTTTGTCCGTTAGGCGCGGCGCTTATACACTTCGATATTTTGTCTATGCAGCTAAAGCCGAAAAAAAGTTCAAAATTTACAAAATATTTAAAAAAAAAAATTTTTTTTGACAAAAGTATTTTTCCAATTTTCTCAAAAATTTAATAATATCTCGATAGAAAACTTAATTGGCGAACTCATATAAAAAAGGAGACAACAGCTTGAGATAAAAACCAAAAAGCTTTACTGGTTACTAGGAACTAAATCCAAACTAAGCTCATACAATAAGCTACTTTTACATAAAACTTTATTCAAACCAATTTGGTGTTATGGTATACAATTGTGGGGCAGTGCTCATAAGACTAATATAGAAATTATACAGAAATTTCAAAAATTTTTTTTGAAAATTGCCTTAGAAGCTTCAAAATATGTTCCCAACAGGTTGATTCATGCCGACACGAATACACCGATCATAAATGAAGTAATAACAAAAAAGGCACAGAAGTATAGAAACAAGCTAATCAATCACCCAAATTCATTAGCAAACTCATTGATAACAGAGAACTATCGAAGAAGATTGAAAAGAAAAGCGACACTGGATTTAAGCCATCAACTCTCCTGAAAAAAAATGGAAATAACTTAATCATTATTTATAAAAAATTATTCAATAAGTAAATATTGTGAATTTTATATCGAAAAGAAAAACAACTACTGAGTTGTTTTTTTCCAATATGACAATGTAGTATACAATGTCCCTTCTCGGCGGACTATTGTAAACTCATTAAATTTACTAAATATCCTTTACTGGACAGTTGTAAATAAAAGAGTTAATAAAAAAAATGATACGGAAAGTTCCTGCAATTTGCTGCAATCGTACAAGTTCTGCGAGTGCTGCGTTCCTGCAACGCACGATACCATGGACCACTAGTTTTATACAATGATTAGTAATAAATGAAAAAATAGAATATACTCCTGTAAAAATGTCGAAGTATTTAGAAGTGTCAAATTGCCATTAACCAATTTTGTTCGCTTGCACCCGTCCTCGGTCGCGTGTTTCCCACGCGAGGCGCTTCGCTTCATTCGCCGGGCGTCGGCAGTCGGCAGTCGGGAGCAGCAGATCATCTTCGCAGAATGGAAATAGACGAACGGGAACGAAACGATTGCCGAAGCAATTCGTGACAAATAGGGAATTGCTCCGGGGCAGGAGTCCGACGAACGGTAGCTGAAGCTAGGTGAAAAAGGGGCGTTACTGACTCGGTTGAGAAGTAAATCCTGGTGTTATCTGATTAGTATGGACATTTATCCATTATAAACGATAATAGATAAATGGGGTGCACTAATTAGGTGATTATTGGGGTACATCTTCATCAGGCTGCGAAAATAAAGCGTAAATGCGTTACGCCTCAAATACTGATTCGTCATTGATCATCGATGTGATCATTCGAAACGAGCTGATATGGGGCCGTTCAAGTATTACGTGAGCACTATAGGGGAGCGGGGGGGTTATTGATTTGCTTATTAACTTTCCGTAGGACAAGTTATAGTAATCGCAAAAAAATCGAAAATGAAAATTTTTATATATCTTTACGTTTCAAAGGTTTCTGAACATTTTGGCATACCTTAAAAAAATGGGTGTATGTGTGTGTGGGTGTGTACGTGTGTGTGTATGTGTGTGTGTATGTATGTACGTGTGTGTATGTATGTGCGGATACAAATTTTCGTCGACGATTTCGGGAACACGGGTCAACCGATTTGAATAATTCAAAAAACATTCGATTCGTATTGATAAGGAGACGTGCTGATTAGTTTTTGGCGAAGGGAGGTCTAGCCGTTCCGAAGATACGAAGCAAAAAGTGCCGAAAACGGTAACTCAGTTTTTAAGAGAACGGAGCGTCCGATTTGAATAACTCAAAAAACATTTCACTTGTATTGACAGATGAAGAATCGATAAAATTTTCATAAAGGTAGGTCTAGCGGTTTCGGAGATATGGAGGAAAAAGTAAAAAAATGAGCCATTTGGCGGTCAAAAAATGATCATTAAACATATGCTCATCAAATTATCAGATATTTTATAGAGATTTTAACAATAAGAATACAATTTGTTAACATTCCTATGGGTTCCGTACCAATGCTTATGTGTTAGATAGCGACGCGGCGCTTACGCGCTTTATATTTTGTCCCTATGCAGTTAAAGCAGTACGATTGCTTTGAAAAAAAGTTCAGATCTTCCACAATATGTCAAAATTAAAATTTTTTTCTTTCAAAAAAAAAAAAACACAAAAAAAATATTTTTTTAAAAAAAATTTTTTTTTCTAAAAAAAGTAATTTTTTATTCAATTTATAGTTTCTCAAAAATCTTATTTTTTCGAAGTATTTTGTTTTTTCAAAAATGTTAATCGTTTTTAAAAAAATAATAATTTTTGGTACGGGAAGTTCCAAAGCAATTTGCCTTAAGGCACGATGCCTTAATTGCCTTAAGACAGAATTCCACTTACAGCTAGTTTTGCTTATTTTTGGTAAGAACTTTTGCTTACTTTTGCTGACAAAGGGGGGGGGGTGTAAATAATTGTAGTAAATCTGCTTACGTAATAATTGAACGATCCCTATGATTGGTCGAGAAGGTCTTGTAACGTCATGTGTAAATTATCTTTAATTCTTCTTTCAGAGTATAATTCTCGATTTTAATCAACTATGAGATATGGCACCGATATTGAAGCAGATTTC
The DNA here is from genome assembly GCF_003426905.1 of Ctenocephalides felis. Classification (NCBI taxonomy): domain Eukaryota; kingdom Metazoa; phylum Arthropoda; class Insecta; order Siphonaptera; family Pulicidae; genus Ctenocephalides; species Ctenocephalides felis. The sequence goes on from NW_020539726.1 coordinate 27,000,953, forward strand.
TCCAGAAATTTATACATTTAGCTGACTGAATTTGTGTGTCTCGCTTCAGTTCTCACAAATCGATCGTATTATATTTGAAGTGTGTTAGTAATTAATTTCTTGTTTTAAAATATAAGCCTAGTGGTTGACATTAACAAATTATGTACTACTAGTGTTAGCATATTACCACTAAACGTTATTGTAATTTTTTATATGATGAATTTATTTTCATCATAATTGTCAACTCGTACAAGAGCAAAAAAAAATTATTTCAATCAACATTAATAGATAATAGATAAATGGTGTGCAATAAGTATGTAATTTTTTTAAGTATAACTTCTTAAGTTGCTACTACGGAGTAGCTCGGCGAAAATGTGTTTATTTAAAACGAGTTGATGTGATTGGTCGAGATCGACTTGTCACGTCACGTGTAACTTATCTTTAATTTTTCTTTCAAATTAAACTTAACTAAGAATAATTGGTTGGCAATGCTATTGATGCCGCCTAGGGTTTATACAAAAACCGACATTTCAGAAAACCGGTTTTCGAATTTTCATTTTACTAAAAAACCGGTTTTCGAATTTTATATAGAAAATAAATTTTTGCTCGAATATTCTGTAATTTATCCGCAAACTTAGTATAATTTAGAGTAGTATTTGACTGATTTTGTTATTTAAACAAAATTATTTTAATTTTCATTAGTAGAACTAAAAAATAATAGTTTATCTTGATTAAATAACTTTATTCGTTAAAATAATTATTCGTTATTCATGCATCATTTTCACATATAAGAATAAAAATATTTTTATGATAGTGAAAGGAAAGTTTTCGAATAAATAAAAATAATACATTTTTAAATAAAAAAAATTCATTAAATAAGAAAGAAATATTAGATACATACTTGTTAATATCAATTTTAGTTTTAAAAAAAATTAAGCTAAACTTTTATTTTTGTTACGAGCAATTTTGATTAATTAATTTTAAACATTCTAATTAATTTTTGTTTAATAAAATATGATTTAAAAAAACTGAGAACGTATATTAAATTGCTACTTAGACGTGTCCTTTGTTTACTCACAAAATTTCCTGAAATAGAAAATACTCTCATACTTGCGACCAAATTATGCTTAATTGTTCTTAAAGTATGATATAATAATTCAAAGTTTTTGTTCTTTAGTTTGTGGCTTATAGAATTTAAAACTCTTTTTTTTTAAGTGTGAGTAGAGGAAGTTACTTCTTCAAGAAGAAGTCACACTGATTTAAATTAATATATACCCTGGTATAAAAATCTAAATTTTTATATACTAAACCTTTCTGGGAACCAATGCAGACTGATAAGATATCAAATGCTATTGAAACGATATGATTTCAAGAATCAAAACGCTTTCATCTATCTTTTATACTTGGCTATATTTGTCATTTTCTATTTATACAGTGAAAACCGACTTCTTTCACTAAAAAAAACGGTTTCCAAATTCCATAATTTTCGCCAAAAAACGGTTTTTAAAGCCGGTTTTTGAAAACCGACAAACCCTAATGCCGCCCTTTCGAGTAATTTTGACAATTTGCTCACTCAAACCAATCGTTTTATATTTAAAGTCTGATGGTAATTAATTTCTTGTTTCAAAATATTAGTGTAGTGATTGAAATTAATAAATGTATGTGTCCTAGTTGTTTCCTTATTATCAATAAATGATAGTTTAAGTTCTTATATAATGAATTTATTTTTAACTTAATTGCCAACTCGTACATTTCACACACTTTTTTTATAAATGCATCATTTAACAAATATTATTATTATAACGAGCTTAAATAATAGCAAATTCTTTGATAATCAACTTCAACTTGACGACCAGAGCGTTTTTCATCTTTAAATAAAAAATCAACAGAACGAAATTTGGAAAACTAATCATGAAACAAATCATATTTTAGAAACAGATGATTTGTGTCACTAAGATCTACTTACCTACAAATATATCTATTAATAAATTCATATAATTTATGATTTGCATTTATAATCTGACAGAAAATTAAATAAAAGAACATAGATAACATTACAGTTTATATTTGATGCTAAAAATGTTGATCTCTAGTTCCGAATACGGAGCATTAAACTTACAGCAATAATGGTAGTTCTTTCACACGATAAGTATTAGAAAAATCTGAAGCACATGCATTTTCTAGGAAAAATAAAATTACGAGCGTCATGTAATTCCGTTAACACTTAATTTGCTCAAATTTATTACTTCGATATATATTATTGTTTAGTATTTATAAATTTATGACATAATTAAAAAATAACCAGTTTGCAGTAATATAGTGACACGACAACACGAAGAAAAAATACTAAAAATCAGTTCAAATTAACGGTTAGCAATAACATTAATAAAAACTAGTTGTGAGTGGAATTTTGCTTTATGGCAAGTAGCATAAATGTCCCGATACGTATACATAAAATAAACTTCATTATTAAGAAATGAGAATTAGCTGTTTAGGTGAAATGTTCAACTGTTGTGTATATCAAAAAAACAATTTTTGTTAAAAATAAAAATTAATGAAAGCGATTTCCAATTGGTGTCTTTCAAACATAGGCACTTATTTTCATCATTTTGTTAATACAAGTAAAATATTTTATGAATTAAAATCGGACGCTCCGTTCTCAAAAATTGAGTTTCTGTTTTTGACACTTTTTGCGTCGTATCTTCGAAAACGGCTGGGCTAGCCTTCTCCAAAATCTAACCCAAAATTGTCGACAAAAATTTGTATCCGCACACACACACATATATCCATTTTTTTCTAAGGTATGCCAAAATTTTCAGAAACCTTTGAAACGTAAAATAAATAGAAAATTATGTTTTCAAAATATTTTGGGATTACTATAACTTACCCTACGGAAATTAACAATTGGTACATGGTATCGTGCCTTAAGGCAAATTGCTGGAACTTTCCGTATTGAAATTTAAAATGATGAAACTCTAAAATTTAAATTTTAATTAACATTTAAAAACATAAGACAAATTTTAAAATCGACTTTTCTGATCATTTTGATTTTTTTTTACTTGAAATCACCGGACATTGCCTTAATTACAATTTAATCATTTATTTCATTAACTCGGATTAAAATGAGAGAGCGATAGTTCTGCGTAGCTGTTTTAGATACGATATGTCAAAGCGCGATAGCGCCGTGTCGCAGTTAAACGCTTAAACAATGGGAATTTTGATACAAAACTAAAAGAAATGGAACAAATGCGTTCATTCTTTGAATACCAGAACGTTTTTTACTTGCATGTGCCAATGATATGACCGCAAATCGGCTTTTTTTTACTTTTTTCTTTGTATCTACGAAACTGCTGGACTCGCCTTTTCAAAAATATAACTATATTTTCATTCTGTAAATAAAAGTGATATGTGTTTGGAATTAATCAAATTATTTTATTTTTACACTTTTTGCATCGTATCTTGAAAACAACTGAACCTGCCTTTGCTGTCTCTCTCAGCGACTCTTCGTCAATATGAATTGAATATCCTTGGAAATCTTTCAGAATATCTTAGGATTTGGGTAGATTCGTACGGCCGAAATTGTTCACTAAATTTGTATTCAGACATACATACACACGCACACATATAATTCTGTTTTTCTAAGGTATGCCAAAATGTTCAGATACCCATGAAACGTAAAGATATGAAAAAATTTCCGTTTTCGGTTTTTTTGCCATTACAAATGTCTATAACACCCTACTCCATCGCGGATCAAATAAATTAATTAATATTAATACAATATAATTATACAAATTGATAAATTTGCACTTAATAATCAAGCATTTGTAAATAGCAAATACCTAACTATGTCGCCCACATCAAAGAATGCTTACAATTTTTTGTTGTCCAAATCGAGCTCATGGCGAGTTGATTAGCCAATCACAGATTAATATGAGCTAGTAAAATATCGAATAAAAAATATGGATTCATTTTACAAAATCAAAAATTTTCCTTTTCCCGTTACGTGATCCAGCTTACTTTCACGTTGCGCGATCTTTCTCTATTGAACAATCATAATAAATTTAATCATAAGTATTGGAAATAAGATTTTAGATAATAAGATCATTAACTTTTTAGGCATATACATGCTTCAATAAAAACAGTAGCAAACTGAACATAAAATCAACTCATTAAAATAATCGAGAACAAATACTGTAGAAATAATTATGAAAATTCGAATGTAACATACTTTGCGCACATAAGAACAATAGCAAATATCTATTAATAGTTATTATCCAGTTTGAAATAATTCGAAATACCAATACCTGAACCTCATGGTTTCAGTTACGGGTATTAAAATGATTTATTTGACAAAAAATGATAATCGCCTGAACGTTCGCACTGGTCATATTCCAGAAAACCATATCATCTATGAAATATAACGTAAAAACGCATAGGGCAACGAATGCTGCGCACCGCAAACATAAATTATACAAGTGTTCTTAGAATTTATATATGAAATAATCGAAGTGCACGCCGTGCCAAGAAAAGTGCCCAGCGCCGACTATTTCGCAGAACTATGGGTCTCTGGATGAACGATTCCATAACGTAAAATGATGAGAAGTTTAGTTTTTCTTATTAACTTCTCGTAGGGTAAGTTACAGTAATCGCAAAAAAATAAAATTGAAATTTTTTATATATCTTTACGTTATAGAGGTGTATGAACATTTTGGCATAACTTAAAAATTAATGTGTGTGTGTATGTGTGTGCGGATACAAATTTTTGTTCACGATTTCGGGAATACGGATCAACCGATTTGAATAATTATTAAAGCATTCGATTCGTATTAATAAGGAGACCTGCTGATTAGTTTTTGGACAAGTCCAGCCGTTTTGAAGATACGAGGCAAAAAAATCCGATTTTTCCGATTCCGATTGAGATTCCGATTTGAACAATTCAAAAAACATATTATTTGTATTGACAAAGTGAAGTACTGTTTAATTTTTGAAAAGGCAAAAGGCAGGTCTAGCGGTTTTAGAGATCGAGTGAAAAAAGTGCTATTTGGCGGTCAAAAATGATCATTAGACATATGCACATCAAATTATCAGCTATTTTATAGAGAGTTTAATATTGAGTATTAATTTTGTTTACGTCTCTATGGGTTCCGTACTAATGTTTATCCGTTAGACTGCGATCCGACGCTTACGCGCTTCAATATTTCTTCTCTAAAGCAGCCATGCCGAACGATTGCTTTGAAAAAAAGTTCAAAATTTTCAGAAAAATTTTAAATATAAAAAAAAAAAATTTCAAGAAAGTCAATTTTATTCAAAAATTTCATAATTATCAAAAACCTCACGTTCAAGTTTGCAAAAAATTTTAAAGGTTTTTCAAAAAAATTATTATTTTGAACGAAAAGTTCCAGCAACTTGCCACGATGCCATGCACCACTGAAATTTTATATAAATATCTGTAATTGATATATGTATAATAATTTACAAAAATTATTTTCAAAAAGTTCCAATGGGCAAATAATATTAGTCTAGAGTCTAATTGGAAGAAAGGAACAAAAGTATTGCTCTTCTGGCAGATTGCTAGAACTTTCTGTACTATGATTTAACATTCGAGGAATAAAAATAATCAATAATGAATTGATCAATGATATAAATAATTACTTGCATCCATTTCTTATAAGATATGCCAAAATGTTCAGAAACCTCTGACACGTAAAGATATGCAAAAATTCTCATTTTAGATTCTTTTCGTTTACCATAACTTACCCTACGGAAAGGTTATAAAATTGAAATTTTAATATGTTATTAATTAGCAAGTTAATTCCGATAATTTTGTTCTGTCTTCTAGATTAATTATTGAGCTTGAACCAAAATATTTTCTACCCAACATACTATTTTATTTATTTGTTAAGATAATTATGTAATTTAAAATATTAAAGTAACAAGGCAGATGTGGACAAAATTGTTATAGATTTTCAAAGTATAGTTCGGAAATTAATAATATAATTGTTTAAAATAGTTTATAAATGTAATTTATACATACAGCAGCCAAAGTGACATAAATAATCTCGAATCCTTCTGATAATTTCTGATAGATTTGTTACCAAACATGTGTTAAGGGGGTGTACATTAATCACGTGAGGCTTTTAGGGGTGGAGGGTTTGAAAAGAAAAATTACATGGTAGAGGGAGGCGTTTAGCAAGATATCACGTGTATTTATTCTTTATTTAAATTTTCAAAAAAAGAAAAAAATAACGTTTATTTGTAAATTCGAAAAATTCGTTTGGAAAATTTTACGAAACTAAAAATACACGACGAAATATCCCTAAGAAAACGATTACGTGATTAATGAACGCTCCCTAATCAAAAATTAGTAAAGTATTAAAGTAAATATTTTCTTTTGTTTCTAGGTCTGCAATAATCAATGTCAAAGAGGCTCTGTAATAATTCAATTCTGCACTTGGTAAGTCCTTAAATATAAGTTTCTCTCTTCTGGGGCCTATATAATGCTATTTTATCGGGATTTGTGATAATTACAGAGTCTCAAGTTCGTGATCTCATTAGCGCGCGCTTCGACTTATTTTATCAGGCGGGTGCGACTTAATCGAACGCATCGAACTTTAATGAGATGTATGCGAACACTCGTGATACTTTATGTTTTAAAAATTAACTGCGGAGCTAATGGTCATAAGAAATTACTTTTTGTTTGTTTGTTTTTATTACTCCAAAGTATTTGAGAAATTTTGCACACTGGTAATTCACAAAAACTGCCTAGGTTGCAATCATAGTAAATTAATCTTTTCTTTAACTCTTTTATTGATTGCCTTAGCCCCATCATTGAGTCGTACACATTAATAGTATTTCTTTGCTATATGCTTTTTTGGGTCTTTATCTTTACATGACAACCCGACGGTTAGCCTATCTTTTTTTGATGAATTTATTATTATAATCACTCTGTTATAGAGAACAGGCCATTTTATAAAGAACTGTACTCTACATACTAAATATTGATGAAATTCATGTGGTTGGTGTGGAGTCAGGCGTATTTCTCAGGTTTTCAGATAGAAAATCTAACCTAGAAACTGCACAAATGATAAAAAAAAACATGATAGATAACAGGATCTTTCTCACATTCATATTCGTATGTATTCATAACATACGAGTGACGTTGCAGTTTATGTGTGAAACGCCTGAATGCACAGCAAATGCATGACATTTTTACAGTATTCAGTATGATTCAGTAGCATAATGTAAAGAAGTTGGAGCGTAGCATGGCCTTGCCATAACATTTTTCTGTTATGCGGCAGAATTGGTCCTTCTAACTGTGGTGTCAATGTATTGGATGAAGCAATGCCATGGAACAGTATCTTTAACTCGAAAACTTTTTACTATCTTTAATTTCAAGAAAAAAAATATTTTGAACTTTTTTCCATCAGACTCCTCAGTCTTTTTTTCGACCAGTTTTCACCGATGAGCTCAGGGCACTAAATTTCGTTCCAACGCCGAATTAATAAGGAAGAGTGAATTATCGTAATCATCAAATAAATTTCGATCTTCCAGTGAAGGCAGGGTCATAGAATTAACGTCTCTGAATCAATCGAATAAATTGGATGCGATTCCTAGTATTGAGACAGATCGTAAATTTGTTGCCATTACATGTATCCCGGTCAATTTAGATTTGAAATCGGGGTGAAGGTTACAATAATTCATAATGGGCTGTAACTTGGTAAAATTGCTTAGAATACAATTACAGGGGGTATTTCAAAAGTATTCATCGTTTCGGGGCGAGCTAAAAATTTGGCACAAGATCTAAGGTAAAAAAATGAATTTTTTGCGATTTTCAGCTAAATGGTCGGCTTTATCGCAAAATTACCTCAGACAAAGTTGTAGAGCATAAAATTTCCTATAAAATATAAACAATACTTTGTTTCTTCAGAGTACATCACGTTTAAACCCCATTTAAAAGGTAGTCCATTTATCACATGATTTTATTTGTTTCGGAAATATTGCAAAATTCTTTTTCTCTACCTCTACCTCTACCAGCTAAAGGAGAAGAATTTAGTACATTTATCTTTACCTTTTCTTCTACCTCTACCTCTACCTTTATCTGGTAGCAACTTTCCAGTACAAAAGCTCAAAGGCATGATTCTTCACTGCCAACACAATAATATAAAATGACTTCTATCATATGCTTTAAAATTCATAAGCAACAATTTTAAAAGATGTAAAGTATCAATTCTTATTGAGTATTTTATTCTTACTGATCAACATTTAATCTTGAAAGAACGAATTATTTTTTGAGTTTATATTCTTTGTGATAATTTTATTCTATTTAATATTTCTTCATAAATATTTTTTCCTGCCACTGCAGTAAATAATAACCAGCACTTGTTTGCAATTACTCGCTTCGTCGAATATTTTGCTTCAGGAATTCGATTATAATTTCACCTTTCTTTTTATATCAATATCTTATTAAAAACGAAGCACAGGCGATGAGTACTTGGAAATTGGATATGATAAAAATCAATTTTTGACAGAATTGCAGTTATAATATTTATTTTGCATCGTAGTAGGGAGAAGAAATCATTTTTCTCATCAACCTATAATATTTAAAAAAAAAGATATATGAAACTAAAAAAATATATTTACAGAATTCATTATTTTATTAGAATATTTTTTTTAATTTTCACATAAAATAATGTTGTTATTACTATAAAACCGTAAAACTATACGTTTACGATAAAAACATAAATTATACACATTTTAAACAAAATTACAGCTCACAACCACAAATGCTCAGTAATTTGAAACTTGTTTCGTGATAATGTCATTTTAAAGAGCGTGCACATAATGTATAATATTATAACATATTACACGACTTTAAATACACTGAATAACCATAATTCGACAAAAGATAACAGCTTTCTGGGTATAAAATTAACGCGGCTTGAATTGACGATAGTGGAACTGTACTGGATAGTGGAAGATCAAATCATTATTATTTACTCAATATTTTTTGAAAAAAATTATTTTTTAACTATCGTTATAAACTATATACTAAATAGCGATTCAGTGTCTAAAAAAATCAATCAATAATTTGACGTATCTAGTTTTATCGATAGTTTCCGTAGAATTGATTCAGCATATTGAGAGAATGATTATAAGCTCTTCTAGAAGCTCAAAAAAATCTGATATAAAATTCAGTGAAAAAATTCACTGACTAAAAAAAAATTATCCGTTGACTCAAATGACTATTATAGAATAGGAGTTTAAGGAAGGAGGGAAAAAAATTATAGCCGATGTGTTTTAGAATTACAAATTATAACCAGTGGTATATGACATCGCACATTAAGAAAAATTTCTGGAACTTTCCGTACCGTAACGAAATGATCAAGGAATATTAAATGTTTTCATATAGATTTTTATAAATATTGTAACATTGTCTAATATTTTTAAGACTCATATAAATTGAATAGCAAAGTTGAAATTATTCGTTTAAAATATATTAGAACAGAATTGAAATTAAAATCATAATTATTTTGGATATACAAAAAAAAAATTTAATAAAAAAATTTTAAATAATTTTTTTCCAAAAGCAATTATTGTGTTGAAATAAGCAGAAAGTTCTTTGAATCATTCTGATGCTTAGTGCTCTCAAAAACTGCTATTTTTTGCACATTTAGCTCTGTAGTTTTGAAATAGCCGGACCTACCTTTGCCACAAACTAATCACCTCTTCTCCCAATCATTACAAATTGAATGTTTTTTAGATCATTCAAATCGGATACTCCGTTCTCTCAAAAACTTGATTTGTATTTTCTGCACTATTTGCTCCGTTTCTCCTAAACGTCTGGACCTGCCTTTGCCAAAAACTAATCGGCACATCTCCCTATCAATAGGAATCGAATGTTTTTTTTAACTAATCAAATCGGTGGATCAGTGCGCCCGAAAACGTGGACGTAAAAATGTGGACATACAAAACACAACACACACACATACACACATCCATTTTTCCTGAGGTATGCCAACATGTTCAGAAACCTTCAAAACATGAAGATATGCAAAAATTTTCATTTTCGATTTTCGGTAGTTATAGTAATGACTTTAACTACACTACGGGAAGTTAAAAAAATTAAGTAAAAAAAATATAGATAAAAAAATAAAGCAGAACCAAAGAGTGATCAACTCTTACCACTTTCTGTACGTGATTACAAAATTTCATAAAAATTGGTCAAACCGCCAATTTTTCAATAGACTTTAAAGGAAAACTTCAAGCTCAAGACAGTTGTATTTATATTATATTTCACCAGCTCTCGGATGTCCATTGCGTCGTCGAAATTTTAACGACATGTGTATAATTCGAGCGATTTATTTTTCATAATTTCGATTCATCCGATCTTGTTAAGGGAACTTAATTACGCAAAAGTTGATGGTGCCAAAAACAGGATCCAGCGGCTACAAATTAACGAGGCGCTCTCGAGGCCCCTGAAGAGAATTATTACACCATGAAAAGTACGGCATCTTTATCAACTCGATGTCATCAGCACAAATGATGTATTGGACAGAGTTGAAATATTATTCTTTTCATATACGAGTGATATTATAAAACCTCATAATTAAAAAGATATTTGGAATTCTGAAGTCATATGAGGGGACCTAAAATCAGCAAATAAAATTATATATATGTATATAATTTTATTTATGTACTCAACATCCCGTAAGTTATAGTAATTGCAAAAAAAATCTAAACTCAAAATGTTTATTAACTTCCCGTAGGGTAAGTTATTGTAATCGTCCAATCGAAATTGAAAATTTTTACATTTCTTCACGTTTCCGGGCGCATGAATCAACACGGATTTGAATGGTTCAAAAAACATTTGATTCCTATTGATAGGGAGATGTGTTGATTAGTTTTTGGCAAAGGCAGGTCCAGCCGTTTCGGAGATACGGAGCAAAGAATGCAGAAAATAGAAATCGAGTATTTGAGAAATCGGAACATCGGATTTAAATGATCCAAAAAATATTCAATTCGTAATGACAAGCAGAAGTGGTGATTAGTTTTTGGCAGTGGCAGGTCCAGCGGTTTCGCAGATACATGGCTAAATGTGCAAAAAATTGCAGTTTTTGAGAGAACTAAGTGTCCGATTTGAATGATCCAAAGAACTTTCTGCTTGTTTCAACAAAATAAATGTTTTTGGAAAAAAAATGTTTCAATTTTTTAAATTTTTAAAAAAACTTTATTGTATATCGGAAACAAATCAGATTTTAATTTCAATTTTGTTTTAATATACTTTATGCAAATAATTTCAACTTTGCAATTCATTTTATATAAATCTTATAAATATTAAACATTGTTACAATATTTATAAAAATCAATTTGAAAACATTTAGTATTCCTCGATCATTTTGTGACGGTACAGGAAGTTTCAGCAATTTGCCTTAAGGCACGATGCCATACATCACTATTTTAGGATTTATTTTGTTTTTTACTCTTGTATACTTGGTGAAATACTTTACCAGATATATTTTTATAGGAACACTTATCTTCAATTTTACAATATTGATATTATGATTTTATATTTTACTCAACTTTTAAAGATGAGCCATCAGCCAAACATCTGCATTTAGTTAAATATTTTAAACCCAAACTTATCCATTATATCTCTTCTTCTCACAGATGTGATAAAATATCCATTTGTATATTAATTTAACTTGAAATTTAGTGATAAATTATATGCAAGCTCTTTAATCACATTTCATGCCTGATCTCAAAATGCTTTCAAAAGCTGAACCGACAAGAACAAATTGGTTCGTGATATGAATGATCATTTGGTATTCCAGATCAGGCGGTATGGTATGGTATGGTATACCCTAAAGGCGGTCGGAACAGAAACTTGATTGAAATCAGAATGTATAGGCATTTCAGCCCTAAATAAATCATTACAGTTACGTTTTACATATACCAACATATGGGATTAATAACAATAAGAGAACAATTCTATATCTGCATATGCTCATCGTAGGCGTACAGAGAATATTTATTTGCGTAATGAATTGTAATGTTCTGTAAATGTGCTCATATGTTCAAGATGAGCGAATATAGTTTATTATGACCATTTATAAATCAAATTTTAAGAAAATATTTTAACCTGGTCCTTGTTACCTTATATGTCCCTTATTTGAGGATAAACAGTCCAACGTCTTATTTTTTTAGAATTTTAGAGAAATTTTACAAAATAATATCATTCAACTAATTCAAAATATTGTCATTTTAGCTCATAGGAATCTTTATGTATTTCTGATTGCTAAATAAAACTGAGTTAAAAAAAAAAAAAAAAAAACTTATTCAAAATGTGAATGTCACTTTTGCCCTTTACTTTCAAATATCGTTGTTGAAAATTTTTTAACTTGTTTTTGAGATATCGGCGGTGCACTTTTTTACCCGTGGGCATATAAGCTCTGCTTTACCCTTTGTGTGTATATATATATATATGTGTATGTGTGTGTATTTATAAATTACAATGAATATATTTCGCGATATATTAGATTGATCGGCGGCTAACGAGATTCATTGAGTTCAACAACAAACCCGCCATGTCAATCTCAATTCTCAAATATCGAGAGCGCAGTTTATCACAATACATACTTTTTAAAAGAGAGCTGGTGGAAATAAATTATTATCAATAATAACAAAAAATATTTTTTATTTAGGCGTCTTTTATGCAGTTACTGAGATTCTCAGTCTGATGAGATATATTACTACTGATGAGAGCCATTTTTACTTGTTACCTTTTTACATATTCTAAATCTAAAATCTCAAGCGACTAATATCATTTCTTACAGAATTATCAGCCATCACAATTGCCATTATATTATTAAAATAAAACATATGACATATGACATTTAATCAATCAGGAAAGTCCGCGATTGTCGATAATGTTCGCTCAGCAAGTGATGTCACAGTTCCCTTCTTTGTTTGAGAACCATTAACATTACATGTTCTGCTAATCCTCATATGTTTTCCGTTGTATATTGCTCAAACATAGAAGGGTATGTGACGTCACACGTCTGAGCGAACATTGCCGACGACAATCGCGGACTCTCCTGATTGATCAAATGTCATATATCAAAAAATATAGCAAATATTATGTATAAATAAGTAATTTCTCCATCAACTTCCCAACTATCTTCGATTTGCTAGCCGGCCAGTCGTCAATCAAAATCTGATCCGCGTCACGATTGAATTTGTAAACGTTTAGTAACATCAGTCACAGCGGCCACATTTGTACATGTCGTTACAAATGTTTCATCCGGTTTGTGGAACACGATTGAAATCTTACCTGATTGAACTTAAAGTTCAAGTTAAAGGCGATTCTGACTAATTAAACAACTTTTCGCAATCGAAGGAAATGGATCGTCCAAAACGGGAAAATAGATAAAATACTACTTCACGATTATATTTTAGACACTAAAATCAGTTTGTATTTTAAAGCAAAATTTGGTAAATCTCAATGTGTAGTAACTATTACTGATCAATAAGAAACCATATTGGAGTTTAATATTAGCTCAATATTTTACTAACCAATGTGGGGCCTATATTGGTATATGTTAACAAAACAATATTGCCAATACGCAAACAATATTAGTTTGGAGTATATATATGTACATAAACTATGATTTGGATATAATCTTATAATCTAATAATACATTTAGTAATAAATATAATCCATTCCAACTCAGCTATAACCCGCGGCATCCTTTTAATACATAGAATCAGACGCTTTTAATTATAGCGTCGCAAACAGATCTTCAAAATGCACAAAATTTATCAAATCCACTGCTACTTGACTTCACATCAGACTTATAATGCAATCTAGAAGACAATTGTAATTAAAATTAAATTAAATTAACATCAACATCAACCTTTCATATTACGGGCGCATATTACGGTCTCGACTAGAAAAATGTTTAGTCAAGAATAAAATTAGAATGTTGTATAAATAGATTTTTCTAGACGTGTATAGACTGAAAGCTAGTTAAAATTTACTTTGGAAATTATTTATATTTTAAAAACTTTGCAATTTGTAAATATTTAGAGGATTAAATTTATGCGTATCAGCAGTTAAAACCATTTCATATTTATCTACTCTAACAAATTTTAATGCCTAACATTTATGTTTGATTCAGATTACGTTAGATTTCTTTAAGTTAATTTTTTTTTATTGATGCATTTACTGAATGTTTTAATTATGTTATAACATATTTTATGTGATAAATTATTAAAAGTGAGTTTCTTTCTCATATTTTTTTTGTTGTTTTTAAGGATCAATCAGAACTTAAGATTTCTATAAGCTATTAATTCTAAATAAATAAAAGCATTTATTTTAAAAAGCATTATATATTTGATATATCAATTAGCTTTACTTCAAAAGTGCATTTATTCTATAAATTTTGTAAATTTAATAATATTAGCTGTTTATTTATTTGGTTAAATGATAATATGATACAGGTAGCAAATCCAATATTCGTTAAAGTTAAAGTAGATATAAGGATACGAAATGTATTGTCAAATTGTTCAGCATATATAAATCTTAAAAGTATCTATTTTAATATAAGTTTAAACTAATACTATTTATCACATAAATAACATAGATATTTTTTAAATACTTATATGAAATAGCCTTCTTATATTATTGAAAATTGTACTTAATAATTTTTGTCAAATCTTGAGATAATGCTAATAACCACAGCTGAAAATAAAAAAACTAATAAAATTTTATTTTAAAAGCGATTCTAGATTCCAAAAAATAAGATAATAATTGGCAAAATAAATGCATATTAAATCTAATTTTTTATACTATTTGTATCAAATAGTTTTGACCATTAAGTAATATTTAGCCCATGGAAGATCTTTTTTGGTTTCAATTTCTTTAGTAAAATATCGTGTTATTTTTAAGTCTTTATGTTTTTAATGTTTTTTAAGGTGAAACTATCATATATTTTACCTTTTTACAATTCTGATTAAATGCCTAAAATTATGATAAAACTTGACTACATACTTTAGTATGTATTTTAAAGAAAGGTCTTTCAAAGTCGATCAATTTAGAAAATTTTAAATTCACAGTTTAGCAAATAGTCCTATTTCTACAAAACTTCGAGCAAATGAGTCATTACTTTAGATTTAGACTGTGGTTCTGGAAATATTATTTACGATAACGGTTCCAAAGTTCAGAGAAAATGATAAAAATTAACCATAATACCCAAAAAATGCTTACAGTTTGACCAAAGCTCTAGGCTGTACTTGAAAGCTCATAATTTTCAAACTGTATGGCATAATGTTTTGTTTTAATTTTTATTTTTAGTCACCCCGTTGATTCCTGGAATACCCTGTTTAAAAATTTTCTACTTTATCATTAATGATTGAAAGGTATTTCTGTTAAGTACATAGTACAAATATAAATAGTACATAGACAAAGACATATATTGTAATGAATATTGAAGACATATATTGAAGACATATATTGAGAATTTTGAAGAAAAAAGTTGGTTTGTTTATTCCATTATCCTCCAGATTTTTTATCCTCGTGTATGGTCCATCTCCACCAGCTCCTTTTTCCAAAGTGTTGAACGTGCCTATGGTAATTTGCATGAATTAGTTAAACGTTCTCCAGGTAATCATTAATGATTGAAAGTTCTGTTAAGTACATAGTCAAATATTTAGAAATTTGCAAACACATATACATATTGTCATTGCAATGGTCATTGTTCATATTTTGAAAAAAATATCCTTGATTTGTTTTTTACCATTTTCTTCTAGATTTTCTCTCCTCGTCTATGGTCCATCTAATTTTCTCCATCAGCTGCTTTTTCTGAAGTTGTGAATGTGCCTATGGTAATTTGCATGAATGAGTTAAACGTTCTCCAGGTAATAATCAATGATTGAAAGGTAGTTCTGTTAAATACATAGTAAATATTTAGTAATAGACAAACACATTTTAAAAAAATCCTTGATTTGTTTTTTACCATTATCCTCCAGATTTTCTGTCCTCGTCTTTTATGGTCCATCTAATTTTCTCCACCAGCTCCTTTTTCTGAAGTGTTGAACGTGATGGTAATTTGCATGAATTAGTTAAAAGTTCTCCAGGTAATAATCAATGAATAAAAGGTAGTTCTGTTAAGTACATAGTCACTGTTTATATTGTGAAAAAATGCCTTTGATTTGTTTTTTAACATTATCTTCTAGATTTTCTGTCTTCGTCTATGGTCCATCTAATTTTCTCCACCAGCTCCTTTTTCTGAAGTGTTGAACGTGCCTATGGTAATTTGCATGAATTAGTTAAACGTTCTCCAGGTAATCGTTCTACTAAAGTGAATTCCTTGTCGATGGATTCCTTGCTCTTTGGTCTTCTTGTGCTTTGGACATCTTATGGTCGCCTCGAGTCTTTGTAATTATCGTTGCATTTTGTAATATCTCATTTTGCTTGACGTGAATGGTGCCAACGGACGGAATTGCCGATGAGCATTTCTAGGTGTTAAGACCAGTTCAGATCGTAAAACACTGTTTCCCACACAGAAATAAAAAAATTGTAGACTTTTAAGAAACAGCACAGTACAGTCGAGGAGGTGGAGAGAATATGGTACTTTAAATTTGTACGACTGTAATTTTTGTATTTTATGTACATTGTTAGGTACGTTTTAATTAGAAACTCTATATACTTAGTACTTGGAATCTGCCATAGCTGCTATAACTTTTCAGAATACTGGCATATAAAAAGGCCAATTCTTCAATGAAATAGAAATGTTTTTTAATAATGATCTATATCTATAAAAAATGAGGCTATTCACACTTTTTCCTGTCTTGAAAATTTAATATTTTAAAAAGCATTAATTCAAACTAGTCAAATATGCCATTTACCAAATTATAAATTTATCATTATCTTCAATAAACAAATCACTCGCATCGCAAATATTATGAATAATCATAAAAAACGCAATTCAGCCTCACACCGTAACCTATATAAGTGCTTTAGAATAATCTAACAATTGCCATCGGTTTATAAATGTCACGAGCAATCAGTCGTTCCCATGTTACATATAATAATAATATGTACAATCACATATATCCTTAACCCGTTGCCATCGTCAATATCGATATTTGATCTCAATACTCTATTAACAAGATCAACATCGCAATCAATAAATCGATTCATTTGATTTTCCTAACGTGTAATCAACTGATTCGCTCATTGGCGCCGAGATATCGATCTTCTCATAGGCAATGGAAAATTGAAACTGAACTACAGTGGTGCATATATATTGTATGATTAGAAATTCAATGAATATTTAATAAATAATATTTATCTACAATGTAAAATCAAATTAATATACTCTAATGTTAAAGCAACGGTTTTGAAATGATACGGAATTGTGAACTGGTATCTTCAAAGCAATTAAATAAAATTAAAATTAGTGTGCTCAGAATATTATTGCCAGATAAATCTACATATAGTTAGGATAAAAAATAGAGTACGTATCTAGTGTAATTGAGCTGTATTACAAGCATCAATGAGTGAAATATCTCAATCAGCATCAGTTTCAAAGAAATTAAATTTTTGTCTGGTTTTACTAAATGCAGCATAGACATATATAATGACTATTGGTTGTTATTAATTTTTTATGAATTTCACGTAAATAATGATGTATTATCATTTTAAATAATGAGAAAAAAATAATTCATTATTTAGAGACAACAAAGATAATTGTTGATAATCTTTTTGATAATTGTTTTTAATATATATATATTATATATATATATATATATATATATATATATATATATATATATATATTATGAGATAAAATATATGAACAAAGAAAGTTATATCTAAATATCTTATAAACTTCTGACTAAATATAATTGATTTCATTCAAATAATTATGCTCATATGCAAATACAACTTTACTATTTACAACAGAAATTATTCTGGGGTCATCACTGAATATTACCACAAGTGGATCGATTGCTCATTATAGTTACGATATTTTTATCATAATCGATAAGTATGATTATATTATCAGATTATTTTTTATCACCTCTATACGAGTACACGTGAGCTTTTTATATTTTCTTGAGGCCATAAGATGTTCTTGAATATTCTCGACCATTTCACGCTTTTTTGATAATAATATTTTATAGTTCTTAATAGAAGGAATAAGAGTTGTCATTGAGTAAAATTTAGTTTTAGAATTATCGTATACAGTTAAAATAAATTAGTCATTATTTGATAATTGTTGTAAAAAATTTGTATATTTTAAAATTCACTACAGTAACTAATTTTTCATTTGTACTTTTTTAATATTAAAACTTTTTAACTTCCCATAGGGTAAGTTATAGTAATCGAAAATAAAAATGTTTATTTATCTTTATGTTTCAAAAGTTTCCGAATATTATGGCATACCTTACAAATAATGGATCTCTGCGTGTATGTGTGTATTTGTGTGTGTTTGCGGATACAAATTTTCGTCGACGATTTCGGGAACAACGATCGAACGATTTGAATAATTTAAAAAACATTCGATTCGTATTGATAGGGAGACGTGCTGATTAGGTTTTTGCGAAGGCAGGTCTAGCCGTTCCGAAGATACGGTGCAAAAAGTTCAAAAAACGGTAACTCAGTTTTTAAGAGGACGGAGAGTCCGATTTTAATAATTCAAAAAACATTTTACTTGTATTAACAAGATGAAGAACTAATTAAATTTTTGGGAAGGCAGGTTCAGCGGTTATGGACTCTCAATAAAAATAAGTTAAAAAAATGTCATTTGGCGGTCAAAAATGTTTGTTGGATAGATGCACATCAAATTATCAGATAATTTATAAAGATTTTAATAATGTGTACACATTTTGTGTAATTTTTTTTTACTTTCATGCCAAGGCTTTTATTTACGGTACGGGAAGTTCGAGCAATTTGCCTTAAGGCACGATGCCATGCACCCCACTAGTTTAATCTTGATTAAAAAATCACTTATCGGAGTGATATCATAATCCCATTTTTTTTCTTAAATAATATATAGCTTCATTCTAATCTTATTACAATAGCTTATAACTTGTATTATTTTGATTGCTACTAGAATACACTATACCATATACCAAATGTATTATGCGTATACTCACATAATCTTACAGACAATAGTTTTGCAAAAAATTGCTGATTTTTTTGTTTGTAGGATAATAGGTAAATTTTATTTGTCTTTGACAAGTACTTGACAATTTTATTGATTTTTCTATTTAAAAATCACTATTAGATATTGGCGACGGAAACGTGAAAATCGATAAAACGTCAAATTATTGAGCGATTGCTGCATAATCATTAATTTGCAGGATTATTGCATTGTACAAATGTTTTCCGATGCGCAGACACAGAACATATTTTGACCATAAGTAGTCTTCAACAAAATCAATTTTAGCAAAATATGAATTTATCACAGTTTTTGAGAGGAAACAAGGTACCATACGAATCTATGCTAATAGTAAAAAAAATTAATGAATTAATGAAAAGCGCGGTAATATATATCAAAAACTTGAAAATCAAAATGTTCCTATTTACTTTAAATGAAGTCAGTTCCAGATTAGGCTGGCACTCACAATGACTCTTAATATACTCCGGGAATATATCTATGTGGTCTGCGTTGCAGTGGGTAAACCAACCATATAAATTGTGTTAGCTATTTCTTCCACTTGTATACCACAAACTTTTACAATCATATTTAGTTAGTTGCTTTTAATACTAAAATTTTTTTAGAAATATTTTTTATTGCTAAAAAACGTTGTCAGTTAGTATGGATTGTCCACGGTTGACTCTAAATATGGAACATTTAACACTTTTGTACATACCATCCTTTAAGCCAGCCTACAAAAGCCATAAACTACAGAATACCTCGAGAGAGTTTCCACATAATCTGACTTATTAAATAACTTTTCTCAATCGAAGAAAATGGATCGACGAGAAAATAGACAAAAGCTTATATTTAGATATTTACATTGCTTCAATTTTATGGCAATATTTGGACCAGCTGAGTTTGTGGTAAATATGAAAGACCAATTTGGGGATTCAAATAGGGTTTAAATATGATCTGATTATTATTGACTGAATAAAATTGAATAATATTGAATGTTGGTCAGGTATTGGTAGATGTTACCAAAACAATATTGCCAATTTCCCAACAATATTACCAATATTGCGCTCACTTTAGAATAATAATTAAAAATTTCAGTCTAAATATGAAACATTCAACGCTTTTGTACATGCTATCTTTTAAGCCAGCCTACAAAAGCCATAAACTATAGAACACCTCGAGAGAGTTTCCACATAATCTGACTTATTAAACAACGTTTCTTAATCGAAGAAAATGGATCGACGAGAAAATAGACAAAAGTTAATATTTAGATACTTTCATTGTTTTCATTTTAAGGCGATATTTGGACAATTTGAGTTTGTAATAAATATGAGTGCCCAATATTTAAATCCATATAAGGTTTAAATATGATCTGATTATTATTGACTAAATAAAATTGAATAATATTGAATGTTGGTCAGGTATTGGTAGATGTTACCAAAACAATATTGCCAATTTCACAACAATATTACCAATATTGCGCTCACTTTAGAATAATAATTAAAGATTTCAGTCTAAATATGGAACATTTAACACTTTTGCACATACCATCCTTTACGCCAGCCTACAAAAGCCATAAACTGCAGAATAGCTCGAGGGAGTTTCCACATAATCGTGGCTCGTGTGAGACTAGACACATAATCACCGTGTTGGTCGCATGTGGAGTGCAGTAGCCGGAAGCGTTTTTCGCTAAGTACCTGCACTTCTGCCGTCGGATATAAGGTGGTATTCAGGTGTGCGCGCATAATTAAACCATTAGCGCACGCAAAACGGACAAAGGGGAGACATGGTTGCCAATATATATCTCCGATGATGATAATCGGAGAGCTGGATTATGTAGACTGAGAGAAATTTGAAACCGATGATTTAGTCATACATATCTATATTGGGGGGAGTAGCAGACTTGAAGGTCCGCTGATAAAAAGATTTACCACTGTAACAAAAACAAGTAAAGTTAAGATTTTTTATCTACAAGGGCAGACATATCCACCGAGGCCAACATGGTTGCCAATATATATTCCAACGATAATAATCCGAAAGTAAGGAGGCTTATGTAGACCTAGAGAAATTTGAAAACAATGATTTAATCATCCATTTCTATGAAGAGAGGGGAGGAGGTGCAGGCCTTGAACTTCTTTTGGTAAAAAGGTTCACCACCATTGTCTCAAAAACAAGTAAAGTTAGGATTCTTTAACAACAATGGGGGACATATGCACCGAGGCCGAGATGGTTGCCAATATATATCTCCGATGATGATAATCGGAGAGCTGGAAAATGTAGACCGAGAGCAATTTGAGATTATTTTTTATACATTTTTATATTGGAGAGGAGCAGCAGGCTTGAAGGTCCGCTGATAAAAAAATTCACCACCACTGTCTCAAAACCAACTAAAGTTAGGATTTTTTTAACAATAAGGGGAGATATATGCACCGAGGCCGACATGGTTGCCAATATATATCTCCGATGATGATAATGGGAGAGCTAGCTTACGTAGACCGAGAGAAATTTGAAATGATTTAATCAGACATTTCTATATTGGGAAGGAGAAGCAGCAGGCTAGAAGGTCCGCTGATAAAAAGATTTACCACCACTGTTGTAACAAAAACAAGTAAAGTTAGGATTTTTGAACTACAAGAGCAGACATATGCGCCGAGGTCGACATGGTTGCCAATATATATCTCCGATGATGATAATCCGAGAGCTGGAAAATGTAGACCGAGAGAAATTTGAAACCAATGATTCAATCATACATTTCTATATTGGGAAGGAAAAGCAGCAGGCTAGAAGGTCCGCTGATAAAAAGATTCACCACCACTGTCACAAAAACAAATAAAGTTAAGATTTTTTTAACAACAAGGGGAGACATATGCACCGAGGCCGAGATATGGTTGCCAATATATATCTCCGATTATGATAATCGGAGAGCTGGCTTTTGTAGATCGAGAGAAATTTGAAACCGATGATGTAATCATACATTTCTATATTGGGGAGGAGCAACAGACTTGAAGGTCCGCTGATAAATAGATTCGCCACCACTGTCTCAAAAACAAGTAAAGTTAGGTTTTTTTAACTACAAGAGCAGACATATGCGCCGAGGCCGACATGGTTGCCAATATATATCTCCAATGATGATAATCGAAGAGCAAGGTGGCTTATGCAGACCGAGAGAAATTTAATATTTTTAAAAAAATTGTGGCGAACATAGCTCAGACATTAGCAAGTCCGACCCACACCCCGGAGATCGCTTGTTCGATCCCTGGCACATTCTAAAAAAATGAATTTTAATTACCAGTTTGTTTATGGCAATATAATTGTATATAAAGTTTGTAAATAGGGAAGAT
>NW_020539726.1:27024435-27046640 GCF_003426905.1 Ctenocephalides felis
TAAGTATGATTATGTTATCAGATCATCTTTTATCACCTATACACACGTGAGCTTTTTGCCTCTTTGTTTTTCTTGGGGCTACAAGATGTTTTTGATAATTATCATAAACTGGAAGAACTTTCGACCATTTCACGCTTTTTTGAGGATAATATTTTATAGCTTCTAATAAAAGGATTGAAAGTTGGTATTGAATTATGATAATTAACATAAACATTTATAAAATTGTATTACATTTTAGGTCGCAGATAATCGTGATGGTTTTTAATTTATTTTCCAAACAACTCTATGCATTTTAACAGTACACTTAATTATTCATTTTATTATTTCTTTCAGATAGGAACCTAATTACTCCAATTATTGGAATAATATATTGTGCATTTCTTTCGAGTTGTTCGTATTAGTATCATTTTTTGCAATAGTTTTGTTCAAAAGTAGTTAAAAAATTAACTTAATTATAATTGTGTTTTATCATTATATAAGTGACTTTATAAAAAAAAACTAACAAATGAAATGACTAGGAAAAAAATTTAGACTTTAGAATATTTGTCAAATACGCAATAACGATAGTATTATTATTGAGCAAAAAATATGAACTTTAATATAGGGTAGAGCGCGGGGCAAAAAAGTTTCAATTTGACCTTGAGCTATTATATTGTGAAACTAAACCAAATATATCAGAACAAATAACACATATCAAACAAACAACTATCTGACTATGTTCAGTAAAACTTAAAACCATCCATCATTGTATAAATATGTTTGTTTATTGTTCTTCAAAAAAATTCATATTCCGTAAGTAACACCAATGTCTTACATTTAATTTTAAAACTAGCTGTAAGTGGAATTCTGTCTTAAGGCAATTAAGGCATCGTGCCTTAAGGCAAATTGCTGGAACTTCCCGTACCAAAAATTATTATTTTTTTAAAAACGATGACATTTTTTAAAAAAAATTATTCGAAAAAATCCGATTTTTAAAGAAACTATCAATTGGACAAAAATTACTTTTCTTGAAAAAAAAATTTTTTTTAAAAAATTTTTTTTTTAATTTTTTTTTTGTTTTTTTTTTTTTGAAAAAAAATTTTTTTATTTTGACATATTGTGGAAGATCTGAACTTTCTTTTCAAAGCAATCGTACTGCTTTAACTGCATAGGGGCAAAATATAAAGCGCGTAAGCGCCGCGTCGCTGTCTAACGCATAAGCATTGGTACGGAACCCATAGGAATGTAACAAAATGTATACTTATTGTTAAAATCTCTATGAAATATCTGATAATTTGATGAGCATATGTCTAATGATCATTTTTGACCGCCAAATGGCTTATTTTTTTACTTTTTCCTCCATATCTCCGAAACCGCTAGAGCTACCTTTATGAAATTTTATCGATTCTTAACCTTGTCAATACAGTGAAATGTTTTTTGAATTATTCAAATCGGACGCTCCGTTCTCTCAAAAACTGAGTTACCGTTTTCGGCACTTTTTGCCCCGTATCTTCGGAACGGCTAGACCTGCCTTCGCCAAAAACTAATCAGCACGTCTCCTTATCAATACGAATCGAATGTTTTTGAATTATTCAAATCGGTTGACCCGTGTTCCCGAAATCGTCGACGAAAATTTGTATCCGCACATACATACACACACATACATACATACACACACCACACCCACACACACCACATACACACACACAACACACCACATACATCCATTTTTTCTAAGGTATGCCAAAATGTTCAGAAACCTCTGAAACGTAAAGATATATAAAAATTTTTCATTTTCGATTTTTTTTGCGATTACTATAACTTACTCTACGGGAAGTTAATAATTTTATGAAATAATAGCTACATTATTCAACCAATGCAAAATATAAATTTTGTAGAACATTTTATACATAGACAACACTGTATACAACATTGATCTAGTATTTTGTCAGAAATAATTATTAGGAGAGTTGAAATAATTATTAAAGCTTTTTTAAACTTAATTTACTCATTTATTTACTATTTTTTATTGTTTACACCTTTGTCATGGTAAAGGCTTAAGTGGTTCTTTTGCACCACTCACATGTAAACTTTTATCGAGAATTTTAAAACTAAAACTGTTGAATTTAATTTAAAAATAACAATTCTTCTTATAAAACATTTGAATAAAGTAGATTCAAAAATTATTTTAAGGTCTCGTAAACTGAACGACAATGGTCACAACGACCACGAAAACTAACAACGAAAATAATACTTTTGTTATGGATTTTTCAAACATTGCAACGTCGCAAGAATCAAGGTGATGGCTGGTAATGCATCATCTTCCCTCTACTTTCAAATATTTGGTAAATTTTATATTGTTATGTAAATTCAATTTCACTTGTTTTTTAGCCCCGCTCTACCCTATTGCTCAAAGAGTAATTTTTTGTAACTCAAAAATTAAGTCAAATATGGAACATTTAACACTTTTGTACATACCATCATTTAAGCCTGCCTACAAAAGCCATAAACAACAGAATAGCTCGAGGGAGTTTCCACATAATCGTGGCTCGTGTGAGACTAGACACATAATCACCGTGTGTTGGTCGCATGTGGAGTGCAGTAGCCGGAAGCGTTTTTCGCTAAGTACCTGCACTTCTGCCGTCGGATATAAGGTGGTATTCAGGTGTGCGCGCATAATTAAACCATTAGCGCACGCAAAACGGACAAAGGGGAGACATATGCGCCGAGGCAGAGATGTGGTTGCCAATATATATCTCTGATGATGATAATCGGAGAGCTGGATTATGTAGATCGAGAGAAGTTTGAAACCGATGATTTAACCCTTAACGAATGAATGCCGCCATACACGCACCAGGAAGAATTTTGGGCTTTGCTTTCTGTAATTTTTAATATGAGCATAATACAGTTAGAATTTGAATATTTGTCAACAAGCAATATTAGACGAATTCTATTCTAGTCATGTTCAATAAAGCGAAAAGTAATATTAATTATGTAACTTCTCTCGCTTTGGAAATGAAACACTCATGGGCCGATTCTGCCGCACAACAGACCAATGTTATGGCAAAGCCATGTTACGCTACAACTTCCATACATTATGCTACTTAATCATACTGAATACTGTCAAAATGTCATGTATTTGCTGTGCATTCAGGCGTTTTGCATATAAACTGCAACGTCACTTATATGTTATGAAGCTGGGTCAGAAAGACCCTGTTCTCTATGATCGTTTTTTGGCATTTGTGCGGTTTCTAGAATATGTTTTTCCATACATTATGCAACTGAATTATACTGAATACTACCAAAATATCATGTATTTGCAGTGCATTCAGGCGGTTTGCACATAAACTGCAACGTCACTTGTATGTTATGAAGCTGGCTCAGAAAGACCCTATTCTCTATGATCGTTTTTTTTTTGACATTTGTGCGGTTTCTAGGTCAGGTTTTCTATCTAACAACCTGAGACGCAAACGTCTGATGGCACAGCAACCACATGGCTTTTTTCCATATTTAGTATGGAAAGTTTTTCATAACATAGCATAGGTATGTAGCGCGGCAGAATCGGTCCAGTTTTTGTTAAAAATCTGTCAATCTGCTGATCATAGTTTTGGGTAATGTGCTCGTTCGTCAAAGGTTAACTATACATTTCTATATTTGGGGAAAAATAAGTAAAGTTAGCATTTTTTAACAACAATATTTGAAAGTAGAGGGAAAAAGATATATAACCAGTCACCATCTTGGTTCTTACGTTCTCACTATGATTTTCGGAGATACAGCTGTTTGATCAAAACAATTGTCCTCTGTTTATTTTCGAAAATGTCTTTTGCAATACAATACTCACGATATCTTAATTTCTACTGGACCGATTCAGTTGAAACATATACTTTGCTCTATAGACTTGTCATCTTCATGAACTTCATGATTTCAATTCTGATTTCTGATATATTCCAAATTCTGATTTTTATTATAAAAAAATGCGAAGGTAAAAAAAAGTTGTAATTTTTTTCAGACTGTTGCAGTCTGAAACATCTAAAGTGTTGAAACATTTTTTTAACTTATCCATTTTTTATACATTTAATAATCTATACATAATCTTGTCTTCAGATTATATGAAGGACATGGTCAGGTTCAAATTTTTTAGGTCCTTCATCCCATTACCGTCTAGAATTGAAACTTTTTAATCAAATTGAATTTTTAAGGTTTTTTTTATATTCTCAGAACATTAGTTAATAGCTTGTGACAAACCATAGTGAAAATTTAGTTTTCGAGTAGAATACCTCATTAAATTATAACTCGTTTGCGGACGTGAATGATATTGCATTCATTATTATTGAGATGCAGAATTTCGTGGATGCTAAATATAGTGAAAATATAGTTTGTAAAGTAGAATAACCCATTAATTTAACACATCTTTGGACGTAAATGCTATAGCATTAATTTTTATTGTGATGCCGAACTACGTGGATGCTAAATATAGTGAAAATATAAATTGCAACGTGGACCATTAAATTAACACTTTCGGGGACGTGAATGCTATTGCATTCATTTTTATTGGATGCAGAATGACGTGGATGCTAAACATAGTGGAAATATACTTTGTAAAGTATAATACCCCATTAAATTAACACTTTCGCGGACGTTAATGCTATAGCACTAATTTTCATTTTAATTCAGAATTACGTGGATGTTGTAGCATTCAAATTTTAAAATTAATAATTTTGACCCACAATTTTAATTATTGCATCTGTCAAAGTAATGACTAACTGATTCTTTGGAATAATTGTTAATTTTAGAAATGCTAGAATTGTCTAGTCTTCTCCCTTAATCTAATTAATTAGCTTAGTCAGGCAAGTTGCGTAAAATAGAGGCAAGATAATTGACGTGAATGCTATAGCATCCATGATATAAACGTATTAAAATATGATGATTTGACTACCCTAATAAATGGTGCTTAATCAAATTTCAGATATCACAACCAATTTAAGAGTAAAAGGACTCTTATTTTTGTACCTTAATGAAACTTTTACTGTCCGCGATCATTTTGAAATAGTCACAATGTGGTGCCCATATGTCTAAACTATATAAGTACCTTTTCTCCTAGAGCAATTAATTGATTATTCAAAATAAAAGAAACTTGTTCTTAATAAAAATAGTGACCTGTATGTGTCCTCCTAACTAAATATCCTTTCCCATTCGGATCCCCGTCTACGAGAGGCGATCGTAACGAGAGGCGCGCAACAGCCCAACAGCCCCCTCGGGCGCCACGCCGTGCAGTAGCTTTGCGATACGTCGTACTTATGATACGTAATGGGTCAATTTGTCACACCGAGCGCTCGGGGTACGCCCATCATTGCCCACTGCCATCTGACTGTTACAAGTAACAGGTAACAGGCAACAGGTAATGTCGTTGTGATCTAATTTCTGTTTGTTTTGTAATGGTAATTATTGTTATTTTCACTGCTCGTATAGAAGCGATGATGTTTTTGTTCATAGATAATAAACATTCATTTGATGCAAAATGGTTAAGTTGATAGAAAGGATATTGAAATACTACAGTATAATTGTCAAATAAATTCAAGCATCGTTGGCTTGGTTTAACTTATTTTAATTCAAATATAAATTATATAAGTATATATCCGTTATAGATAAGTTAGGGGAGAATAAATTAATGCGTATTAATGGCTATGTTATGAAAACTGTCCATACTAATTCGTATTCTTTCTATACTAAATATTGACAAAAACCATGTGGTTACTGTGCAGTCAGGTTTTTCTCAGGTTGTCAGATAAAAAACCTAACCTAGAAAACGCACAAATGTCAAAAAAATAATTTTAGATCACAGGGTCTTTCTGACTCAGCTTCATAACATACAAGTGGCGTTGCAGTTTATGTGTAAAACGTTTATGTGTAAATGTACAGCATATACATGACATTTTGACAGTATTCAGTAAGATTCAGTAGCATAATGTATGCAAGTTGGAGTGTAACATGGCCTTGCCATAAAATTGGTATGTTGTGCGACAGAAACGGTCCATAAGTCTCTTCTTCGATAACTTAGGCTGTTAGGTTATAATTTAACCATTGTAGCTGTGGACTGTATGAAACATTGATTTGTTGGAATAATTTATGTATTTTTTGCAAATTTTTATCACACTAATTATTTGTCACTAAGTTCTAATTAAAAAAGATATATTTTTTGTTTATTTATTACAAATATTGCTACGCGGACTTTAGTGTTAGAGGCGAGGAAAGTAAGTCCGATCCAAATTCGCTTCCTTCTCTACAGGGTAGTAACCATCCGGTGTAAAAGCTCAATGTCATGAAGGTTGCCGCCTTCATGGCCAATATGATTAAATTAAAATACGTCCAAACATAAGGTATTAATTTACTTTTGCATAAGGTACTTGGTATGATTACCATTTTTCTTTGATATTTTATACTACTTTTTTTTAATAGATCTTTTACCGATTTTAAGCTGAAATTTCTATGTCTGACTTTCATAGATGTCAAAAACTGATGGACCGCCGCATAACAGACCAATGTTATGGAAAGGCTATGTTATAAAAAACGATCCCTATATTTCCTTAATATTGACAAAATCCTTATTTCTAAGGTTGTCAGAAAGAAAACGTAACCTAGAAACCGCACAAATATCAAAAAATGATCTTAGATTACAGGGTCTTTCTGACACAGCTTCATAGCATACGAGTGACGTTGCAGTTTATGTGTAAAACGCCTGAATGCACAACAAATACATGACATTTTGACAGCATTCAGTATGATTCAGTAGCATAATGAATAGAAGTTGGAGTATAACATGGTCTTGCCATAACATTTTACTGTTATGCGGCAGAATCGATCCCTGAATTACCAGTTCCAGTACCTGCTTTGACCTAAAACAAATCAGCATGTCTCCTTATCAGTAGGAATTAAATGTTTTTTTTTGAATCATTCAAAATCAGTTGATCCCTGCGCCCAAAATCATGGGCGAAGGCATGAAACATTGCATCCAACACAAATATACACACAGATACATCCATTTTTTTCTGAAGTTTGCCAAAATGTTCAGAAAGCTTTGAAATGTAAAGATATGCAAAAAAATTCAATATTGATTTTTCGAGCCCTATGGAAAGTTAATGGTCTCTTTGGTTTAGTTTATCAATCAGTAGAAAATTAAAAAAAAAACGAAAGTTCAATATCTACTGTTCCAAATGACAAAGTTTTTTAATTTTAAATAGCACCAAGAATCACCAAAGGGAGGAAAGGATACAAAATTTCTTAAAAATCGATCTTGTTTAACCCCTTAACTTACTTAATTTAGATTCGAAAATGTCGGCCCAAAGTTGTTCAAGCTGGCGCGGCGTTATGACTATTTTCCCTCATAGTGTGCGGTTTATAACAAAAATAAATATAATTTTGTGTTTTATAGTTTCGTATGAATAAATATTTTACAATACTTACGTTCACCATACCGGGCCATGCCCGAAGTGCGTAATATTTGCTTCTGGCCTGAATATCGCATATGCACGTAATATTCACTTCTGGCCCGGTAATATTCACTTTTGGCCTCTGCTCGTCATTTTAAGTTAAGGGGTTAAAATGAAATCAGTAATATTCTGGACCTACTTTATTTATCAAACAATGGAATAAACAAAGGAAAACAATGAGATTCAACAACAACAATAAGTTTGCTGTCACAACTGGACAAGTGGCATCAGGCGATCATGAGATCATGAGATCGCACGCTGAGCGGGACATTCAAATATATGAAAATATAAACATATGAACATATGATCATATGATCATATGAACCCACGGACGCGGACGCGGACGCGGACAGTAAAAATCGCTATGACAGGCACTTG
This sequence comes from Ctenocephalides felis, assembly GCF_003426905.1. Classification (NCBI taxonomy): domain Eukaryota; kingdom Metazoa; phylum Arthropoda; class Insecta; order Siphonaptera; family Pulicidae; genus Ctenocephalides; species Ctenocephalides felis. The sequence continues at coordinate 27,032,280 of NW_020539726.1, forward strand.
ATGGAAAGCGGAAATTGCGTTCACAACGGCGTGCAATTAAAGTCTCTTTTAGTTGATATATCACGTACGAGAGAAAGGGATCGTTAATTGATTTTAAAGCGATTTTTTCATAAACATCATATGACTGATATCATTTCAAAACTTTTTCAGGATTTAATTAAAATTTTCTGTTGCGATAAGGGATTGACTTAGGTGCCACTTTATTTGGACAAAAGTTATTCCATAAATACTGATAGTACTCAAAAGCTTTTCTGTTTGAGTTAATATATCATGTACGAAATGTAGAGATCGTTAGTTTTAACTTTGATGGATGTATATACTCGCCTGGAAAAAGTGTCAGAGAATTTTTACTAATGCCGAGTATATTTGTCATATATTTGTATCAAACAATGCCCATTTGTTTTTAAACTTGATTACTATAACTTACCCTACGGGAAGTTAAAAATCCTTCTCAAATGTCTTTTTGTCATTTTTTGTGACAGAATTATATAACAGTACTTGAATTTTATGATCATAAAGCTCAATTCAAACATAATGAAATGAGTGAAAAGATTGAACCAGATAATTTACCTTTTTTTGTTGGTATAAAAATTACCCAAAATTATCTTCCAATATCGACGTTTGTGCCATATTCAATCTGTTAGTCATATCGACATTCGCGTTCATTTAATTACCATGTTCGAACCGAGTTATCGCGAGAGAACATCTATGACCTGAATATATTGAAACACCTCTAATGTTTTTCTTCTCACCAAAAAATATTGTTATATTTCATAATACATGTATCTATAATTTTAGTCCAGTAGAGTTGGATACATACATTGGAAGAAAATATTTAGCATAGATTTTTTGTGTGAGATATAAATTCACCAATTTGCATTTTGTAGATTTTTTTCATGAAAATTTATTTGCTTAAATTTACTAAAATTATTAATTAGTAAAATTTATTTACTTATATAATATTGTTATTGTTTGTTATAAAAAATATTTATGTCGTTCTTATACATATGATTCAAGCAGTTTTTTTAAAAAAAAGTTATATATAATGATTATACCTCTGATAATTTGTTCTTTGGTTATTTTTACAAAAATGTACATGTTTCTAAAGCATGTGAACTTCACCGCATACCAGACAATACTAATTTTACATGTTACAACTAGCGACATTATTTCGTTACAACTAACCCCAAGTGTGATTTTTTACATTAATCAAGATGACCATTTTGAAAATTTAACAATCACAAAAATTGCTACACATTATCAGAGATTAATAAATTGAACAAAATAAGACATATAAAATTGAAAATTAGTCGATAATGATCATGCAAACCGGAACCATATGATAGTTTTAAATTGCCTGACAAAAATGACGCACCTGCACACTTCTGTATTCTGTGTAGGTATGCGGGACTTTATAACAATATGACGCGGGAAAGTTTAGATGTCTAATTGAGGCAAATAAATATTTTAATATTTTTTAATATCCTATTGAAAAACGCTTGTTACTACCTTGTTGAGGATAGGAGGTTGTTTAGACCTTTTTGGAGTATTTTATTGTTTATATAATCCAAATAATAATAGATATTCTATTTCAAGGAATAATAAATTGGGCATATCCGGAAAAGTAAGAATATCTTTTTCAAAGTCGCTTCTTGAAATCTGTAACAATCGATCAGCATGCAAGGATTATTTATATAAACTGAATTAGAAAGTTAAAATTATTTATTTGAAGTATATAAGTGAGCTTTTAAATTTTAGCTAGAATTAAAGTTAAAATCCGAATTATTTCAAAAGATATTCATAAAAAAACTAGTGGTGTATGGTATCGTGAGTTGAGGAAAATTGCAGGAAATTCCCGTACCTAATTAAAATTTAAAAAATCTGAATTATTTTAGATATATAAGAAATTTGTTTTTTGGAAATTAAAAAAATTAAATTTTGAAATTTTTTTTCTTTCCCCCAAAGAAATTGTTTTGTCAACACAAGCAAAAAGTTTTTTGAACCATTCAAATCGGATGCTTATTTCTCCATTTTTCGCACATTTTGCTCCGTATCTCCAAAAAGGCTGGACCTGCCTTTGTTAAAAACCAATCACCACGTTCTTTCATCATTACGAACAGAATGTTTTTTGGGTCATTCAAATCGGATACTCCGTTCTCTCAAAAACTCGGAATCTATTTTCTGCACTCTTTGTTCTGTATCTCCGAAACGGCTAGACCTGGCTTTGGCAGAAACTAATCAACACATCTTACTTGCAATGAGAATAAAATGTTTTTTGAACCATTCCAATCGGTTGATCCGCTCTCCCGAAAACGCGGACAAAAAAACGTAGCCATGCATACACAAACACACATCCATTTTTTCTAAGGTATGACAATTGTTCAGAACCCTTCAAAACGTGAAGATATGCAAAAGTTTCCAATTTCGATTTTCGGTACATTACTATAACTTACCCAACGGGAAGTTAATAACAAACAAAGTGATAGCTATATACAAACTAAGGTTATTATTAATAGAAATTTAAACAAAGAAGCTTTTCTAACTCTTTAAAGGCGTTGCGGTCTATAGATAATGTTAATGTAGAGTACTGACTCGATGCAATAATGGAAACTTGTTCGAACAAACATACTTCATCTTATTCTCTTTAGACCCTATCTCAGCAAAAACAGTATTGTTTAGCTTTTAGCAACTATCACTATACCTTGGCACAACTGTATGAAGTCAGGCTTTTTGCATCAAGATAGAATTCCAATTGAGACACCAACTTCAAGAAGACTGAAGAAGAAGCTGCCCAATGATAATATGGAGAACCCTTAGAACTACCACAACTTTATATGAACAGAAATAGTAGAATCACGTATTGAAGTGATTCTCTAACTAACAATATTATATATATCAGATTAATTTATATGTGTGTTTGAAACTGTGTGTGCGAGTGAATGACATAAGCCAAATAGCTCATAGCATTGTCATGTAATCTGATTTTTTTTTACTCTGTTTTATTCAGCAATCAGAAATATATAAGAATTCCTATAAGCTAAATTGACAATAGTTGAGAGCGATGTCTAAGAAGAACTCCAATGAGATCTTCTTAGTTTAACAATTAAAAAGATAATGATATATTGATTCTAATCTAAACCAAATCTAGAGGCCATTGACGTTTTAATGTTCTTACCCCAAATGTTTGTAAAATGTCGCCTATTGATGGGTTTGAATGTGATTCCAGTTTATTTTTGTACTTTTCATGTTGAGATCTTTGTGAATGGTTTCATTTTTAACGTACCACGGAGATTAAGTATTGTACGTAAAATTTTTGACTGAGTTCTCTGCATTATAGCTATATTTGATTTGTAAGCACATCCCCAGAGCTCAATTCCGTAGGTCCAGATTGGTTTAATGATTGATTTATATAGCAGCAACTTATTTTCAACAGAGAGCTTAGACTTTTTACGCAGTAGCCCATCAAATTTTTTCATTTTGATTATTATTTGCTGCCTTTTTGTTTTTATGTAGCTTTTCCTAGTAAGTCTGCTGTCTAAATGGAGACCAAGATATTTCACTATGTTCTGTTTCGGAATCTGGACGTTATTTAAATAAATTGGAGGACACGTTTCCTCTCTCAGGGTAAATGTGATATGAGCTGATTTGGTTTCATTTATGCAAATCTTCCATTTGGCAAGCCACATTTGAAGTATATTTATATGTTCTTGCGTTTGTCGGGAAACTTGATCAGCACTGTGATTACTGCTTAGTATGGCAATATCGTCAGCGAATGTTGCAAGTGTCAGATTTTCAAGTAATGGGAGGTCCTTTGTGTATAAAACATATAGGAAGGGTAAATTAATATATGTAAGGTATTCTGATTGCTATTGAAAATAAAATTTAAAAAAAGATAGAATTCCAGTTTCACCTCGTTTCCAATATCTTCCTACCGGACTATCAAGTGAATTCGTATTGTACTGTACTGATAGTTTTTCTGTAGTGCAATAATATCTCCGAGTCTCACGCTGATTGTCAGTCATCGCCTTTGTCCGTCTCAGATTTGGACTGATTCCATCTACGGTTTTGACAGGGCATGTCCGCGTGTCCGCGTGTCAGCGAATCAGCCACATTCAGCGTTTAACAGGCGCCCAGCGTGACGCTGGATATATATGTTATGTTAATCTTTATTTCGTTGTTTGTCGTGAACTTTGAACGGGAATTGTTTTAAAGTCATAACTGAGTTACATAAATTGAAAAAGAACAAATAATATAAAACGATCAACGAAGTGAAACGAGAGATGACAGCGTAGGCGATTTTGAGCGGACGAACGGTGGAGCGGACGAACGAGGCGGTTTCAAAATTGGATGTTGATATGAATCAATTATGAATTTTAATTAATTGCAATTTTTTTGAACGGGTTTTACATATGGAATTTATTACGGTTATTTATTGTATTACAATTTGAATGTAGTTTTTGATTATGAATATTCAATTATATAACTCGCTTAAAGTTGATTTAAACTGCATTCAAATTTTAAGATAGACTAAACAAGATGTCATCTATACAAATACATATAAAATATCTACATATATATAAAAATAAGTTGGGTTTTCCTTCCTGAAGATATAACACCAGAACGCACTAAGCGATTTCGACAATTTTGCATTCGTTGGAAAGGTCTCGGTGCATGGCATCGTACCTTAATGCAAATTGCTGGAACTTCGCGCACCGTAACTAAAAATTCGAGTGATGACATTAGTGTGGAATTATCAGAATTATGCTTGATTAAGTCAACGAGCAATTTTTGTCGCAAAGAATAATGATGGACACGCACTGAATTTCACTATTCAATCAAAAATTGCTGGCGATTTGGTGACATAACAATGATTCCGACTGGTTTTCCGTTTGACTTCAAACAATTGCAATTACCAATTTGCCTTGCGTTCGCAATAACAAGTCGCAAGGTCAATCGCTTAGTGTTTGCGGGATAAATTTCAAATAGATTATTTAGAAAAACATTGTTTTTCACATGGGCAGTTATACGTTGCCTGTTCACGAGTTGGGAAACCATCCGCTTTATTTGTGTTAACATCAGACCAAAAAACAAAAAATGTGGTTTACCAAAAAGCACTTCAATGAAACGGATAATTTGCGTATTCACTTTCATTTACTTAGAGAAGTTCAACTAAAAACACTTCATTTTTGTAATCCAAATAAATTCATTACTGTTGTGTAATAAAATCAAATTTTTTCTTTTCAAATATAAAACAAACAAAAAATTTCCTCATCTTTCTCATGAAGCCATCTGGTGGCAAAACGGAGTTCGTCAGGTTTGGTAGTTAATAATAAAATTCTTTTAGTCTTTACTATAAACTTCCCGTAGGTTGAGTTATAACAGCGGTTTACAACCTATGAGGCGCGCCCCCTCAAGGCGGTTCCAAGTTGTTCTAAGGGGAGCGCGTACATCTGTTTTCAGAATACTATTTTCAAAAATAACCCAAAACTTAAAAAAAATAAACAACAAACAGTTAGCGCATTAATTTGTAGTCTGATAATATCAGTTGAGTAATTTATAAAATCAAATTGTTGAAAAAATGAATACTATTTTCAAAAATAACCCAAAACTTAAAAAAATAAACAACAAACAATTAGCACATTAATTTGTAGTCTGATAATATCAGTTAAGTAATTTATAAAATCAAATTGTTGAAAAAATGAATACTATTTTCAGAATACTATTTTCAAAAATAACCCAAAACTTAAAAAAATAAACAACAAACAATTAGCACATTAATTTGTAGTCTGATAATATCAGTTGAGTAATTTATAAAATCAAATTGTTGAAAAAATGAAGGGAGGGAGCGCAACAATTTTTTTGATTAGAACAGGGGGGCAAGGTGCAAAAAAGTTTGGAAACCACTAAGTTATAGTAATCGTCCAAAATTCGAAAATATTTTTTCGCATATTTTTACGTTTCAAAGGTTTCTGAATATTTTGACATATCTTTGAAAAAATAGATGTTTATGTGTGTGCGTATGTATGGATACATTTTTTTCTTTGCGTTTTGGGGAGCAGAGATGAACCGATTTGAATGATACAAAAAGCATTCGATTCCTATTGATGATGAGACGTTCAGATTAGTTTTTGGCAAAGGCAGGTCCAGCCGTTTCGCAGATACGGGGCAAAGAGTGCAGAAAATATTAAGTTCTCAGGAGAACGGAGCATCCGATTTGAATGATTCAAAAAATATTTCTTTTGTATTGACGTAATAAACAATTTAAATTTTAAAACAAAGTAAATTTTTCAAAAACAGGTCCAGCAGTTTCGAAGATCCTAAAAAAAATTGAAAACAGCCATTTGGCTGTCGAATATCAGACATTTTCGACAGTTAGGATTGAGTGGAAATTGAAAACCTTCAAAAAACTTCAAAAGTTTCAGAATTAAAAAAAAATAAAAACTAGAAGTTTTCAAAAAAATATTAGTGATTTTCAAAAGAGCAATTTTTTCAATACACAAATTTTTCAAATGTTTCCAAAATTTTCAAAAATGTTCCAAAACATCTAATTTTTCTTTTCTGGGCTTTTAAATTCATTTTGCAATTTGATTTTGCAGTAATTATATACAAAAAATTATGATCAGAAATAATTTTCAGATAAAACGTTATTTTTTTATTTTGTTCATTAATAAATCAATACAACCCGTATTGATATTCATATAAAGCAAAGCAACAAATATATAAATATTTTATTCAGAAAAAAATAGAACAATCTAATGTTTCATAAAAGGAGGCACCTACACATAAGTATACACTAATTTATTGATTGTAAAATATAAATTATATATAAAAATTAAAACGATCTGCATAAGTCAAGACTTGCGTTGGCTTAAAAATTAATGAACTGGTTTTTATAATTAATAGCAGGCTATAATTCGAAATCTTTTTTAATTATGACATTGATAATATAAACATAATTAAAACTTATTCATCACAACTTTACCAAAAATGGAGTAGCCGATCTGTCATTTGAAATATAGATGAAGGAGAATACAATATTCAGACTATTATAAAATAAGTCATCAAAATATTTTGTAACTGATTTGCAATATTAGTAATATCACATATAACATGAGCTATATTTTACTTCAACTTTTTTAAAATATTTTTGCTTTAATTTTTTAATTTAACGAATCTATTATTTGGAGATATATATTTTTAATAAATCATAGTGATTATTTTAATATTATTCAATATATACGTTGAAAATATTTTTGTTTTATTTTCTTTACTAATAATGGATTTATTTAATAATGAGCGATATTTGAAATAAAAACTAGTGGTGTATGGCATCGTGCCTTAAGGCAAATTGCTTGAACTTCTCGTACCGTAACGAAATGATCGAGGAATATTAAATGTTTTCAAATAGATTATTATAAATACTGTAACATTTGTTTAATATTTATTTATAAGAATTATATAAACTGAATTACATAGTTAAAGTTATTTATTTGAAGTATATAAGTGATCTTTAAAACTTTAGCCAGAAGTAAAATTAAAATCTGTATTATTTTCAATATTTGTATATTTACATTTTTTTTCCAAAAGAAATTGTTTTGTCAACATGAGTAGAAAGTTTTTTGAATTGTTCAATTCGAATGCTTATTGCCATTTTTTTGTATGTATCGCTCTGTATCTCCGAAACGGTTTGGCCTGCCTTTGCCAAAAACTAATAACCATTTCTCCCAATAATTACTAATTGAATGATTTTTAGATCATCCAAATTGGATGATCCGTTCTCTCAAAAGCTGGATTTCTATTTTCTGCACACTTCGCTCTTTATCTCCGTAACGGCTAGACCTGCCTTTGCCAAAAACTAATCAGCACATCTCCCTATCAATAGAAATCAAATGCTTTTTTAACCATTCAAAACGGTTGATCCGTGCGCCCGAAAACGTGAACGAAAAAATGCGGACACACATAACACACACACACACATCAATTCTTTCTGAGGTTTGCCAAAATATTCAGGAACCTTGAAAATGTCGAGAAGTGCAAAAATTTTCATTTTCGATTTTTGGCCCACTACTATAGCTAAACTGCTGGAAGTTAATAAAGTGTTACTTAAACACATGAGATTTGAAGTTTTATTAATTTTCAACCATGGCCATGAGAAGTATGTTTGTGAAAATAGAAATTCACTACTAATTTTTAAATTAGTAGGTGTTATTATAATATATTATTATAATAACATCTAACATCTAACAGTATTTAATATACTACTTCTACATTTTTAAAACAACTCCTCTTAAATAAAAACAAGAAACCCTGAATTATTATTGAGCTCGACCGAGTAAAACACAAAAATCTTGCCTCAAACAAAATATAACAAATCATATAGTACCCTTTACATTCTTCTTCAATATTCTCGATAATATATAGTGTATTATTTTCTATAATTGCTTCACTTTTCACAATGCATCATATCCACAATCTGAGCCGATCTCCCGAGTCCGACGTCCGGCGTCCGTCGGAACAATTTCTGAATTGACTATGATCGTTCGGCCTGATACCGCCTGCACAAAAGTACCGCCGTTCTTAATGCAGGTAATAAAGGTATGAACTCTGATCTCAAAAACAATGTTATTGAAATTATAAAAAACTGCGAGAGATGTTTTAGTAACGCCCCGCTTATCTCCTCAAAGGCCGACTCGAAGGGTGTACTCTATTATCCTATATCATGCACTTACTCTATATTGCCTTGCAAGTTGCACCGGCTATGTGGAAGGATATTGAATCAGTTCAATCGATGGAACAGCTTCGGATTCATACTTTGTTTGTAATTTTATATTCATTCACATATAATAATAATAATAATAATAAATGGTGGTCTGCCCGAAGGCAGGTCCATGATGTGAGAGCCACCACAACAAATGATTTCCTTGCTCTTTATCCCCCCCCCCTTTATTTCACGTATTTTCCTTTCCAAACTTTTGTTTCCATGCTTCTTGATCGTGTGCTTCGGCTTTCAGTTCCCTGTATTTTCTCTTCTCGCGTAAGTCGTCAATCGACTGCATTCTTCTTCTTTCCATTCCTTTTGTTCCTTCTATTTTACCCTCGACGACGTCGTGTAGGAGGCACTCTTTTTGCAAAAAAGGTCCGATCCAGTTTCCTTTCCTTCTGAGAATTGTGCTCAGTAGAGTCCTTTCTTCGCCCACTCTTCTCAGTACTTCTTCATTTGTTACTTTGTCTGTCCACTTTATCTTTTCCATTCGCCTCCAGCACCACATTTCAAAACTTTCGAGGTAGTTCTTATCGGCCTTTCTCAGAGTCCATGTCTCCGATCCGTACAGAGCTATGCTCCAGACGTAGCACTTTATTAGTCTCTTCCGTAAGTCAAGACTCAGTTTGCTCGTCAGTAGCGTTCTCTTCTTTGTGAATGCCGCCTTGGCGCTTGCGATCATTCACATATATTTTATTTAATATATCTAATAATTTATATTCCTTCCAAAACCGTTTGGCGCAAGAATTGGTCATCTTTTTTTAACTCTCCGTAGGGTAAGTTGCATGGTAATCGTTCAAAAATCAAAAATCAAATTTTTCGCATATCTTTACGTTTCACAGGTTTCTGAACATTGTGCCATACCTTAGAAAAAATGATGTTTGTGTGTGTGCATGCATGTATGTAGTATATATGTATGTACGGATACAATATTTGTCCGACGTTTTCGAGAGCTTGATACGATCCGAATAACCGATCTGATACAAATATCATTTGATTCCAATTTTTAGTTTTTGGCAAAGACAGGTCCGCCCGTTTCGAAGGTGCTAAAAATGGCAATTTAGTTTGTGAGAGAACGGAGGGCCGATTTGAATGGTTCAAAAAACATTTTATTTACATTGACGGAATGAAGAAGAGACTAGATTTTTTAATTTTTTTTTGAAATTTATTCTTTAAATTATAGAGAGTTTATCTAAATTATAGATTTAATTCTAATTGATAAATTTTATTTCTAAATATAGATTTTATTCTTAAAAGTAAAATTATGATAAATTCCTTGTTCTAAATTTTAGATCTTATTCTAAATTTTCGATTTTGTTCTAAATATTAGATCTAGTTTTGAAATTTTGGATATGGTTCTAAATTTTAGATGTCGTTCTAAATTTTAGATTTGGTTTTAAACTTTAGATTTGTTTTGAAAATTTACATCTGGTTTTAAATTTTTAATTTTAAATTTGTTTTTAAATTTTAGATCTGGTTTAAAATTTCAGATCTGGTTCTAAATATTAGACCTGGTTTGAAATTTTGGATATTGTTCTAAATTTTAGATCTTGGTGTAAATTTTAGGTCTTGTTCTAAATTTATATCTAGTTCCAAATTTTAAATCTGGTTTTAAATTACAGATTTAATTTTAAATTACAGATCTGGTTCTAAGTTTTAGATATTGTTCTAAATTTTAGATATTGTTCTAAATTTTAGATGTTGTTCTAAATTTTAGATCTTGGTGCAAATTTTAGATCTAGTTCCAAATTTTAACTCTGGTTTTAAAACACAGATTTAGTATTAAATTACAAATCTGGTTTTAAAATACAGATTTAATTTTAAATTACAGATCTGGTTCTAAGTTTTAGATATTGTTCTAAATTTTAGATATTGTTCTAAATTTTAGATGTTGTTCTAAATTTTAGATCTTGGTGCAAATTTTAGATCTAGTTCCAAATTTTAACTCTGGTTTTAAAACACAGATTTAGTATTAAATTACAAATCTGGTTTTAAAATACAGATTTAGCATTAAATTACAGATCTGGTTCTAAGTTTTAGATATTGTTCTAAATTTTAGATATTGTTCTAAATTTTGAATGTTGTTATAAATTTTAGATGTTGTTCTAAATTTTAGATCTTGGTGTAAATTTTAGATCTTGTTCTAAAATTTAGATCTAGTTCCAAATTTTAGATCTGGTTTTAAAATACAGATTTAGTATTAAATTACAGATCTGGTTCTAAGTTTTAGATATTGTTCTAAATTTTAGATATTGTTCTAAATTTTATATATTGTTCTAAATTTTAGATATTGTTCTAAATTTTAGATATTGTTCTAAATTTTAGATCTTGTTCTAAATTTTAGTTCTGGTTCTAAATTTTGGATCTTGTTCTAAATTTCAGATCTAGTTCTAAATTTTAGATCTTATAATAAAATTTGGATCTGATTCCAAATTTTAGATCTGGTTTTAAATTACATACAGATCTGGTTTTAAATTTCAGGTCTTGTTTTAAATTTAAGATCTTTTTCTAAAATTTAAATCTGATTCTAAATTTTAGATCTGGTTCTAAATTTTTTATCTAATTCCAAATTTAAAAATCTTGTCTAGATTTTGGATATTTTTCTGAATTTTAGATATTGTTCCAAATTTTAGAATTTATTCTAATCTTTCGATCTTGTTCTAAATTTTATATCTTGTTCAGATTTTTTGATATTGTTCCAAATTTTAGAAAGGATTCTAACCTTTCGATCTGGTTCTAAATTTCATATCTTGTGCTAAATTTTAGAAATGGTTCTAAATTTTAGATCTGGTTCTAAATTTTAGATCTTGTCTTATATTTAAATCTTGTTTCATATTTTAGATCTGAATTTTAATTTTAGATTTTGTTCTAAATTTTTGATCTTGCTTAAAATTTCAGATATTGTTCTAAACTTTGAATATTGTTCTAAATTTTAGATATTGTTCTAAATTTTAGATCTTGTTCTAAATTTTAGATCTTGTTCTAAATATTGGATTGTGTTCTAAATTTTGGATCAACATGTTCCAAATATTAGATATTGTTCTAAATTTTAGATCTTGTTCTAAATTTTAGATTTTGTTCTAGATTTTAGATCTTGTTCTAAATTTTAGAAATGGATCCAAATTTAGATATTTTCCTATACATATTTTAAATCTTGTTCTAAATTTAAGATCTGGTTCTAAATGTTTTATACATATGTCAAATTTACTTGCCATTAAACAAAATTCTGCCACTTTTCCATGACGAGTATATTCGTCAGCTAACTCACAGATATCTGGTTTATACGGCTATGTCTGGTATGAGCTATTTTCATTTGGAAACATATTGCTTTCAATATTTTAAGTGAAAGTCGCTGTCACTACTGCTTGTTATCAGGTTGTCCAGGTATCGAACCTGGAACTTTTGATTCAAAGCTCATAGATTTGCGTTTGTTTTAAAATTTCTGTGTAATAGTGCCAAATATTATTAAGAATATTATTTATATGAAAATTACTCCTCTATCCTTTCCTTACCGACTCTGTACTGAAATGCGTATGTATATAGATGTGCATGAATTTGCTTGAGCGATGATTCAGTGCGCTAACATAATTAGTTGTGGGAGTGCAGAACTAATCTGAAATTATTATTATTTCCATCAATATAGTCGAGTTAGCTTTTGCATGCAAGTCTTCAACTAATCTCATATGACCCGTGCTGTAACATGTGTGGCAGGTTATAACCGGAGAGCTCGTAAATTATTTGCCAGAGAGGTGATGGTAGAAACAGACAAAAACCGAATCAGACACGATTCTTAGATAGTAAAAGTAAAAAATGTGGGATACAATGTCAACTAGCTGTAAGTGGAATTCTGTCTTAAGGCAATTAAGGCATCGTGCCTTAAGGCAAATTGCTGGAACTTCCCGTACCAAAAATTATTATTTTTTTAAAAACGATTGACATTTTTAAAAAAAATTTACTTCGAAAAAATACGATTTTTAAGAAACTATAAATTGGACAAAAAATTACTTTTTTTTGAAAAAAAATTTTTTTTAAAAAAATTTTTTTTTTAATTTTTTTTTTTTTTTTTTTTTGGAAAATTTTTTTTTTTTATTTTGACATATTGTGGAAGATCTGAACTTTCTTTTCAAAGCAATCGTACTGCTTTAACTGCATAGGGGCAAAATATAAAGCGCGTAAGCGCCGCGTCGCTGTCTAACGCATAAGCATTGGTACGGAACCCATAGGAATGTTTAACAAAATGTATACTTATTGTTAAAATCTCTATAAAATATCTGATAATTTGATGAGCATATGTCTAATGATCATTTTTGACCGCCAAATGGCTTATTTTTTTACTTTTTCCTCCATATCTCCGAAACCGCTAGAGTTACCTTCATGAAAATTTTATCGATTCTTAACCTTGTCAATACAAGTAAAATGTTTTTTGAATTATTCAAATCGGACGCTCCGTTCTCTCAAAAACTGAGTTACCGTTTTCGGCACTTTTTGCCCCGTATCTTCGGAACGGCTAGACCTGCCTTCGCCAAAAACTAATCAGCACGTCTCCTTATCAATACGAATCGAATGTTTTTTGAATTATTCAAATCGGTTGAAATCGTCGACGAAAATTTGTATCCGCACATACATACACACACATACATACATACACACACACACACACACACACACACACACACACACACACACATACATCCATTTTTTCTAAGGTATGCCAAAATGTTCAGAAACCTCTGAAACGTAAAGATATATAAAAATTTTCATTTTCGATTTTTTTGCGATTACTATAACTTACCCTACGGGAAGTTAAAAATATGAAAGTAAAGAAACAAAAAATAATATGAGAAAAAATTCATAGATATTGTTAAATTACGTTTAGAACCTGAATACTGCTGGTGACGTGATTGATGATAGGAGCAGTACTCATATATAATCAAAAGTTGAAGATCATCCAAATGATAAAGCTGATGAAGTAAATAAAGCCAGGATTATTATTCAAATACCGAAAATTGAGGATCATCCAAATGTATGAAATAAAGTACTGCTGAAATAAAGACAAAAGTATTACTCAAATATAAAAAATTGACGATCATCCAAATTAGATACTAAGACCAGTTATTGGCTCAATGAGCCGGTTATGAGAATATACTCAAAAATCACACACTCGAAAAATTTCTATATATTTTTTTTAAATAAAAGCTTTATTTTAATGGTGTTTTAACCGCGTACAAAATTGTATTGTTTTGATTAATGTTTATAATATCTATACAAATTCTGCTAACGATGCTCTAATTTAATATAGTTATTAAATCTTCAAAATAAGGAAATTGTTTTCAATGAATACTTACTTTAAAAGAGAATATGGATTAATTGAATTCAATTTTAAGACAAATTGACAGTTTTATTTATTTTACATATAACCAAATGTACATATTTTTATTAAGAAAGTGACGATGCATCTGGAACAAAGAACATAGAAGTTTTTCAATTATGAGGAACTACAAGACAAAATTGGTATTGGTTCATTTTGGATAAGTTAACTTATGTCTTGATTGTTAACTTGTGTTTTTTTTAAGATTTCGAAGGAGAAATTGAAGTGTTTG
>NW_020539726.1:27047640-27077091 GCF_003426905.1 Ctenocephalides felis
AAAAGCCCGAAAAACGGTAATCAGTTTTTAAGAGAACGGAACGTCCGATTTCAATAATTCAAAAAACATTTTACTTGTATTAACAAGATGAAGAACTAATTAAATTTTTCGAAAGACAGGACAGCGGTTATGGACTCCCAATAAAATAAATTTAAAAAAATATCATTTGGCGGTCAAAAATGTTTGTTGGATATATGCACATGAAATTATCAGATATTTTATTGAGATTTTAATAATGTGTACACATTTTGTGTAATTTTTTTTTACTTTCATACCAAGGCTTTCATTTACGGTACGGGAAGTTCCAGCAATTTGCCTTAAGGCACGATGCCATGCACCCCACTAGTTTAATCTTGATTAAAAAATCACTTATCGGAGTGATATCATAATCCCATTTTTTATTAATAATATATATAGGCTTCATTCTAATCTTATTACAATAGCTTATAATTTGTATTATTTTGATTGCTACTAGAATGCACTATACCATATACCAAATATATCATGCGTATACTCACATAATTTTACAGACAATAGTTTTGCAAAAAATTGCTGAATTTTTTGTTTGTAGAATAACAGTTAAATTTTAATTGTCTATGACAAGTACTTGAAAATTTTATTCATATTTTATTTTGAAAAAAAAAAAATTTAGTTATTGGTGACGGTAAGGTTCTTGGATGCGTCAAATTATTGCTGCATATTCGCAGGATTATCTCATTGTACTGATGTTTCTCGAGACATAGTACATATTGTATGAGTGGCCTTCAGCAAAATCAATTTTAGCAAAATATAAATATATAACAGTTTTTGAAAGTTAACTAGCTAGGTACCACACAAATCTATACTAGCAACTTTGAATTTTGCCCAGTAATTAAAAAATTAATGAAGTAATGACATCAAATATCAAAAACTTGAAAATTAAAATGTGCCTATTCAATTTGAATAAAATCAGTCTCAGATTAGGCTGGAACTCGCAACGACTATTAATGTAACCCATGAACATTTATATGTGGCATGCGTTGCAGTGGGTAAACCAACCATATAAATTGTGTTAGCTATTTCTTCCACTCGTATACCACAAACTTTTACAATCACATTTACTTAGTTATTGTAATACTGAAAATTTCCTAGAAATATTTTTTTTGGCTAAAAAGCGTACTGAGTTAGTATATATTATGTCCACAATTTAGTCTAAATATGGAACATTAACACTTTTGTACTTACATCTTTAAGCCAGCCTACAAAAGCCATAAACTACAGAATAGCTTGAGGGAGTTTCCACATAATCGTGGCTCGTGTGAGACTAGACACATAATCACCGTGTGTTGATCGCATGTGGAGTGCAGTAGGCCGAAGCGTTTTTCGCTACGTTACCTGCACTTCTGCGTCGGATATAAGGTGGTATTCAGGTGTGCGCGCATAATTAAACCATTAGCGCACGCAAAACGGACAAAGGGGAGACAATGGTTGCCAATATATCTCCGATGATGATAATCCGAGAGCTGGCTTATGTAGACCGAGAGAATTTGAAACCGATTATTTAATCATACATTTCTCTATTGGGGGGAGTAGCAGGCTTGAAGGTCCGCTGATAAAAATTCACCACCACTGTCTCAAAAACAAGTAATGTTAAGATTTTTTTAACAACAAGGAGAGACATATGCACCGAGGTCGACATTGTTGCCAATATATATCTCCGATTATGATAATCGGAGAGCTGGCTTATGTAGACCGAGAGAAATTTGGAACCGATGAATTTAATCCTTAACGAATGAATGCCGCCATACTCTCGTCATTGTAAATAATCTAAAATATTTATTGCAGCCATACACGCACCCAGAAGAATTTTAGGCTTTTCTTTCTATAATTTTTAATATGAGCACAAAACAGTTAGAAAATAAATTTGAATATTGATCAACAAGCAATATTAGACGAATTCCATTTTACTCAAATATTAATTATGCATCTTCTCTCTCTTTGGAAATCAAGAACTTAATATCTTAAAAATCCGTCGACCTACTGGGCATAGCTGTTTATCTCAAAATCAAGTTAATTTAGGAGTTTTTAACAACAATATTTGATAGTAGAGGGCAAAAGATGTATAACCAGTCATCAATTTGTTTGTTACGACGTTGCTATCAGCTACGGCAATATTTGAAAATCCATAACAAATGTATTTTCTTTCGTTGTTAGTTTTTTTGGCTGTGAGCTCTGTTGTTTAGTTTATGATTCCTGAATATAATTTTTGAGTGTTCGTTGTTTATTTCTTGTTGATTGAGTGTTGTAGATTGTTTAGTTAGATTCTACAGTTTTTCATATGACATCTAAAATAGCCCATATTTGGTTTGGGGGGAAAATGATCACTTGAAACTTTACACTGGCAAGGTGTGAACAATAGAAAAGTAGTAAATAAAGAAGTAATATAAGGTAAAAAAGCAATTTTACTAGAAATGGTTTAAATTAATAGTCATGCCAACCTTCATGATGATTTTTTCCTATAAAGTATCATACGAAGGTTGTATGCAGTGTGATCTTTGTCAGAAATTTGACAATGAAATATGTTATTCAAACAGAATTGTTTTTTCTGTGGTAATTGTGTTTCAAAAAACAATTAGTCTGATTAGGATAAGTTAATCAGAAATACCTAGAAAGCAACATTTATGATAGAAGTGTGTGTTGTTAATTGTTTATTATGTTTAACAATATATATGCAAAATATAATTTTTAATTTGGTTGTTTAGCCTAATAACTAAATTGTATTGCATTTTCAAATAGTACAGCTTTTTTACCTAGAACATCCGTAAAATTAAAAATAAAATAGTGGATTTGTGGCAAAAAAGCAAATAAAAACATAATTGTACAACGATAAATTAGCTTTTACAGTTTAATTGCTAAAAGACAAATTGGACCCATGTGCCCTTCTATGCACATCATAATTTCAAGTAAATATCGAGAATAATTTCAAGTAAATATCGTTTGCCAATAGAGCATTTGAATAATTGTTTAAGTAATATTAAATTGTTTTAAGTTAAAATTGTAAAAGTTTGTAAGTTCATATCTTTTTTATCTAAAAATACAGCCCTCTAGTAATTTCAAAGTTTAACTATTCACGAATATGTGTACAAGAGGATTTTGTTTTAATTTAAATTAATATCGGAGATATAGCTGGTTGACCACAATAATTCTTTTTTTTGGTTTGCTTCCTCCGAAACGTGTTATCCTCGAAACTGTGTTTTTCGATACAAAACCCACTATTTCTCAACTTTTACTGGACCCATTTAATAGAAACTTTTGCAGAGTGTTATTTATAAACTTTTCTTCGGCATAAACTTAACGCTTATCGCCACAGTACTTATGATAAAAAAAATCGAGAATATTAAAACAGAAATGTAAAAACAATATTTTAACTTATTTGTAGTTGATGCGATAGCGACATTATTCTAGATTAATAATATGTATTATTAGTTTAGACTTCTTTAGATTATTTGGAAAGCTAAAATCATGAGTATGGTCAGATCAATTCTTTAATACCAGCCACATTATAGTCTTCCTGAATTGCAACTTTTCAACTATTTTTATTTTATAATGTTTTTTTTATATTCTCAAAACATTACTTAATATTTGTGAAAAATTTCAGTAGAAATATTGTTTGCCTTTTTGTTATGGCCTTTCAAACATCGCATTAAATCCATGCCTCTAGAGTAGAATACGCTTTAATAAAATTGTAATAAAATTGTAACAACGTGGTGTCCTATGGATACCTACTCAGAATATTTCTAAGTAAACACATTGTCCTCTAGTGTGATTAACTAATTATTTGAATTATAGAAAACATTTTCTAAATTAAAAGGTGACCTACATGTGTCCTAACTAAATATCCTTTCCCAGCCGGATCCCCGTCTACGAGAGGCGATCGTAACGAGAGGCGCGCAACGGCCCAACAGCCCCCTCGGGCGCCTCGCCGTGCAGTAGCTTTGCGATACGTCGTACTTATGATACGTAATGGGTCAATTTGTCACACCGAGCGCTCGGGGTACGCCCATCGTTGCCCACTGCCATCTGAATGTTACATGTAACAGGTAACAGGTAATGTCGTCGTGAACTACTTTCTGTTTGTTTTGTAATAGTAATTATTGTTATTTTCATCTATAACAGATAGATGCGATGACGTTTTGGTTCATAGATAATAATCATTCATTTGGTGCAAAATGGTTAAGTTGATACATAGGATATTGAAACACTACAGTGATCATCAAGTAAATTTAATAATCATTGATTTGGATTAACTACTCATCCTAATTTCACTCATATGTATTTTAAATACACATGGGTATGAGTAACTAAACATAATCCCACAACCTTATAGGATTATCCATAATTATTATGTAACGTAAGAAACAAAAATTAGTTATGCTCTTAACCTTCTGGTCATAAGGTCTTTCATTATTTTTTCCCAAAAAATTGATTTTAAATTTTCTCATGATTCCTTATGCTTCTATTTGAGGTCTTTTATCGACTTTTCATTTCGTTGACCGCATGCTAGAAATATTTAAAGTAAACTTTGAAGTCTTAATAAAATCTTCTACTATCTACTTTTCTAGAAATAAAGCTAATGAGGTTTAGAAAACAAATTTCAATTTTCAGTTCCTGATTTTTTTACATTTTACAGATTTTAGTAATCAGTGTGCGTTCTAATTAAAAATTGTGGAGTAGTAACTTTAGCTATATTTATTAGACGTTCACTAAATATTTTATTCAATGGCAAAAATACTATTTCATTACGATATTTATTATTAATACAGCTTTATTTCAATCTTATTTTTTATATTGGTCTAGTTGTTTCTTAGTATTATGTCAAATCCTAGCGATGTTACACATTTTATTCTGTTTTATTGGCCAAACTACTATAATCAAAATAACTATTTTTAAAATAACAAAAAATCGTATTGTGCGAAATTGGACATATCATCGATGCTATAAAATAATAATCATTGTACAAAAATATATTATATTCAATTTTAGTTCAGAAGGCTTTTGAAAATGTAATATATTTACATTCACATTTTCAATGTATTTCTTATTTTTCAAATTGATAATATTATCTAAACGATAATAAGAATCAAAATAATCTCTTAAGTTTAGTACATCAATTAGTAGAAAATTCAAGAAAAATCATAAAGTCAATATTTATTGTTTCAGACCAGAAAGCTTTTTGGATTAAATTATAATTTTTGCTCATTCATTTAAAATGTATTAACAACCTTATGGCCCCTGCAATTCAAAAATCGAACAAAAACAATAAGATCACGCATATATTGTTTACTGTTCTAGCTACGCAAACTCGTGACTAATTAGAGGTACTGTATTGTAATTAGTGGTTTCAGGTTTTGGCAGCCTGATGTCACACAGCAGTAACATCGGTTTTCACTTGAAAATATTGAAAATTATATTTTTTAAAATAATGGTTATTGAAAAACTCTGGCATTGCAGCATCAATGAACATTCATCACTAATATATAAATTGTAATCCTGAATAATCACATAGAGATACTGTTTGGGTTGTGTCCTATAACTGTTTTTGCTTAGAAAGCAATTGTAAATATATATATACTTTTTACATATATCTCTCAAATTTGTTATACATTTTATTAAAATAAAATAAAATAAATAACACCGGTATACTAATAATATTTCCTTTTTTGGGAACCATCCAATAATCATGTGCGGCTTGAAAGTTGGGGGGACTAAAAATCACAAAATATCACGTCGGGAAGGAGAGGTCTAAAAATATTTCTCATGTATTTATTTCTTATCAAAATTTTAAACAAAAATTCAACAATTTTTTTAAAAAAATCCAGAAATTTCACCCTTTTTCTAGGTACTATAAATACACGTGATGTTGAATGGTGGAGGGGACTAGTTTTAAATATCATCGCGTATCACCATGGGGGAGGCTTGTTTTCAAAAATTCTTAAAAATCGATCACGTTTAGAATGAAATCAGCAATATTCTGGACCCAGTTTATTTATGAAACAACAGAATAAACAAAGGAAAACAATAAGATTCAACAATAAGCTTGCTGTCACAACTGGACAAGTGGCATCAGGCGATCATGAGATCATGAGATCGCACGCTGAGCGGGACATTCAAATATATGAAAATATAAACATATGAACATATGAACATATGAACATATGATCATATGAACCCACGGACGCGGACGCGGACGGTAAAAATTGCGATGACAGGCACTTGATGGAAAGCGGAAATTGCGTTCACAACGGTGTGCAATTAAAGTCTCTTTTAGTTGATATATCACGTACGAGAGAAAGGGATTGTTAATTGATTTTAAAGCGATTTTTCCACAAACATCACATGACTGATATCATTTCGAAATTTTTCAGAATTTAATTAAAATTTTCTGTTGCAAAAAGGGATTGACTTAGGCGCCACTTTATTTGGACAAAAGATATTCCATAAATGCTGATAGTACTCACAAGCGTTATATATTTTCTGTTTGAGTTATATGTCATGTAAAAAATGTACTAGTTAACTTTGATGGACGAATATACTCGTCTGGGAAAATTGTCAGAATTTTTACTAATGCCGAGTATATTTGTCATGCGCATCAAACAATGCCCATTTGTTTTCGAACTTGATTACTATAACTTACCCTACGGGATATTACAAATTTTTCTCAAGTGTCTTTTTGTAATTTTTTGGCACAGAATTATATAACAGTAATAATACTTTATAAGCTCTAAAGCTCAATTTGAACATAATGAAAAAAGTAAAACAAATGTACCACTAAATGTTACTTTTTCATTTGTTGGTATAAAAATTATCCAAAATTATCTTCCAATATCGACGTTTGTGCCATATTCAATCTGTTAGTCATATCGACATTCGCATTCATTTAATTACCATGTTCGAATCGAGTTATCGCGAGAGAACATCAATGACCTGAATATATTGAAACACCTCTAATGTTTTTCTTCTCACCAAAAATATTGTTATATTTCATAATACATGTATCTATAATTTCAGTCCAGTAGAGTTGGATACATCAAATAAAGAAAATATTTAGAACAGATTTTTTGTGTAAAATATAAATTTACCACTTTAAATTTTTAAGAATACGGTTACAATGAAAGAATTAAAAATAGAATGAATGAGTAGTAATCGTAGTACTACGAGTAGTAAACGTAGTTCTACGAGTAGTAATCGTAGTACTATGAGCAGTAAACGTAGTACTACGTGTAGTAATCGTAGTACTACGAGTAGTAAACGTAGTACTACGAGTAGTAATCGTAGTTACAATGAAAGAATTAAAAATAGTATACGAGGAGTATCCATGAATGAATGAGTAGTAATCGTAGTACTACGAGTAGTAAACGTAGTACTACGAGTAGTAATTGTAGTTACAATGAAAGAATTAAAAATAGTATACGAGGAGTATTCGATAAATGAATGAGTAGTAATCTTAGTACTACGAGTAGTAAACGTAGTACTACGAGTAGTAATCGTAGTACTATGAGTGTAAACGTAGTACTACGTGTAGTAATCGTAGTACTACGAGTAGTAAACGTAGTACTACGAGTAGTAATCGTAGTTACAATGAAAGAATTAAAAATAGTATACGAGGAGTATCCATGAATGAATGAGTAGTAATCGTAGTACTACGAGTAGTAAACGTAGTACTACGAGTAGTAATCGTAGTTACAATGAAAGAATTAAAAATAGTATACGAGGAGTATTCGATAAATGAATGAGTAGTAATCTTAGTACTACGAGTAGTAAACGTAGTACTACGAGTAGTAATCGTAGTACTATGAGTGTAAACGTAGTACTACGTGTAGTAATCGTAGTACTACGAGTAGTAAACGTAGTACTACGAGTAGTAATCGTAGTTACAATGAAAGAATTAAAAATAGTATACGAGGAGTATCCATGAATGAATGAGTAGTAATCGTAGTACTACGAGTAGTAAACGTAGTACTACGAGTAGTAATTGTAGTTACAATGAAAGAATTAAAAATAGTATACGAGGAGTATTCGATAAATGAATGAGTAGTAATCTTAGTACTACGAGTAGTAAACGTAGTACTACGAGTAGTAATCGTAGTACTATGAGTGTAAACGTAGTACTACGTGTAGTAATCGTAGTACTACGAGTAGTAAACGTAGTACTACGAGTAGTAAACGTAGTACTACGAGTAGTAATTATTAAAAAAAATATTTGCTCTAATATTTCTCATGAATCAATGTAAGCAATAATTAGGACAAGTCTAATATATAATGTCTCTTCTTTACCAACCAATCTTCTTACTGGGATCTGCTCATTCTCAATGAGACCAAATTTGGAAAAAGAATGTTTGTGAGTGTGTGTGTATGTTGACAGATTTTTTGTCGTAAATCGACGTTCTCAAAAACGGCTAGACCGATATCAAAAATTTAAAAGCCATTCGATGTATCTCGATCGGCCGAGCCGTTTATTTATAAAAAGCAGGAAAGTGAAAAAATATTCATTCCGCATTTCTGAATCGATTTTGGCAATTCAAAAACCGTTCGAAAGATATTGGTTGAGAATTGACCTTATTAGTTTTTGGTAAAGATCGGTCGGGCCATTTTCTTGCAATAAAGTGTTAAAAGAATTTTTTCGACGATTTTTATTTATTTTTTACGGTAGATACCATAGTCTTATAGATCATACTAAATTATTACGGCCGTACGAGAAGTAGTTTAACTGTAAAAATTCGTCAAAGTTTGCAAAAATTAGTATCGTTTTTTGACATTTGTCAAAATTGGACCTTCAAGAACGTTTGCTCAAAAACGCCTGAACCGATTTCAGAAATTTGATGCCATTTGATGTATCTCAATGAGGACTATCGTTTGTCAGTTTTGTGCGACGATCTGCCGAGCCATTTCTTTGTAATTTGTAAAAAAGTGTTGAACTTTTCGTCCACAATTAAGCTTATACTACCGAACCGATTTTAAAAAATCAAAAACTGTTCGAAAGATATCAGTTGGGAATGATAATGATTAGTTTTAAGTGAAAATCTAAAGCCGTTTTCTTGTAATTAACTGTAGAAAAAAAATTTAAGCCAGGTTTTATGGAACTTTTTTTGGCAATATATATATATATATATATATATATATATATATATATGTATATATATCATGGCCTTATAGAACTTTTTGAAATATTACGGCCTTACGACAAGTAGTTTAATTTTAAACATCAAAGTTTGATAAAATGAGTAATTTTCTTGAGGTTTGTTGAAATTAAAATTAGACGATTTACTTGGTATAACGATAAATGGTTGGTCTTAATGAACATACTAAACCATTAAAGTCTTACGGAAATAGGTTTGATTATAAAAATTATTGATTTTTGAAAATCAGCTTTTAGAAAATACTCCGAGTTAACGTGTTCGTTCGTTTTCAATTGTGTGTAATAAATCTACTCGGATTACTTTTAATTATTCATAAATTAGTTTATATTTTATTGATAGTTCTCTGTTATCAAGGAATTTGCTAATGAATTTGGATGACTGATTCAATCATCCAAATTCATTCAATTCAATCAGTCATCCAAATTCATTAGCAAATTCCTTGATAACAGAGAACTATCCAAGAAGATTGAAAAGAAAAGCGCCACTGGATTTAAGCCATCAACTCTCCTGATAAAAAATGGAAATAACTTAATCATTATTTATAAGTAATTATTTTATTTAATAAGTAAATAGTTAAAATTAAATTATCAATAAAATATTGTGAATTGAATATCGAATGGAAAAACAACTACTGAGTTGTTTTGTCTAACATGCCCTTGTAGTATAATGTCCCTTTTAGGCCGACTATTATAAATTCATCAAATTTATTGAATGTCCTTTACTGGACAGTTGTAAATAAAAGAGATAATAAAAAAATAAGTCCATATTGGTTTTATTACTACCTTGTAAATTAGAAGTTTATTTTTAAAGGATAGGATTGACTTGCGCCCCAGTAGCCAGTATAATTCAGCGGATCGAATATTTATAGTATTTAATTTTGCTCGAATATGGTCCTTCCACGTCAGTCTAAAAGCTGACTAGTTGGTATTGATATTTTGCCTTCATCAAGTTACATGAACTTCTCGATATGTATAAATAATCGACTTAATCAATAAAATATAAACTAATTTATGAGTAATTAAAAGTAATCCGATTAGCTTGTTTCTATACTTATGGCATAGAATTCTGGGGCTGTGCGAGCAAATCCAATATAGTGCCCAATCGAAATTATTAAGGCAGATTACTGATGCTCCGTGGTTTGTTAGCAATAAAATCTTACACAACGATCTTCATATTGAATTTATAAACAGATTATACAAATCAACATTGTCAAACATTTTCATAAACTAGAACATCATACAAACCGTATAGTCACTCAGCTTCTTGAAACACCAACTTCGAGAAGACTGAAGAAGAAGCTACCCAAAGATAATAGGGAGGACCCTCAGAACTATCACAATTTTATATGAACAGAATAGTAGAATCACTTATTGAATTGATTCTCTAACTATCAATATAATATTTATCAGATAATTTTATATGTGTGTTTGAAAGTGTGTGTGTATGTGTGCGAGTGAATGACATAAGCCAAATAGCTCATAGAATTGTCATGTATTTTGATTGCTATTGAAAATAAAATTAGAAAAAAGATAGAATTCCAGTTTCACCTCGTTTCCAATATTCTTCTACCGGACTATTAACTGAATTCGTATTGTACTGTTACTGTATTGTTTTTCTGTAGTGCAATAATATCTCCGAGTCTCACGCTGATTGTCAGTCATCGCCTTTGTCCGTCTTAGATTTGGACTGATTCCATCTACGGTTTTGACAGGGCATGTCCGCGTGTCCGCGTGTCAGCGAATCACTCGAATCAGCCACATTCAGCGTTTAACAGGCGCCCAGCGTGACGCTGGATATATATGTTATGTTAATCTTTATTTCGTTGTTTGTCGTGAACTTTGAACGGGAATTGTTTTAAAGTCATAACTGAGTTACATAAATTGAAAAAGAACAAATAATATAAAACGATCAACGAAGTGAAACGAGAGATGACAGCGTAGGCGATTGCGAGCGGACGAACGAGGCGGTTTCAAAATTGGATGTTGATATGAATCAATTATGAATTTTAATTAATTGCAATATTTTTGAACGGGTTTCACATATAGAATTAATTACGGTTATTTATTGTATTACAATTTGAATGTAGTTTTTGATTATGAATATTCAATTGTATAACTCGCTTAAAGTTGATTTAAACTGCATTCAAATTTCAAGACGGACTAAACAAGGTGTCATCTATAAATAATTAATTAAAAATTTAAGTCTTTGCTATAAACTTTTCGTAGGTTTAGTTAAAGCAGCGGTTTTCAACCTGTGGGGAGTGCCCCCTCAGGCTGCGCCAGGTTCTTATAGTTAAGGGGGCGCGTACATCTGTTTTCAGAATACTATTTTCAAAAATAACCCAAAACTTTTGGTAAGCTATTACTAGATAAACAACAAACAATTAGTTTTTATGCATAATTTTACATAATATTGCGTATTAATTTGTAGTCTGATAATATCAGTTGAGTAATTTATAAAATTAAATTGTTGAAAAACTTAAGGAAGGGGCGCAACAATTTTTTTATTAGAGCGAGAGGACACGGTGCAAAAGAGTTTGGAAACCACTGAGTTAAAGTAATCGTCCAAAATTCGAAAATATTTTTTTTGCATATTTTTACGTTTCAAAGGTTTCTGAATATTTTGGCATACCTTAGAAGAGATAGATGTTTTTGTGTGTGTGTGTGTGTGTGCGTATATATGGATACAATTTTTTGTTCGCGTTTCGGGCGCGAAAATCAACCGACTTGAATGAATCAAAGAGCATTCGATTCCTATTGGTGGGAAGACGTGTTGATTAGTTTTTGGCAAAGGCAGGTCCAGCCGTTTTGGAGATATGTAGCAATGAGTGCAGAAAATGTCAGTTAGGTTGTCGATAGAACCACAATTTGACCTGAATGATTCAAAAAAACATTTAATTTGTATTGACATGAAAAAAAATTGGTTAATTTTTTGCAAAACCGGGTGCAGCGGTTTCAGAGGTACTGAATAAAAAGTTTGAGAAAAGCCAAACTTTGGCTTTTGGCTTTCGAGAATCGGACATTTCGACAGTACGGATTGAGTGGGAGTTAAAAACTTTCAAAAAATTTCAAAAGTTTCAGAGTTTAGAAAATAAATTAAAAACTTGAAGTTTTCAAGAAAATATCAGTAATTTTCAAGAAAACCATTTTCTTGCAATTTTTTCAATATACAAATTTTTCAAATGTTTCCAAAATTTTTAAAAATGTTCAAAAATTAAATTTTCAAAAATATCTATTTTTTTTTCTGAGCTTGTTACGGATGGGGGTTGGTTAGACCCTTTCGGAACAGCTAATTGAATTGGACTCAATAACTATTCCGAGGAATTGATATTATTGAATATATTAAGTAAAATATTCGACGTTCTCTACGTGCTCGGCGGTCCAGTCGGATGGCGGCTTCGAGTTCGGATATCTCAGTTCGCTTTAAATTCGGATTCTGAGGAAGAAATGAACTTCAAAACACAAATAAGTAACACTTGCACTGATTAAAGGTATTTATTCATTAAGTAATAACTAATGATCGAAATATATCACAAAAACACATATGGAAAGTACAAGTAAAACGGTGTACGTGACCAGCCAACGCGAGAGAAAACTGTTCACCCGTCAGATCAGCTATTACGTCCCAACCTTTGAGGATTGCCAGAGAAAAAGTGTTGTCTGAATATTAAAAATATTCTCTGGCGACATCTAAACAGATTCTGGCGCAAACAGAGCTTTTAAACTTTTTTGCAATTTGCTTTTGCAGTAATTATATATAAAATATTATGATGAAAAATAATTTTCATATAAAACGGTATTTTTTATTTTGATCATTAATAAATCAATAGGGGGTGCCATATAAAGGAAAGCAACAAATATATAAATATTTTATTCAGAAAATAAAATAGAACAACCCAATGTGTCATAAAAGTAGTTACCTACATATAAGTATATACTAATTTATTGATTGTAAAATATAAATTATATATAAAAATTAAAACGATCTGCACAAGTCGAAACTTGCGTTGGTTTAAAAATTAATGAACTGGTTTTTATAATTAATAGCATGCTATAATTTGAAATCTTTTTTAATTGTGACATTGATAATATAAACATAATTAAAAATTATTCATCACAGCTTTACCAGAAATGGAGTAGCCGATAAGTCATTTGAAATATAGATGAAGGAGAATACCAGTATTCAAACTATTATAAAATTAGTCATCAAAATATTTTATAACTGACTTCCAATATTATACTACTAATATATATGACATGATGTATATTCTACTTTAACTTCGTTAAAATATACTTGCTTTAATTTTTTAATTTAACGAATCTATTATTGGAAGATATGTATATATTTTCACTTAATCATAGTGATTATTTTGATATTATTCAATATGAACGTTGAAAATATTTTTGTTTTATTTTCTTCACTAATAATGGATTTATTTAATAATGAGCGATATTTGAAATAAAAGTAAAGAGTTGCTTAAGCACATGAGATTTGAAGTTTCATCGATTTACAACCTCTGGCCATGAGAAGTATGTTTGTGAAAATAGAGATTTGCTACTAATTTATAAATTAGTAGATTTTATTATAATATATTATTATAATATTTAATATACTAGTTCAATAATTTTATCAATAAACAACTTTCTTTGAATGGGAACAAGAAAACATGAATTGTTTTTAAGGTCGAGCGAGTAAAGCACAAAAATCTTGCCTCAAACAAAATATAACAAATCATATAGTACCCTTTACATTCTTCTTCAATATTCTCGATAATATATAGTGTATTATTTTCTATAATTGCTTCACTTTTCACAATGCATCATATTCACAATCTGAGCCGATCTCCTGAGTCGGGCGTCCGTCGGAACAATTTCTGAATTGACTATGATCGTTCGGCCTGATACCGCCTGCACAAAAGTACCGCCGTTCTTAATGCAGGTAATAAAGGTATGAACTCTGATCTCAAAAACAATGTTATTGAAATTATAAAAAACTGCGAGAGATGTTTTAGTAACGCCCCGCTTATCTCCTCGAAGGCCGACTCGAAGGGTGTACTCTATTATCCTATATCATGCACCTACTCTATATTGCCTTGCAAGTTGCACCGGCTATGTGGAAGGATATTGAATCAGTTCAATCGATGGAACAGCTTCGGATTTATACATTGTTAGTATTTTTATACTCATTCACATATATTTTATTTAACATATCTAATAATTTATATTCTTTCTGAATCGTTTGGCGCAAGAATTGATGGAAATTATGGTCACTTTTTTTTCAACTTTCCTTAGGGCAAGTTGCATAGTAATGGTCTACAAATCAAAAATATTTTTTTTTGCACATCTTTACGTTTCAGAGGTTTCTGAACATTTGGCATACCTTAGAATGAATGCAAGTGTGTGTGTATGTATGTTCATAGTATATATGTATGTGTTATAATTTATGGATATAATTTTTGGCCGACGTTTTCGAGAGCTTGGATACGATCCGGATAACCGATCTTATACAAATATCATTCGATTCCTATTTTTAGTTTTTAGTAACGGCCGGTCCAGCCGTTTCGAATGTACGGGGCAAAAAGTGCCAAAAATGGCTATTCAGTTTATAGGAAAACGGGGCGGCCGATTTGATTGATTCAAAAAACATTTTATTAGCGTTGACGGAGTGAAGAATTGACTAGATTTTTTAAACTGCTTGAAATTTATTTTTTAAATTGTAGAGTTTTTGTTTAAATTGTAGGTTTTGTTTTAAATGATAGATTTTATTCTTAATTGTGAATTGTGTGCATAATTGTTTAGAATAAATTTTTTGTTCTTAAATTTAGATTTTATTCTAAATTGTAGAGCTTGTTCTGATCTACAAATCTTGATCTACTTGATTTTAGATCTTGTTCAAAAATTTTACATATAGTTTTCAATTTTAGATCTGGTTCTGAATTTTATATATTGTTTTAAATTTCATATATTCTTCTAAATTTTAGATCATATTCTAAAATATAAATCTTGTTCTAAGTTTTAGATCTTGTTCTAAATTTCAAACCTTGTTCTAAATTTTAGATCTTGTTCTGAATTTTAGATATTGTTCTAAATTTTAGATATTGGTCTAAATTTTAATTATTAGTTTAAATTTCAAATATTGGTCCAAATTTTAGCTATTGTTGTAAAATTTAGATCTTGTTTTAAATTATAGATCTTGTTCTGAATTTCAGATCTTGTTCTAAATTTTAGATCTTGCTCTAAATATTAGATCTGGTTTGAAATTTTAGATATTGCTCTGAATTTAAAGTCTAAAGTCGCAAGGTTTAAAATTTAGACCTTGCTCTAAATTTTAGATATTTTTCTAAATTTTAGATATTGTTCTAAATTCCAAGTCTGGTTTTAAATTTTAGATCTTGTTCTAAATTTTATATCTTGTATTAAACTTTGGATCTTATTCTAAATTTTAGGTCTTGTTCTAAATTTTAGATCTTTCTTTAAATTTTAGACCTTATTCTAAATTTTAGATCTTGCTCTAAATTTTAGACTTTGTTCTAAATTTTAGATTTTGTTCTAAATTTTAGATGTTGCTCTGAATTTTAGATCTTGTCCTAAATTTTAGATCCAGTTCTTAATTTTAAATTATGTTTTAAATTTGCGAACCCGTTCCAAGTTTTAGATCTTGTTCTAAATTTTAGATATTTTTCTAAATTACAGATATTGTTCTAAATTTTAGATCATGTTCTAAATTTTATATATTGTCCTAAACTTTAGATCTTGTTCTGAATATAGACATTGTTCTAAATTTTAGATTCTGTTTTAAGTTTCAGATATTAATCTAAATTTTAAATCTGGTTTTAAATATAAAACCTGGTTTTAAATATAAGATTTAGTTCTAAATTTTTGATCTTGCTCTAAATTTTAGATATTGGTCTAAACTTTAGATTTATTTCTAAATTTTATATATTGTTTTTAATATTAGATCTGATTCTAAAATTTAGAACATGCTCTAAAATTTAGATTTTGTTTTAAATTTTAGATCTCGTTGTAACTTTTAGATCTCGTTGTAACTTTTAGATCTTGTTTAAAATTCTAGATTTGATTCTAACTTTTAGATCTTGTTCTAAATTTTAGATGTTGCTCTAAATTTTAGATGTTGCTCTAAATTTTAGATGTTGCTCTAAATTTTAGACGTTGCTTTAAATTTTTAAGATTTTGTTCTAAATTTTAGATCTTGTTCTAAGTTTTAGATCTGGTCCTGCATTTTAGATCTGGTTCTAAATATCAGCTCTGATTCTAAATATTAGATATTGTTCTAAATTTTAAATGTTGTTCTAAATTAAAGATATTGTTTTAAATTTTAGATATTGTTTCAAATTTAAGATCTTGTTCTAAATTTTAGATCTGGTTCTACATATTTTATATTTATGGCAAGTTTACTCGCCAATAAACAAAATTCTGCCACTTCTCAATGACGAGTTTATTCGCCAATCAAAGCTATCTGGTTAATTAGGCAATGCCTGGTAGCTGGTAAGTGCTACTTTCTCTTGGAAATATGATGCTATATATATTTTCTAGTGAAAACCGACTACTGCTTGATATCAGAATATCCAGGTATCGCACCTGAGACTTCTGATTGAAAGCCCATAGCTCTAACCATTGAAGAATAGCAATCTGATAGAGAATATTTTTGTGATATTAGGTTATCAGCTAAGCGTCTCAACTGGCAATATATTTCTTATGAATGATTACAAATTTTATTTATATGAAAATTTCTCTATCCTTTCCTTGCCGACTCTGTACTGAAATGCGTATGTATATAGATGTGCATGAATTTGCTTGAGCGATGATTCAGTGCGCTAACATAATTAGTTGTGGGAGTGCAGAACTAATCTGAAATTATTATTATTTCCATCAATATAGTCGAGTTAGCTTTTGCATGCCAGTCTTCAACTAATCTCATATGACCCGTGCTGTAACATGTGTGGCAGGTTATAACCGGAGAGCTCGTAAATTATTTGCCAGAGAGGTGATGGTAGAAACAGACAAAAACCGAAACAGACACGATTCTTAGATAGTAAAAGTAAAAAATGTGGGATACGATGTCGAAAATATGAAAGTAAAGAAACAAAAAATAATACTAGAAAAAATTCATAGATATTGCAAAATTATGTTTAGAACCCTAAATACTGCTGGTGAAGTGATTGAAGATAGGAGCAAGAATCAAATATCAAAAAAATGAGGATCATCAAAATATATGAAATAAATACTACAGATGAAATAAATAAAGCCAGGAGTATTACTGAAATATCTCCCTTCCGCCTTTTTGTATTATAAACCAAGAGCAAAAAAGCGGAAGGGACATATTTGACAACCTAATATCAAAAATTGAAGATCATCCAAATGTTTATAATAAAGTTATATGTTTAAAATAAAGTATTGCTAATGAAGTAAATAAAGATAGAAGTATTACTCAAATATCAAAAATTGACGATCATCCAAATATGTTACTAAGACCAGTTATGGGTTCAATGCGTCAGCTTTGGGAAGAGACTCAAAAATTAGTCACTGGAAAGATTTTTATACATTTTTTTAAAACTTGCATTATTTTTAGATCATTACAATTGCTTATAAAATTGTATTATTTAGATTTTTGTTTATAATATCTATACAAATTCTGCTGATGATGATTAATGTATAGTTATTAAATCTTCAAAATAAGGATTTTTTTCAATGTACTTTCTTTAAAGGAGAATATGGATTATTTGAATTCAATTTTGATATAAGTTGGCAGTGATTTAGTTTGGATAACTTAGCGTATATTTTTTTTATTAAAAAAGTGACGTGCATCTGGAAAAAAGCGCATAAAACTTGTTAAATTATGAGGTACTGAAAGTCAAAATTGGTATTGGTTTATTTGGATAAGTTAACTTATGTCTTCATTGTCAAATTGTGTTTCTATTAAGATTCCGAAAGAATAATTGAAGTTTTTATAAGAAAATCTAATTTACTAATTTGATCTAATGTGATTTAATAAATTTTTCCACATTTCAAGTTATTATAAACAGTGATACGCCAAATTTAGGAGAAGTCTAGGTGTATATATGTATATGGGCCAAAACCTAATTTTTCATCGACGTTTAGCTTAGCCAAGTATTTTTTTATGATAACTAGATAAGAGCAAAATTTTCGCTTCAAAAATCCTGAACTGATTTTGGAAATTATAAAACTCTTCGAGAGGCGTCATTTGGGAATCGTATTGATTCGCCTTTGGTAAAAATCGGCTGTGTCTTTATTATTCATCTGAATTTTTTTACAAATTTAATGAATGTGATAGAGTACTGAAATATTATAGCCTTATAAAATGTGGTATGATTATATAATTTCATTGAATTGCCAAAATTGTTGGCAACACCCTTAGAACATACACTGTGCAATTATTTATTTCATAGGCGCATTAAAAAAACCTAAAACTCAATTCTTATTGATTAAGTCGATTTTTCACATATATCAAGATAACTTTGCTACTTGTTTTAATTCTAAATGCCACATAGTTCTAGTTACTAAATTTCCAGAAATGCTATTATTTGGTAAAAAATAACATTACTTACTTAAAAATCAATTCTCTATTAGTTGAATTACATATTTTCTATATTAAATTAACTTGCTTAAGACAAAAAATAACACAATCTTGATCTATCTACCAAGATGAAAATTGTTCTAAAATCGACTATTGTTTTTGTATATTAACATAACATAAATCAACCATGATTGAACTATACATTGTCTATATTATTGAATTATCTTATTTAGGATAAAAATGTGAAAAAAAATGTAAAAAAGAAAAAAAAAGATTAGTTAAAAAGCAAGTTAAGTTATTAAGTAAACAATCAGAAAAAAGTTGATCTGTCACAACATCTATCTATCATCTTATATAAGATATATAAGAGGAACATTAAACTTCATACGTTATTTATTAACATAACTTAAATTATGCCTATAGGCAATTAATTAACTCAATTATAATTAAGGCAATTAATTAATTCAATTGTAATTGAATTATACATTCTCTATGCTGTAGCTAGATAAGCTCTTAAGTAAAAAATCAGAAAAACCTTATCAACCAACCAAGAAGAAAGTTGTTATGAAAACTTACAATCATTTGTTATTTATAAACAAAGCCTATATAATGCATGTTGAAATTAAACATTTTCTAATTGAATTACTTTATTTAAAGTGAAAATTACACGATGTAGCTAGTTAAGTCATTAAGTATAAACAATCAGAAAAAAACTTGATCAATTAACCAAGAAGAAAATCGTGCTCGTTTTTGCATTATATCTATTTATATAAAGATTATAATCTTCAGATGATTATTATAACTAGCTAGTTTACTATCGTTTGTATTTCTGTGTTCCTTAACGACGTCCGAGCATGAATATGAATATGAATATGAATACCGGTCCATTATTCATTAGTAAAGTGTCATATGCAAATTGCACATCGCTGATTAAGAGATCGTGAATAATCGCTTTATTAACATGAAGGTTATTTCTAAAAGATTTTTTTTCTAAATTTATTATATAATAGAAATTTATCATTTATAGCTAGGTTTAAATAAAATTTTAAAGCCATTTGATAAAACTCGATAAGAGCTCGCGTTTGGATTTGTTTTGGGCGACGATCAGCTAAACCGTTTTTTTTATAATTAGGAGGTAAGCACTATTTTTTAACTTTCTGTAGGGTAAGTTATTGTAATCGCCCTAAAATCGAAATTGAAAATTTTTGCGTGTCTTCACGTTTTGAAGGTCTCTGAACATTTTGGCATACTTTAGAAAAAATAAATGCGTGTGTATGTATGTATTTATGGATACAATTATTTTGTCTAAGTTTGCGGGCGCACGGTTCAACCAATTTAAATGGTTCAAAAAACATTCGTTTCCTGTTGATAAGGAGATGGTCTGATTAGTTTTTCGCAAAAGTCGGTCCAGCCGTTTGGGAGTTACAGAGCAAAGAGCGCAGAAAATAGAAATTGAGTTTTTGGGAGAACGGAGTATCCGATTTGAATGATCAAAAAAACATTCAATTTATAGTGATAAGGAGAAGTGGTGGGTTTTGGCAACGGCAGGTCCTACTGTTTCGGAGATACCGAGCTAAATGGCAGTTTTTGAGAGTACTAAGCATCCGATGTAAATGATTCAAAAACTTTCTGCTTGTTTTGACAAAATAAATGCTTTTGAAAAAAAAATTTTTTTACATTTTTTTCTCAAAAAAAATTTTTTTTTTGCATATCGAAAATGATTCACATTTTAATTTTAATTATGACTAAAGTTGTGAGGCTCAATTTATATTTATATATTTATAATAATCTATATGAAAACATTTAATATTCCTGGAAAATTTTGTTACGGTACGGGAAGTTCCAGCAATTTGCCTTAGGGCACGATGCCATACACAACTAGTTTGATTTTTGTTTAATCAATTTTTGTTTAATCAATTTTTGTTAATTCAATTTTCTATTATGCGAAATTGAAAAATATAGAATTGAGAATCAGTTTTAGATGTTTTGACTTTTATTCTATAATAATTTTCGTTATGTTGTAATTTTAATTAAAATTTGATTTAAGAAATGTTTTAACTTACAAATACACACATCCAGTTTTTAATTTTAGATTCAGAATGACAATAAGAAAAAATAATAATTAAAAAATCGGATTTTCTGGTTAAAACAACATTTTTTTCTTTGGGAAGTTAATAAAATATATAAATATTTATATATTTAATAATTGAACATATATTATTTAATAATCTTTATCTGTGCAGATATTATCTTATGCTGGACGTATTTCTGAATAACGAGAATTCGAGTTATGATAAATATTTATTCTTTTTTTTTGTATAAACTTATATACATATGAACGTGTAAATACATACTTCAATTTTATCTCTACGTTGTTAACAAATAGCATAAATTACTGATTAATCTTTCGAAATGTCGATCCAAAAATTTCTCGATATGACATTGTTCTTTACGATGCCGAATATCATTAAGAAGGACTAACCGCAGATATCAAAGGAATAATAATAATCGTTTTTGTTCGCATCGAATCAAGGACCCCCCAAAAATAGTATACCGTATTTTAGCAGTAATAAAAATGACAATATCTGTACAGGATTATGGCTTTTATTACAACATACGATCTCGGATACTGGTTTCGAGACCGCCGAATTCGAAAATTATTTGAAAAATATTTATCTGTAAACAGAAATAAATTTTGCTTTCGATTTTTCTTAATTGTTCACGGACAGGAGAGTAGAACGTTGTAATGGAAACATTTGTAATCTGATGAAGAAAATCAAATATTGCAATGGAAATATGATTGAGTAATGCATATGTAATATTATTTTGAAACATTGTTTTTCCGAGTTTGAAGAACTTCATACAATTAAAATTATCGTACATTCATGACTGCTTGTATTTTTTACTTTTTCGCTGGCGATATAGTATCATTCTTTGAACAGCTGTAATATCTGTGTTGCCTAGAAAATATTTTCTATTTTAATAACTTCAAGGACTTATAAAACTACGAATAACATAGAAATAAATTTTAATCAATAAACATACGTTTAGTACAAATGTTTAATTTGTTTTATTATTTTCAAGGAACAGGGTAAATATTTTTCTGATTCAGGAATTTTTCATTAAATCAAGATTTGTACTACGATGAACTTTAAAATGTTTATTTATCTATGCAGATTTCCTTGTTGATCTCGGAACGCTTACAACGTTGATGTCGGTACGCATACAACCACAAATCTCTATTCACATATACGACGTCTAATCACAATCGATCCGTATAGAAATGATTTCATCGAGAGCCGTAACGCACTTCCGTTGCATTTGTACGGATTTACACCCTAGTCGCGCCTAAAGAAGTTTTACTTCAAAAAATTTATTAGCGTTGGAGAAATTTGTAATGATAAGTTCATCATATAGATAATGGACAACCATTTGGGTGCCACTTATAAAAAACACATTGTTTAGGATTGGCACAATATAGGCCTCATTAAGATCTGATTGCTGTTAAATTTATAAAAAACTATTGCATTATATTAAGCATTTCGATGGGATGAAATTGAATATTCATTTAGGTTGTTTACCTCCGTAAAATATTCTTGTATGTATAAGGATTTCGTAGAATTATTGCGGTCTTTTCCAACGACTATTATGTCAGTAATTATTTTAATTTAGTGATCCAATATATTTTTTGATTTGAAATTAGTTTTTGCTAAGCCATATATGCTATATGCTAATGTGATATTTTTCAAGAATTTATTAGATTGCGTTTGCAAATTAGGTTGTGTTGGCATTATTTTCTTATTTATTGTTAATATTTGAAAAAAATATTTATTGTTATTATTCCAAAATTCTAAATTATGAACGTTTAGAAGTTCTTGGGCGTATAGCTATTAGTTTTAATGTGGGTATTTTGATCTATAATTCAGGAGATCAATTATTAAAAATTTGGTTTTATAATTCTTATATATTGATGCAAAGCTGTTTATGATTTTCATAACTTAAATTCGCTTTTAAATCAAAAATACCGTGTTATTTTAGAATAATTTAGCACAAAGGTTTCGTGGAACAATAATATGATCCTTCGAAATCTTCATCATTAAATAACATAGTGATGTAAATTCACATATAATATAAAGTCATTTTGAAAAATTATAGGAAAATTTTTTTCTGCAATGCCTGCAAATACATAGCATTTTGATAGTTGTTTTACCAATTTATATGAAAAAAGGACTATAATATAAGGACTGTTACGGTCTATTTTATAAGGGAATTGGCCTCTAAATATTTTTTACAATGCTCTAACTGGAAATAATAAAGAAGCAATAGAAAGTTATTTTTATTCACATAAATATATTTTTAGAATGCACTAAATCACACCACAAAATAAGATGATTTTACTAAAATGGTGTCCATTCGCAAACTCGCGTAATGTTTATTATTCATAATTTTATTACAACATAACTTATGATCATTTAACTAACTTCTTATGAATTATGGACAACTCATCCAGTTGGGTTTTGTTTCGAAGGAGAGTTACAGGTACATGTAATTGGATACATTATTACCTCACGAAATAATAAAATGTAAACTGATCTCGAACAAACCGTAATGCTCTTAGCAACGCTCAAATTAATGCTTGGCTAGAACTAGAATTGTTGGATTTAAAAATTATACAGAGAAGGATTTAGTAAATGATAAATAGAATTTGTTTCCACATCTATAATCAATTAGCTACACATCAGGTAGCTAACACATTTGTAGGACAACCCCTTCTCCTATAAATCATTTGACCAATCAATCGAACAAAATACACCAACCATTTTTGTTTTTAGACTCCATATTTAATTAATTTTGTATTTTATAGCATTTTAAATAACAGCTTATCCAGCATCCTTTGATTTTGATTTAAATCTATTTAAATTTAATTTTGTGAGTATTCGATACGAGTCATACTTGTCGCATGACATCCCTGATCTTTATCTTTAACTTCGAATATCTGACTACCCGCTGGGTTGAACTCATTCCATAAAATAATATGAGAGCTGGGTAATTGAGCATGTAATAATAGGGTCCAGTCAACATTCAGATCAAATATCTTGAAAATTCAAAGATGTTAAAATAGGTTATTCAAAGAAATTTTGATTTTACCCCAAAATATGGTTCAAATTCGTTGATCGATAAATACGCCGACATCAGCAAAGTTTATGATAAAATACAAACTTATTCAGGCAAGTACAAAAGCTTTTTCGAGTATCACACAAAATAACTTGCTAGAGCACCCTCAGGGCCAGATTGAAATGAAAAGTTGCTCTAAAATCTAGAATGATTTTTCTTTTTAATGTGGCCCTAGGAGTAATCAGTCTAGAGTCTAGATTAATCTTTGCAAATCTCAACTTCAGTGTTAAAGGTGAGACGATTACTTTTGTCCTTAAATTTTGTTTGTATTTATTTTAGATAGTTGTAGAAATTATTGTCTAAAAATTGGATAAACGGTGGAAGAAATAGATAAAGACAGATTGCGAAGACATGTGCTTCTTCTTTTAAATAACTTAGATCGAAGAAATAAACTGATCAAACTTAGTGGTCCCAGAAATATACATAAATAATAAAAATACTAATTTGGCTAAGTTTATTCCATATAAATAGAATTGCAGTCTAAACAATTGATTTGATGACCCGAATTTCAGAAATTTAGTGGTCCTAGAAATATACATAAATAATCAAAATACTGATTTGGCTAAGTCTGAACAATTACTTTGATAAACCAGATTTCCAAGACGTTTAATGTTAAAAGGAATTCTTGTTTTAGTAAAAATAGTGATAGTCGTTGTGCTTCAATTACTGACTGATGGAAGTCTTTATTTTAAAAATATCCTCCGATTAGTCTGTAATTTCCTCCGACTAATTTTTGAAATAAAAACAAAAATTTTTAATACCATCGATTGTGTTAGGACCCTGGTTTAGCGATTTAATTGTTTAGATTGCAATTATATGCATATTGGGTAACAACACAAAAATAAATTAAAAAATATAAAACCATGCTTACAGAACATATTAAAACATCAAAACATGATATAGATTTTTTATTCCGACTTTACTACATTTTGAAGAAAATTTATTCAAAGACTCGAATTGGATTGTTTTCAAAACATTTATAAAAATAGAGAAATAATCAAATGCAGTGACCCCGGCTTGCTCTTTACGATTTAAATATCTTTTATCTGGAAAGTATTTTCTAATGTAAATTTTGATTAAAAAATCTGTTTTTAAGAATACAGTGTGCAAAAAAATTTATATTTGGATTCACTTAGTATTTTTTTAAAATCATTTCTTCATTATGACTCCAGCAAGTCCACAGACCTTACACACTAAAATAAATAATCCTAATATTTCAAATTTAGACAATTATATTTGAAGCAAACCATTATGGTAAATTATTCTCCCTTTTTTGTCGAATCAAGCGTTTCCACTAATTAATGAATGGTAATTTTCCATCAACCGTCGTACTATTATTCGAGTACCCGCTGTCAGATTGTCAACTGGCCTCGCAACCGTACAATAATATTTATATGGACCTTCTTGAAATTTATTTCGTCACTGATACATTTTTTCATGGTGATAATTTATAACGCGCGTTTTATACGAGCGAGCAATTGTCACCCGGATAGACCGCTGGGCGCACGACGAACTGCCATGGAGCTTTATTGGATTTATCTATAAATTGTATCTGTACTAATGATTAAGATATTGAATTTTAATTTTTATAAAAAATTAAAATTATAATATTTTTTAACTTCCCAAGGGAAAAGTTATGTTTTGGCTAGAAAATCCGATTTGCTAATAACTTCCTCGAGGAAAAGGGGAAAAAATCCGATCTGCTATCTTTATGTTTTCTCGACGTTTCAAGCCCTTCTGAATCGAATAAGACAATAGTAAAAAAGTATGTATGTGTGTGAGTGTATATAATCTGAGTTTTGACTTGTGGTCAACGTTTTCTCAATCTCAATCAAGATTTTATATTATCTTATAGATAATATAAGATTGTAATTATCTAGTAATGAAATTTTAAAACTAAATGTTTTTAATTTATCTCATTGTTTGTCATTTTGCTTATAATATATGCGATACTCTTAAATAGAGAAAGCAATATTGGTATACATGATTACACTAGAGTTTAAATTTATCGGAACAAATTTATCTTTAAATTCTATAATCGCATAAGCAGATACATCTTTAAGTGGTTCTATAGTATAAACAAATATTTCAAATCGTAATTAAACTGCATATTTATTGCTTTTCAAAGGACTTCATATCGTGTTACAATAAATAGAATCGTGCTTATAAATAGAATAATAATGATATATAATAATAATGATGTTTATTTCATCTTATAAAAAAATGTAAGGGTTTTTTAAAGTAACATCTGCGCCAAAGCATATTATATCATAAATATTCACAATCAACAAAATAAATATTACCACTACGTAATCTCTATTTTTTTCTAATTTTATACATATTAACATAATAACAATATTACTAAATATTTTTGCATTTTATTATAAGTGTAAAATATTATTTTAGGTAAAATGTATCGCAGTTTGAAAATAATATAGGACCATCGTATCGTTTTAAGTAAAAATACTCAGC
Source organism: Ctenocephalides felis (assembly GCF_003426905.1). Taxonomy (NCBI): domain Eukaryota; kingdom Metazoa; phylum Arthropoda; class Insecta; order Siphonaptera; family Pulicidae; genus Ctenocephalides; species Ctenocephalides felis. The sequence goes on from NW_020539726.1 coordinate 27,074,019, forward strand.
AATTGTAGTATGTTAATATTTATCTTGAAAAAGTATCGGATCTTAAATTAGCATAGAAATATTACTGTTTCGAAGTCTTTAAAATATTGGAAATTATGCTGATTTAACACGTCGGATATTGACAATACAATTTACTGTATTTTCTGTAAATAATGTAATATCATCTTTAATGAGTTTCTGGTCTTTTTTACTCATACGTTTGATTTGAGTGAATTTACATTTGTTTAAGATAATGAAAATACCGGTATTTTACCGGTATTACCGTTTTTAATATAGAAAATACCGAGATACCGGTATTGAAACTTTTTATCGGTTTCCTACTCTTAAATCTTTAGAAATGCAAACAGTTCAATAAAAATGTAACTAGTAGTGTATTGTATCGTGCTTTCAAATGTCTCAAACTTTTCGTACCATTATTATCAATATTTAAATATTTTGAAAAAAATGTGAATTTAAATTTACTTTCTTAAAGATTTTTATATTTCTTGAAAATTTTGAAATCCATTCAATAACTTCCCATAGGAAGTTTTACTAATAGCAAAAAAATCAAACATTAAATTTTTGCATATCTTTACCTTTCAGTACCTTCTGAACATTTTGGCATACCTTTGAAAAAATGGAACGGTACGAGAAATTCCGGCAATTTGCATTAAGGCACGATGCCATGCACCACTAGTTAAAATCTGAAATATATCTGTGCATATATCTAATTTTTTTTTATTTTTCCTGGATCTGCAAAATCGCCATCTCTGCCTTTCCAAAAATTTGAACAAGTCTCCATTCTATCAGTTCTGATTTGCCATATTTCCACTTTTTGTTCAGTATCTTTAAAATGGCTAGTCCTGCCTTAGTCAAAAACTATACAGTACGTCTTGTCAATAATAGGAATCGAAAGCATTTTGAATCATTCAAATCGGTTGAGCCCTGCTCTCGAAATCATCGCCAAAAAATTGTATCCGCACATGCATATATACTTACATACATATATATCCATTTGTTTAAGGGGTTATACAGTTCTTTTTATTTTAATTTATTTGGTTTAGAATAACAGTATAACCACATACATTTATATATAACATACTTACATTAATATCCTGATTCTACTTATTCTAATAAAATCAAAGTATTATGTGGGTTCTCATTTCTGAGTAAAGTTAGAAGGCTGAAATAAGTGATTTTTCAAGATTTTTTTTAAAGAAAACTATTAAATCTATTGATACAAAAATGTATATACATTTAGAGGCATGTGAGTATTCTTAAATATATGTACGTTCACAAAATAAAGAAAAATCAGTTTTTATAAATCCTAACTGTATATAATCCAAAATTAGTACCAAAATTTTCAGGAAATCTTGAAACGTAAAGATATACAAAAATTTTCATTTTTGATTTCTATTCTATTTCTAATTAAATTAATTTATGCAATGATGCATCTTAGTATCAAAATTCGGCAAATTCAAATAAAATCTTTCCTGAGATGAAAGTACAACCTTCGCTCGTTCGTTCATAAATTTCAAATTCCACAACAATTCTATCGGAATCCACTTATAGTAGTTCTCGATCGAATTTAATAGACGCCTAGGAATGACCATAAATCCTGATTAAATTAAGACAATTTAATATCGAAAACCCCGCATCTCAGCATGATCCTCGCCTCGGACACGACAGAAATTCAGAGCAAGAAATATTTTTATTGAAATCTCCCACAGTTGTCTGGTCGCGTCGTTTTTATTATGTATATTCAAGAAATTAATGCGACGTACTTGTTTGTTGATGTCCAATTAATTAAAATACGTTTGTTTCCATTTATTTTCGTTGCTTGTCTTGAAGTATACGCTCCCAGCATGGGGCAGGTAAGTGCTTAGTCTGACTCGACTTATTATTATACAGTCAAATAAGTGGCTATCAAATTATCAGCTTATGATTAAAAAAAAAATTGTAATAATGTACCACTTTTTTAAATTAGTACATTGGCTTTAATATAATATAAAATATAATTGTGCAGATTTATCAACAAGATGTGAAAAGTAGTTAGACATCTTCATGAGCATCGATAATATAACTTAGGGGACGTCTTTCACGTGAGGCTTTTAGGAGAAGGTAGGTTTTGACTAAAAATCACGTGGGAGAGAGAAGGGTGTAGTAAGATATCACATGTATTTATTTTTTACCTGAATTTTCAAAAAAAAAAACGTTTTTTTCGTAAATTCGAAAAATTTGTTCAGAAAATTTTACGTAACTAAATATCTGGTATTTGGTGGTGGTTAATCTAAATATCACAACATATCACCAAGCGGGGGGTCCAAAAACCCCTAAAAAGTCGATCACGTGATTAATGGTCGCACCCTTAGTGAGTATCAACTAAATAAAATTTTAATAAATCTAGTCCTAATTTTTTTTAAAAAAATTTTAAAACCAATTAATTTTATTCAAAAATTATTTTCATTTATTTTTTATTATTTTTACATAATTTTAAACTTTGCAAATTTTTCGTCTACGATTTCGAGAGCATGGATCAAGCGATTCGAATGATTCAAAAAGCTCTCGATTTACAATATAGTGATCACAGTGATTAATAATCGTCTGAAAAATTCAGTAATAAATATGATTGGTTCAATTTTGTTATTTTTTATTTTTAACTTTCTTTATGCTTAAATTGAAAATGTTTGCTTACTTGAAAAAATTGAAGTTTGAGCATGGATCAAGCAATTCGAATAATTCAAAAAGCATTTAATTTACATTTTAGTGAAAAATTGGAGTAATATTACATATTTATATAAATATGATTGGTTCAATTTTTCAATTTTTTTCACCTTCATCTTGTCGTAGGCCAATTTTTAATAATAGAAAAAAATGATGATTTTTGCATATCATTTTTTTTCATAGGTTCTAAACATTTTGGTATGCTTGAGAAAAAATGGATGTATGTGTGAATGTGTGTGTGTGTTTGTATGTTCGGATATAATTTTTCGTTCACGATTTTGAGAGCATGGATCAAGCAATTGGAATGATCCAGAAAGATTTTGATTTACAGTTTAGTGTAAAAATTTGCACTTTTAAATTCTAGTATTTG
>NW_020539726.1:27078091-27111242 GCF_003426905.1 Ctenocephalides felis
TAAATATAAATATAAATATAAATATAAATATGAATATGAATATGAATATGAATATGAATATGAATATGAATATGAATATGAATATAAATATAAATATATGAATTAGTATTTCACCCGCACGTGCGCACGCGCGCGAGTTGAACTCACATTCGCCAAATGAGCCGGTAAATGTGCACATTTACCGGTGAATGTGCACATTCACCGAAATATGCACATTTACCGTAACATATATACATATATATATATATATATATATATATATATATATATGTATATATATATCATGGCCTTATAGAACTTTTTGAAATATTACGGCCTTACGACAAGTAGTTTAATTTTAAACATCAAAGTTTGATAAAATGAGTAGCTTTCTTGAGGTTTGTTCAAATTAAAATTAGACGATTTACTTGGTATAACGATAAATGGTTGGTCTTAATGAACATACTAAACCATTAAAGTCTTAAGGAAATAGGTTCGATTATAAAAATTATTGATTTTTGAAAATCAGCTTTTAGAAAATACTCCGAGTTAACGTGTTCGTTCGTTTTCAATTGTGTGTAATAAATCTACTCGGATTACTTTTAATTATTCATAAATTAGTTTATATTTTATTGATTAAGTCGATTATTTATACATATCAAGAAGTTCAAGTAACTTGATGAAGGCAAAATATCAATACCAATACCAAATATCATACCAATCAATATGAGTAATTAAAAGTAATCCGATTAGCTTGTTTCTATACTTATGGCATAAAACTCTGGGGCTGTGCGAGCAAATCCAATATAGTGCCCAATCGAAATTATTAAGGCAGATTACTGATGCTCCGTGGTTTGTTAGCAATAAAACCTTACATAACGATCTTCATATTGGATTTATAAACAGTATTATACAAATCATTTCAGTCATCAGAATTGTCAAACATTTTCATAAACTAGAACATCATACAAACCTTATAGTCACTCAGCTTCTTGAAACACCAACTTCGAGAAGACTGAAGAAGAAGCTACCCAAAGATAATATGGAGGACCCTTAGAACTAACACAACTTGATAGGAACAGAATAGTAGAATCACTTATTGTGATTTTCTAACTAACAATGTAATATTTATCAGATTAATTTATATGTGTGTTTGAAACTGTGTGTGCGAGTGAATGACATAAGCCAAATAGCTCATAGAATTATCATGTATTCTGATTGCTATTAAAAATAAAATTAAAAAAAAAATAGTTAAATTTTAGCAACAGTCACTACTATACCTAGGAACAACCGTATGAAGTCAAGATAGAATTCCAACTTTCCCTCGTTTCCAATATCTTCCTACCGGACTACTAAATGAATTCGTATTGTACTGTACTGATACTTTTTCTGTAGTGCAATAATATCTCCGAGTCTCACGCTGATTGTCAGTCATCGCCTTTGTCCGTCTTAGATTTGGACTGATTCCATCTACGGTTTTGACAGGGCATGTCCGCGTGTCCGCGTGTCAGCGAATCAGCCACATTCAGCGTTTAACAGGCGCCCAGCGTGACGCTGGATATATATGTTATGTTAATCTTTATTTCGTTGTTTGTCGTGAACTTTGAACGGGAATTGTTTTAAAGTCATAACTGAGTTACATAAATTGAAAAAGAACAAATAATATAAAACGATCAACGAAGTGAAACGAGAGATGACAGCGTAGGCGATTGCGAGCGGACGAACGAGGCGGTTTCAAAATTGGATGTTGATATGAATCAATTATGAATTTTAATTAATTGCAATATTTTTGAACGGGTTTCACATATGGAATTAATTACTGTTATTTATTGTATTACAATTTGAATGTAGTTTTTGATTATGAATATTCAATTGTATAACTCGCTTAAAGTTGATTTAAACTGCATTCAAATTTCAAGACGGACTAAACAAGGTGTCATCTATAAATAATTAATTAAAAATTTAAGTCTTTGCTATAAACTTTTCGTAGGTTTAGTTAAAGCAGCGGTTTTCAACCTGTGGGGAGTGCCCCCTCAGGCTGCGCCAGGTTCTTATAGTTAAGGGGGCGCGTACATCTGTTTTCAGAATACTATTTTCAAAAATAACCCAAAACTTTTGGTAAGCTATTGTTCGCGCCGATCAAAGCAGGCGGTTATGCGAATAGAAAACAAAAAATCATCAAATAGATAATTATAAAAATCAGGTCAATTCAATCAATACATAATCAAAACATATTAAATTTGTTATAAATACTATTATAACTTATAAAATAAATATATACAGTTATCAATTAAGTGTTTTACATATGGTCCTTCGAAAAGTAAATTCAAATTCAATCAAACAAGATCCTAAAAAACATTGGTCCAGACGAGTCGAATTGACATCCAGCAGTCGAAGAAGATACAAGACATCAATTGGAGCCAAAGGAGCAGAAATCAGGTCACTTAAAACTAACCATTTTTACAATTACCATCCACGTCAAAATGGAATCGTTAAAATCATTAAAACTGAAGCAAAGGGGGAATGAAATCGCGATTAACAAGATATGAGAAAATATGCAAACAAATGGCAGAAACACCTACTTCTGAGTTAGATATTTTAGATATAAACAGCCATGTCGAAGAGGTAAGGCCATTATTTGAAATATTCGAAAACACCATTATCAATATAACAACGCTATTAGAAGACGAAGATGAAATAAATAAGTTAATGGATATCGAATTAGATGAATACTTTGAAAAATATAAAAGGTGCCTAGCAACTTTATTAAAATTCAGTCAAATAGCACAAAATAAGTCAGATATTAATTCAAACAACTTTAATGATTCTAATATGACAAATAGTCTTAACAACATTAAATTGCCTCAGATTAATTTGCCTCAGTTTGACGGCTCTTATTTAAACTGGTTACAATTTTACGATTCATTTTCTTGTTTAATTCACAAAGACTCAAACATAGGCAATGCCCAAAAGTTTTATTATTTAAAATCGTGCCTAAAGGGGGATGCTGCTAATCTCATAGAATCACTACCGGCAACGGCCGATAATTATATTATTGCGTGGGACTTATTAAAAACGCGGTTTGAAAACAAGAAAATAATCGTAAATAACCATATTAAAAAATTATTTGATCATCCAGCCATGCACAATGAATCGGGTAAGGATCTTCGCAATTTAATAGATACGTTTAATAAGCATTTAAGATGTCTAAAAATGTTGCAACAACCGGTAGACCAGTGGGACGCTCTAATTAATTATTTAATCATGACAAAAATAGACAAGAAAACTCACCAAGAGTGGGAAATGCTCATGAATAGAGGGTCAGAATTAGTTACATTTGCCGAACTCAATAGCTTTCTAAATCAACGCTGTATGACGTTAGAAGCTATAAACCCAACTGAGACAAGAACCGGAATTTTCAATAATTTTAAAGACAATAACACTAATTACGCAAAACAAACGAAGTCTTACGATACATCAACCAATTGCAAAAATATTTGTCTGTTTTGCAATGGGACTTATCATTCAGCATTCAAATGCCCAAAGTTTCGATCACTATCTACAGAAGATAGATTAATTAAAGCAAAAGAACTTAAATTATGCATTAATTGTTTACGGTGTAATCATAATGTTAGTCAATGCCTTTCATCGAGTCGATGTACCTTTTGCAATTCAAATCACCATAGTCTCTTACACAGAAATTCAAACCAACCACCGACTCTTGATACACCACAAATTATTTCATGTCATTCTGCCGGTAACATACCTCTTAATACTTCACATTCATTTTTAATATGCAATCGTAGATCTAATGTAAAAGCGCAAGAAAATAGAATTTGGGATTTGAAAGCAAGCAATGACATACAATATTTTAATAAAACGAAAACACAACGCAAACAACATTTTTCTAATAGAACTTCGACAAATGACGGAAGGTCTATTGTTACAACTCGATTTACAAATCATATAAAAGACAATGCGAATTGTAAATGCTATATTTCACGCACAAATGATTTACGAACAAATCAAAATATATTTACCGAAGGTAAAAACTTTATGAATACTTATATGTCACTAGGAAATAGAAACATAGTTAATGAATCTATCAAACCCAAAACAAGTTTCTATTGGCCTAGTCACGGTGTGTTTAAAACCAGACAGTTTTTCCAAAGGAATACGAAATTATCGTAATTTATTCTAAAACCGATTCATATTCCATACAATAACATAATCTAATTACTATCTAATTCATTTATATAGCCCATTTTGATTACAAAATTTAACTGAAACACAGCAAGACACAACATGATACATACAAGCATGACATAGACATAATTATGAGTAAGGAAGCATTAAACAAATCTTCAAACCTAAAATCACTAACTACCAAAGAATCACCCATTAACAGTTCTGATAGCTAGACATGAGTATTTAAAATTGTATCATTGCGGAACACAAATACTATAAAATACAATGCGTAATACCTATTGGCCTATCGGAAGCAGTAACTTTACAAGATTAATCATAAAAAATGTGTAATATGCTTTAAAAGTATAACCCACATGGTTTCATCCATTAATGCTATAATAATCAATTACACCTTTTTTATATGCGGAGTAGATTACGGAGGTCCTGTCTTAATAAGAGATCGTCAAACAACGGGGTACAAAAAATTAAAGGCGTATATATGTTTGTTTGTATGCTTTGTTACGAAGGCAATTCATATTGAATTAGTATCTGATTTAACGACGAATATTTTCATGGCAACATTAAAACGATTTATGGCACGACGTGGCAAACCTCGCGGAATCTATTCAGATAATGGAACGAATTTCATAGGCGCAACTTCTGGATTAAAGGAATGTTATAACTTTTCACAAAGAAAGTCAAATCAAAACGAGATTAGTGATAAAATGACCAACGAAGATGTATCATGGAAGCATGTTCCACCGAATTCTCCTCATTTCGGAGGAATTTGGGAAGCAGCCATAAGGTCATGGAATATCTTAACCTTCGAAAACTTTTATATGATTCTGACACAGATCGAAGCAATATTGAATTCAAGACCAATTTCTCCTTTAAGCTCCGATCCTAACGATTATGATTCATTAACTCCTGGTCATTTTCTCATTGGAAAATCCTTGATTTCAACTCCAGATCCGTCAGTGTTTGATATACCTGACAATAAACTTTCTCGATATCAACGACTCCAAAAACTTGTACAACATTTTTGGAAACGCTGGCATAAAGAATATATTTCAGAGTTACAATGTAGAACGAAGTGGCAAGTGCAACAATCACAGCAAATTGAAATAGGGGAAATGGTAGTAATTAAGGAAGAAAATTTACCTCCAATGCAGTGGAAATTAGGACGTATCATTGAAACGCACCCAGGAGATGATGGAATTGTGCGTGTAGTAACAATTAAAACAAAGGGTGGAATACTCAAGCGTGCTGTTCACAGAATATGTGTATTACCAAAACCACTAACAACAACTTAATTCACATTCACGAAGATTACCAAACATTTTGAAATCTATATTTCAAAGGCGGGAGCATGTTCGCGCCGATCAAAGCAGGCGGTTATGCGAATAGAAAACAAAAAATCATCAAATAGATAATTATAAAAATCAGGTCAATTCAATCAATACATAATCAAAACATATTAAATTTGTTATAAATACTATTATAACTTATAAAATAAATATATACAGTTATCAATTAAGTGTTTTACATATGGTCCTTCGAAAAGTAAATTCAAATTCAATCAAAACAAGATCCTAAAAAACAGCTATTACTAGATAAACAACAAACAATTAGTTTTTATGCATAATTTTACATAATATTGCGTATTAATTTGTAGTCTGATAATATCAGTTGAGTAATTTATAAAATTAAATTGTTGAAAAACTTAAGGAAGGGGCGCAACAATTTTTTTATTAGAGCGAGAGGACACGGTGCAAAAGAGTTTGGAAACCACTGAGTTAAAGTAATCGTCCAAAATTTGAAAATATTTTTTTTGCATATTTTTACGTTTCAAAGGTTTCTGAATATTTTGGCATACCTTAGAAGAGATAGATGTTTTTGTGTGTGTGTGTGTGTGTGCGTATATATGGATACAATTTTTTGTTCGCGTTTCGGGCGCGAAAATCAACCGACTTGAATGAATCAAAGAGCATTCGATTCCTATTGGTGGAAAGACGTGTTGATTAGTTTTTGGCAAAGGCAGGTCCAGCCGTTTTGGAGATATGTAGCAAAGAGTGCAGAAAATGTCAATTAGGTTGTTGAGAGAACCACAATTTGACCTGAATGGTTCAAAAAAACATTTAATTTGTATTGACATGAAAAAAATTGGTTAATTTTTTGCAAAACCGGGTGCAGCGGTTTCAGAGATACTGAATAAAAAGTTTGAGAAAAGCCAAACTTTGGCTTTTGGCTTTCGAGAATAGGACATTTCGACAGTACGGATTGAGTGGGAGTTAAAAACTTTCAAAAAATTTCAAAAGTTTCAGAGTTTAGAAAATAATTTAAAAACTTGAAGTTTTCAAGAAAATATCAGTAATTTTCAAGAAAACCATTTTCTTGCAATTTTTTCAATATACAAATTTTTCAAATGTTTCCAAAATTTTTAAAAATGTTCAAAAATTAAATTTTCAAATATATCTATTTTTTTTCTGAGCTTTTAAACTTTTTTGCAATTTGCTTTTGCAGTAATTATATATAAAATATTATGATGAAAAATAATTTTCATATAAAACGGTATTTTTTATTTTGATCATTAATAAATCAATAGGGGGTGCCATATAAAGGAAAGCAACAAATATATAAATATTTTATTCAGAAAATAAAATAGAACAACCCAATGTGTCATAAAATGTGGCACCTACATATAAGTATATACTAATTTATTGATTGTAAAATATAAATTATATATAAAAATTAGAACGATCTGCATAAGTCGAAACTTGCGTTGGTTTAGAAATTAATGAACTGGTCTTTATAATTAATAGCAGGCTATAATTTGAAATCTTTTTTAATTATGACATTGATAATATAAACATAATTAAAAATTATTCATCACAGCTTTACCAAAAATGGAGTAGCCGATTTGTCATTTGAAATATAGATGAAGGAGAATACCAATATTCAACTATTATAAAATTAGTCATCAAAACATTTTGTAACTGATTTCCAATATTAGTATTATCACATATAATATGAAGTATATTTTACTTTAACTTTTTTAAAATATACTTGCTTTAATTTTTTAATTTAACGAATCTATTATTTGGAGATATATATTTTGAATAAATCATAGTGATTATTTTAATATTATTCAATATAAACGTTAAAAATGTGCTTGTTTTATTTTTTTCACTAATAATGGATTTATTTAATAACGAGCGAAATTTGAAATAAAAATAAAGTGTTACTTAAGCACATGAGATCTGAAGTTTCATCGATTTACATCCACTGCCATGAGAAGTGTGTTTGTGAAATTAGAGATTCACTACTAATTTATATATTATTATTATTATAATATCTTATTATAATATATAATATACCAGTTCTATAATATTATCAATAAACAACTCCTTTCGAATGGGAACAAGAAAGCATGAATTATTTTTAAGGTCGAGCGAGTAAAGCACAAAAATCTTGCCTCAAACAAAATATACCAAATCATACAGTACCCTTTACATTCTTCTTCAATATTCTCGATAATATATAGTGTATTATTTTCTATAATTGCTTCACTTTTCACAATGCATCATATCCACAATCTGAGCCGATCTCCTGAGTCGGGCGTCCGTCGGAACAATTTCTGAATTGACTATGATCGTTCGGCCTGATACCGCCTGCACAAAAGTACCGCCGTTCTTAATGCAGGTAATAAAGGTATGAACTCTGATCTCAAAAACAATGTTATTGAAATTATAAAAAACTGCGAGAGATGTTTTAGTAACGCCCCGCTTATCTCCTCGAAGGCCGACTCGAAGGGTGTACTCTATTATCCTATATCATGCACCTACTCTATATTGCCTTGCAAGTTGCACCGGCTATGTGGAAGGATATTGAATCAGTTCAATCGATGGAACAGCTTCGGATTTATACATTGTTAGTATTTTTATACTCATTCACATATATTTTATTTAACATATCTAATAATTTATATTCTTTCTGAATCGTTTGGCGCAAGAATTGATGGAAATTATGGTCACTTTTTTTTCAACTTTCCTTAGGGCAAGTTGCATAGTAATGGTCTACAAATCAAAAATTTTTTTTTTTGCACATCTTTACGTTTCAGAGGTTTCTGAACATTTGGCATACCTTAGAATGAATGCAAGTGTGTGTGTATGTATGTTCATAGTATATATGTATGTGTTATAATTTATGGATATAATTTTTGGCCGACGTTTTCGAGAGCTTGGATACGATCCGGATAACCGATCTTATACAAATATCATTCGATTCCTATTTTTAGTTTTTAGTAACGGCCGGTCCAGCCGTTTCGAATGTACGGGGCAAAAAGTGCCAAAAATGGCTATTCAGTTTATAGGAAAACGGGGCGGCCGATTTGATTGATTCAAAAAACATTTTATTAGCGTTGACGGAGTAAAGAATTGACTAGATTTTTTAAACTGCTTGAAATTTATTTTTTAAATTGTAGAGTTTTTGTTTAAATTGTAGGTTTTGTTTTAAATGATAGATTTTATTCTTAATTGTGAATTGTGTGCATAATTGTTTAGAATAAATTTTTTGTTCTTAAATTTAGATTTTATTCTAAATTGTAGAGCTTGTTCTGATCTACAAATCTTGATCTACTTGATTTTAGATCTTGTTCAAAAATTTTACATATAGTTTTCAATTTTAGATCTGGTTCTGAATTTTATATATTGTTTCAAATTTCATATATTCTTCTAAATTTTAGATCATATTCTAAAATATAGATCTTGTTCTAAGTTTTAGATCTTGTTCTAAATTTCAAACATTGTTCTAAATTTTAGATCTTGTTCTGAATTTTAGATATTGTTCTAAATTTTAGATATTGGTCTAAATTTTAATTATTAGTTTAAATTTCAAATATTGGTCTAAATTTTAGCTATTGTTGTAAAATTTAGATCTTGTTTTAAATTATAGATCTTGTTCTGAATTTCAGATCTTGTTCTAAATTTTAGATCTTGCTCTAAATATTAGATCTGGTTTGAAATTTTAGATCTTGCTCTGAATTTTACAGTCTAAAGTCGCAAGGTTTAAAATTTAGACCTTGCTCTAAATTTTAGATAGTTTTCTAAATTTTAGATATTGTTCTAAATTCCAAGTCTTGTCTTAAATTTTAGATCTTGTTCTAAATTTTATATCTTGTATTAAACTTTGGATCTTATTCTAAATTTTAGGTCTTGTTCTAAATTTTAGATCTTGCTCTAAATTTTAGACTTTGTTCCAAATTTTAGATTTTGTTCTAAATTTTAGATGTTGTTCTAAATTTTAGATCTGGTTCTGCATTTTAGATCTGGTTCTAAATTTCAGCTCTGATTCTAAATATTAGATATTATTCTAAATTTTAAATGTTGTTCTAAATTAAAGATATTGTTTTAAATTTTAGATATTGTTTCAAATTTAAGATCTTGTTCTAAATTTTAGATCTGGTTCTGAATATTTTATACGTATGGAAAACTTACTCGCCAATAAACAAAATTCTGCCACTTTTCCATGACGAGTATATTCGTCAGCTAACTCACAGCTATCTGGTTTATACGACAATGTCTGATAAGTGCTATTTTCAATTGGAAACATATTGCTATCTATATTTTCTAGTAAAAATTGTTGTCACTACTGTTTGATATCAGGTTGTCTAGGTAGCGAACCTGGAATTTCTGATTCAAGCCCATAGATATGCACAACAATACTATTATGATACTAGATTGTTAGGTAGGCATTTGTTATGAAATTGCTGTGTAATAGTGCCAAATATGATTAAGAATATTATTTATATGAAAATTACTCCTCTATCTTTTCCTTGCCGACTCTGTACTGAAATGCGTATGTATATAGATGTGCATGAATTTGCTTGAGCGATGATTCAGTGCGCTAACATAATTAGTTGTGGGAGTGCAGAACTAATCTGAAATTATTATTATTTCCATCAATATAGTCGAGTTAGCTTTTGCATGCCAGTCTTCAACTAATCTCATATGACCCGTGCTGTAACATGTGTGGCAGGTTATAACCGGAGAGCTCGTAAATTATTTGCCAGAGAGGTGATGGTAGAAACAGACAAAAACCGAAACAGACACGATTCTTAGATAGTAAAAGTAAAAAATGTGGGATACAATGTCGAAAATATGAAAGTAAAGAAACAAAAAATAATACTAGAAAAAAATCATAGATATTGTTAAAATTTGTAGAACTTACATACATACTGCTAATGAAGTGATTGAAGATAGGAGCAGTGGTCAAATTTGAAAAATTGAGGATCATCCAACTGTATGAAATAAAATACTGCTGATGAAGAAAATAAGGCCAGGAGTATTACTGAAATATCAAAAATTGAGGATCATCCAAATGTATAAAATAACGTGCTGCTGATGAAGTAAATGCAGATAGAAGTTACCCAAATATCAAAATTTTATGATCATCCAAATGTGTTACTAATACTTGTTATTGGCTCAATGTGTCGACTATGGGAAGAAACTCAAAAATTACTCATTGGAAAGATTTCTATACATTTTTTTTAAATATAAGCTTTATTTTAATATTGTTATAATAGTTTATAAAATTGTATTGTTTTGATTGCTGTTTATAAAATTCATACAAAATTGTGCTGGTGATACTCTAATTTAATATAGCAATACAATATTCTATTTTCGGATTTGTATTTCAATAAATAGCTACTTTAAAAGAGAATGTATGGTTTAATTGAATACAATTTTGAATAAATTATCTGTGATTTACTTTGAATAACACAAAAATACATATTTTTATTAAAAAAGTGACGTTACATGTGAAAAGAGAACATAGAAGTTGTTAAATTATGTGAAACTGAAAGACAGAATTGGTATTGGTTCATTTTCATAAATTATTGGATTGTTAATTGATTGTGAACTTGTGTTTTTATAAATTTCGAAGGAGAACTAATATTAAATTTTTTTGACATGTCTAGTCATTATGAATAGTGATACGCCAAAATTCGAAAAAGTCTATGGGTTGTGTATATGGGCCAAAACTTAATTTTTCATGGACATTTAGGTTAGACAAGTTTTTTTTATAATAAGTAGATAAAACCAATATTTTCGCTTCCACCTTTTCTCCCAAAATCCTGAACTGATTTTGGAAATTACAAAACTGTTTGAAAGACATCATCTGGGAATTGTATTCGTCTTTGGTAAAAATCAGCTGAACCGTTTTTTTATTAATTATCTGAATTTCATATACAATTTTAAAAAATGTAATAGAGTTTATTTTGTTAAAGAACATACTGAAATATTATTATTAGAGCCTTATAAAAAGTTATATGATTATATATAAATTCATTGAAGTTTCTGATATTAGGCATCTACTTTAGGACATACATTGTGCATTTATTTATTTCATCGAAACATTGGAAAAAATGCTAAAACTCAATTCTTACTGATTAAGTCGATTTCTTACATATATTGAGATCGATTGCTACTTGTTTCAATTCTGGATTTCACTTATTTCTAGTTACTAAATTTCCAGAAATGCCAATATTTGGTGGAGAAAATTATTTATTACTTATAAATCAATCATCAATTTTCTGAATTATATATTTTCTATATTAAATTAACTAAAGACAAAAAATACTACAATATTGCTAATTGTGCTTTTAAGTATAGAGTCAGAGAAAACTTGATCAATCAACCAAGATGAAAATTGTTCTGAAAATTGACCATTGTTTGTTATGTATTACCATAACTTAAATTGACCATGATTGACTATACATTGTCTATATTAAATTAATTTATTTAAGAAAAAAATGTTCAATGCAGCAAGTTAAGTTATTAGGTAAAGAATAAAAAAAAGTTGACCAACCAACCAAAAATGAAATTGACGTGTATATGCCTAATCTAAATTAAGTTATTACGAAAATACTCAAAAACTACTCGAAAAACCGAGTCGAATAACCAAGAAGAGAGTTGTTCTGAAAATTTACCATAGTTTGTTATTTATTAACAAAACCTAAATTATGCATAATGAAATTATATATTTTCTAATTAAATTACTATATTTAAAGTGAAAATTACACGATGTAGCTAGTTAAGTCATTAAGTATAAACAATCAGAAAAAACTTGATCAATTAGCCAAGAAGCAAATCGTGCTCGTTTTTGCATTATATCTGTTTATATAAGGATTATAATCTTAAGATGATTATTATAACTAGCTAGTTTACTATCGTTTGTATTTCTATGTTCCTTAACGACGTCCGAGCATGAATATGAATATGAATATGAATACCGGTCCATTATTCATTAGTAAAGTGTCATATGCAAATTGCACATCGCTGATTAAGAGATCGTGAATAATCGCTTTATTAACATGAAGGTTATTTCTGAAAGATTTTTTTTCTAAATTTATTATGATAAATAGAAAATTATCATTCTACAGTTTGGATTTTATCCTGGATTGCAAATATTTATGAAATAATTTTTTTTTTATCTGTTTGAAAAAATTGTTTTTTTACTGAAAAATTCATATCACTATTTATACTACTATTCTAATTAAAAATAGAAAATTATCATTATTCAGTATGGATTATATCCTGGATTCCAAATATTTTATCATATAAGATTTTTTTGTTTATCTGTTTAAAAAAAAATTTTTTTGAGTGAAAAATTTATATTGCTATAGTTATGTTACTATTCTATTTTGAAAAAGTATCAGAAAAAATCGAAATTTGATGTTTTTCTTACAAGTTTTAATTAAAATATATTAATGAAAGTTTTTAGTCTGTTTTTGTTGTCCATACGATACTATGATTGAAAATGATAATAATCTTAATGGATCTCTATATAATTAAAAATTATAATTTTCTTAAGGCAATAATGAATTCTTCTATTGGATAAACGATATTTTTAAACTTTTTATATTGGTCTCACATTTGAATAATAAATCTATTTTTTAAACATTTCATATTGGTGTTATGTTCCAATGCAATAATATAATGAAAACTATATTATAAAACTCTCATATAATGTAATTATACTCCTCCAAAACGGTTTGATTTATTTTTATAAAATTTTATATTTACAATTCAATGGCTATAATCTACTCTAAGGATTGGCCACCCCTAAGATTTTATTTCCATTTTTTGACAAGTTTGGATCAAAACACACATACAGCCCTAAATTTTCACCCTCCAACCACAAACTCCTATCTAGAAGTAAATTTTCATTACGCTTTCTGTCAGAGAATGGTTTTTACTGAATTTCTGTTCATATACATGAAAAGGCTTAAATTTTATTTATAAAAAACTTTTTTTCTGAGTTGGGGTTGTTTATCCCCATAATTTTTTCTGAATCCTTCAAACTAATTTTCTTTATTAGATTTTTTATTATGCAAAATTGAACTAGTGTATGACATTGTGCCTTAAGGCAAATTGCTGGAACTTTTCGTACCATAATGAAATATTCAAAAAATAAAACTCAGTAAGAAAAAATATTTTTTGGAAATTAAAGAAAAACGAAAAAAAAAATCCCAAAATCTTTCGTTTCGTTAACACAAGCAGGAAACTTTTTGAATCATTCAAACCGGATGCTTAGATCTCTCAAAAACTGTCATTTTTTGCATATTCAGCTTCGTCTCTCGAAAATGGCTAGACCTGCCTTTGTCAAAATCTAATCACCACTTCTCCTCATCATTACAAACTGAATATTTCTTGGATCATTCAAATCTGATGCTCCGTTCTCAGAAAAACTCGAATTTGATTTTCTGCTCCCTTTGGTCCGTATCTCCAAAACGACTGGACCTGCCTTTGCCAAAAACTAATCAGCATAACTCCCTATCAATAGGAATCGAATATTTTTGAACCATTCAAATCGGTTGATCAGTACGCCCAAAATCGTGGACAAAAAATTGTATCCATACATGCATACACACACACATACACACACTCATCCATTTTTACTGAGGTATGCCAAAATATTCAGAAACCTTCGAAACGTGAAGAAATGTAAAAATACTCAATTTCGATTTTGGGACGATTACGATAACTTACCCTACGAGATGTTAAAAATATAATTGGAAAATTGGTTTTTCTGGTGTATATATTTAGTAATTGAACATATATTATTTAATAATTTTTATCTGTGCAGATATTAGCTAGTTCTGAACGTATTTCTAAATAAAGAGAATTCGAGTTATGATGTAAATATTCATCACATTATTTTTGTATAAACATGCATAGTATTATTTTTATACTTATATGCATATGATCGTGTAAACACATACTTTAATTTTATCTCGATGTTGTTAACAAATAATAATTACCATAAATTACTGATTAATCTTTTCAAATGTCGATCCAAAAATTTCTCGATATGACATTGTTCTTTACGATGCCGAATATCATTAAGAAGGACTAACCGCAGATATCAAAGGAATAAAAATAATCGTTTTTGTTCGCATCGAATCAAGGACCCCCCAAAAATAGTATACCGTATTTTAGCAGTAATAAAAATGACAATATCTGTACAGGATTATGGCTTTTATTACAACATACGATCTCGGATACTGGTTTCGAGACCGCCGAATTCGAAAATTATTTGAAAAATATTTATCTGTAAACAGAAATAAATTTTGCTTTCGATTTTTCTTAATTGTTCGCCGACAGGAGAGGACAACGTTGTAATTGAAACATCTGTAATATTAAAAGGAACTAGTGGGGTGCATGGCATCATGCCTTAAGGCAAATTGCTGGAACTTCCCGTACCGTCATCAAAAATCTTGGTACGGAAACCAAAAAATAAATGTGTACATTATTAAAATCTCAATAAAATATCTGGTAATTTGATGTACATATGTCCAATAAACATTTTTGACTGCCAAATAATATTTTTTTCACTTATTTTTATTGAGAGTCTATAAACTCTGGACCTGCCTTCCCAAACCTAATCAGCACGTCTCCTCATCAATACGAATCAAATGTTTTTTGAATTTTTCAAACCGGTTGATCGGTGTTTCCGAAATCGTCGACAAAGAAATGTATCCGCACACACACACACGTGCACATAGACACACACACACATACATCCATTTTTTCTATGTCAATATGTTCAATATATAAATGTTCAAGATATATAAAAAAAATTATATTCGATTTTTTTGCGATTACTATAACTTACCCTACGGAAAGTTAATTAAATAAATTATATTTTAATATTATTCTATAGGAATTCATATCATTTTTTTATTAAATTATACGTAAATTTTTAGCACCTTTATGTAATTTGAGTGTTATCTAAATGCAGTATTAATTATAAAAAATTGAAATTTGGTCATCGAGTTTGAAGTACTTTCATTATTATAGTACATTTATATTTATCTATTTATCTACTTTTTTAATATTTCATGATATTTTCAGATTTTAAAAATCATTATATTGGATGAAAATATGATCCATTGAACTTAAGTTTTAATTATTTATATATTAACCAAGCCCAGTTTTTCAAGAAATATTCGAAATGCTGGAATTTTTTTTATATTACATTTTTATTTTATATACAATTTTCATTTCAAAAATCAACAAAT
Organism: Ctenocephalides felis; assembly: GCF_003426905.1. Taxonomy (NCBI): domain Eukaryota; kingdom Metazoa; phylum Arthropoda; class Insecta; order Siphonaptera; family Pulicidae; genus Ctenocephalides; species Ctenocephalides felis. Next base: position 27,093,840 of record NW_020539726.1, read on the forward strand.
ATGACTATAATTTTTTTTAAAGCGATCAGAAATTGTTATATGAGCTGTGTTTGCAATTGTACAAACTAACATAACATTTTTCTTTGGGAGGCAGCAATGCTCATAAAAAAAGCAATTTTCACTTGAGATTGTATTTATAGTCTATAACCTCAAGTGGAAGATTGATGTCATACTACTTGATATCGAGCTGAACGGGGCTGGGATCAATACTGGGTCTAGATTGTGTGTGATTGTGAATTTTGATACAAGTTTTATTTGTGCAAATTTCGGTTTTTAGAAAATGTATTCGAAATATTGAAAATAATAAAAAAAAATTATATTACATTCAATTTTATCTCACAGATTCAAAGTAAATAGATATGCATATAATATAAATAATTATTTTGTTCAGATTTTTTTGACCCATTTAACTGTCAAGCTATTATTTTTAAAGTAAATGAAATGATTATTTTACTAACAATAATTATAGAAATTTTTATAAATACATTTTTTAAATTGCTTGCTAATACTTTATATGTTAGACAATTTGAAAAGACAAGTTAATAATTTTATTAAAACTAAAATATAAGGTTGTTTTCCTCTGTAAAATATTCATGTATGAATAAGGATTTCGTAGAATTATTGCGGTCTTTTCCAACGACTATTATGTCAGTAATTATTTTAATTTAGTGATCCAATATATTTTTTGATTTGAAATTAGTTTTTGCTAAGCCATATATGCTATATGCTAATGTGATATTTTTCAAGAATTTATTAGATTGCGCTTGCAAATTAGGTTGGATTGGCATTATTTTCTTATTTATTAATATTATTTGAAAAAAATATTTATTGTTATTACTCCAAAATTCTAAATTATGAACGTTTAGAAGTTCTTGGGCGTATAGCTATTAGTTTTAAAGTGGGTATTTGGATCTATAATTCAGGAGATCAATTATTAAAAATTTGGTTTTATAATTCTTATATATTGATGTAAAGAAATTTATGATTTCCATAACTTAAATTCGCTTTTAAATTAAAAACACGATGTTATTTAAGAATAATTTAGCACAAAGGTTTCGTGGAACAATAATATGATTCTATAAAGTCTTCAACATTAAATTATATAGAGATGTAAATTAACATATAACATAAAATATAAAGTCATTTTAAAAAATTATAAAAAACATTTTTCTCTTCAACGCCTGACTGCACGGCAAATACATAGCATTTTGATAGTTTTTCTACCAATTTATATGAAAAAAGGACTGTAATATAGCGTTGCCATGACAACGCTTTGTTACGGTCTGTTTTATAAATGAAATGGACAATAAATATTTATTACAATGCTCTAATTGAAAATAATAAAGAAGTGATAGCACGTTATTTCTACTCACATAAGTCTCATATATATTTTTAGAATCCACTTAATCACATCACAAAATAAAACGATTTTTTACTAAAAAGGTGTCCGTTCGCAAACTCGCGTAATGTTTATTATTCATAATTTTATTACAACATAACTTATGATCATTTAACTAACTTCTTATGAATTATGGACAACTCATCCAGTTGGGTTTTGTTTCGAAGGAGAGTTACAGGTACATGTAATTGGATACATTATTACCTCACGAAATAATAAAATGTAAACTGATCTCGAACAAACCGTAATGCTCTTAGCAACGCTCAAATTAATGCTCGGCTAGAACTAGAATTGTTGGATTTAAAAATTATACAGGAAAGGACTTGGTAAATGATAAATAGAATTTGTTTTCAACATCTATAATTCAATTAGCTACACATCATGTACCTAACACATTTGTAGGCAACCTTCTCCTAGAAACCATTTGACCCATCAATCGTCCAAAACACGTCAACTATTTTCTGTTTTTAGACTCAATTTTTTAATTAATTTTGTATTTTATAACATTTTAAATTACAGCTTATCCAGCATCCTTTGATTTTGATTTAAATCTATTTAAATTTAATTTTGTGGGTATTCGATACGAGTCATACTTGTCGCATGACATCCCTGATCTTTATCTTTAACTTCGAATATCTGACTACCCGCTGGGTTGAACTCATTCCATAAAATAATAAGAGAGCTGGGTAAATGAGCATGTAATTCCAGATCAAATGTCTTAAAAATTCAAAGATGGTAAAAGAGATCATTAAAAGAAATGTTGATTTTGCCCCAAAGTATGATCCAAATTTGTTGATCCATAAAGATGCCGACATCAGCACAGTTTACGATGCAATACAAACTAATTTAAGCAACTACAAAAGCTTTTTCGAGGATCACACAAAATAACTTGCAAGATAACTCCCAGGACCAGATTGGAAAGAAAGTTTACTTTAGAATCTTTGCCAATCTCAACATCAGTGTTAATGGTCAGACGATTTTGGATTTCCAAAACTTTTATTTTCGTTTGTTTTTCTTTTAGATAGTTGTAGAAATTATTGTCTAAAAATAGGATAAGTGGTGAAAGAAATAGATTGCTGGTACTTCAATTTTTTAAAACAAATTAAATTGGATAAAATTAACAGATGAAATTGTAGTGGTCCCAGAAATATACATAAATAACAAAAATACTGATTTGGCTAAGTTTACCCCATATAAATAGAATCGCAGTTTAAACAATTAATTTGATAAACCAGATTTCCAAGACGTTTGATGTTAAAAGGAGTTTTTGCTGTAGTAAAAACAGTGTTAGTCGTTGTGCTTAAAATACTGACTTGTCGAAGTCTTGATTTTAAAAATATCTTCTGATTAGTCTGTAATTTAAAATATAAAACTATGCTTACAGATGTTCTGTAAACCATCAAAACATGATATACATTTTTTTATCCGACTTTACTACATTTTGTAGAAAATTTATACAAAAGACGTCAATTGGCGAAGGATTGTTTTTAAACATTTATGAAGATAGAGAAATAAGCAAATGCAGTGACCTCGGCTTGCTCTATCATTCAAATATTTTTTATCTGGATAGTATTTTCTAATCTAAATTTTGAATTAAGAAATCTATTTTTAAAAAAATCTGCAAAAAATTCACAATTAGTTTTACTAGGTAAAAATATTTGTTTAATAATCTCTTCTTTATCCTTTCTCCAGCTAGTTTACATATAGCACATATATTACAAACTTGCTTTTGAAACAAAACATATGTAACTGATCGTGAAGCACTGAAATAATGAAACTTGAAATTTCAAATTTAGACAATTAAATTTGAATCAAAACATTAATGTAAATTAATTTCGCGTTGTTTCTGAATCAAGCGTTTCCACAAATTTTAATTTTTTTATTCAATTTTATTCTACAATCTGTATATATTATATTACATTAAGCAGAGAAAGCTGACAAGTAAAATAAAGTTTATTACAAATTAATCGGTACTCTTAGTGGCATTTGTACTAGAGCATATTAAAATAAAAAAGTCTAAAAAATGGGAAAAAACAATAAAATATAGCAAAATAAAAGTATTATAGTTAATTATACTATATTAGATCTTCAGATATTTTTTCTTTCAAGTCTAGCCTTACAGGTAGACTTGACTTGCTAATTGGCTGGGTTAGACGTCTATTCTGTTTTTATAATTATTTGTACTAACCTAATGAATGTACTTTTCCCACCAGACCTCATATTATTATTCGAGTACCCGCTGTCAGATTGTCAACTGGCCTCGCAACCGTACAATAATATTTATATGGACCTTCTTGAAATTTATTTCGTCACTGATACATTTTTTCATGGTGATAATTTATAACGCGCGTTTTATACGACCGAGCAATTGTCACCCGGATAGACCGCTGGGAGCACGACGAACTGCCATGGAGCTTTATTGGATTTATCTATAACTTGTATCTGTACTAATTAGATTAGAGATTTTTTTCATAAAAAGTTAAGACTATATTATTTTTTTTAACTTCTCGAAGGAAAATTTAGGTTTTGGCTAGAAAAGCCGATTTGCTAATAACTTCCTCAAGAAAAGGGGGAAAAATCCGATCTGCTATCTTTCTCGACGTTTCAAGCCCTTCTGAATCGAATAAGACAATAGTAAAAAAGTATATATGTGTGTGAGTGTATATAATCTGAGTTTCGACTTGTGGTCAACGTTTTCTCAATCTCAATCAAGATTTTATATTATCTTATAGTAAGATAATATAAGATCTTGATTACTTATTACCTATTAATGAAATTACTAAACTAAATGCTTTTAATTTATCCCATTGTTTGTCGATCCTCAAATATTTTTATCAATATTCAATTCAAACTTTTTTTGCTTATATTTCTTATTATTTTGCTTATAATGTATGCGATACTCTTAAATAGAGAAAGCAATATTGGTATACATGATTACACTAGAGTTTAAATTTATCGGAACAAATTTATCTTTAAATTTCATAATCGCATAAGCAGATACATCTTTAAGTGATTCTATAGTATAAACAAATATCAAAATATTATCTCAAATCGTAATTAAACTGCATATTTATTGCTTTTCAAAGGGCTTCATATCATGTTACAATAAATATAATCGTGCTTATAAATAGAATAATAATGATATATAATAATAATAGATAAATAATTATGTTTATTTCATCTTATATAAAAATGTAAGGGTTTTTTTAAGTGATTTCTGCGCCAAAGTATATTATATCATAAATATTCACAATCAACAAAATAAATATTACCACTACGCAATCTTTATTTTTTTTCTAACTTTATACATATTATACATAATAACAATATTACTAAATATTTTTGCTTTTTATTATAATTATGATATATTATTTCACGTAAAACGTATCGCAGTTTCAAAATAATATTGGAGCATCATATTGTTTTAAATAAAAATACTCAACAATTATAGTAAGTTAATATTTATCTTCATAAAGTATCCTATCTTAGATTAGCATAGAAAATTTACTGTTTCGAAGTCTTTAAAAATCATGCAAATTATGCTGATTTAACACATCAGATATTGACAATACAATTTACTATATTAATGTAATATCATCTTTAATGAGTTTCTGGTATTTTTTACTCATACGTTCATTTTAGTGAATTTACATTTGTTAGATAATAAAAATACCGGTATTTTACCGATATTACCGGTTTTAAAAGAAAAAATACCGAAATACCGGTATTGAAACTGTTTATTGGTTGCCTACTTTTAAATCTCTAAAAATGCGAATAGTTCAATAAAAATGAAACTAGTAGTGTATTGTATCATGCCTTAAGACAAATTCCTCAAACTTTTTGTATCATAATTTAAAATATTGAAATGATTTTAAAAAAATTGCTATGTAATATTTGCTTTCTTTTAGATTTGCAAACTTCTTGAAAATTTTGAAATTCATTCAAGTCGGTTGGACCATACTATCTAAAATGTAAAAGATATTTGTTTGAACTATATATTTTTTGTTGTTTGGTCATAAGTCAATTTTAAATAATTAAAATCTTAAAATGAAACTCATAAAAATGGTTCAAATATCGTACTTATTCTTAACTTTCCGCAGGGTAAGTTATAGTAATCGAAAAAAGCGAAAATGAAAAGTTTTGCACATATTTACGTTGCAGAACTTTCTGAAGATTTTGTCATATCTTACATTAGAAAAAATGGAATGGTATGGGAAATTCCAGCAATTTGCCTTAAGACACGATGCCATACATCACTAGTTTGAATCTGAAATATATCTGTGCATATGTTTAATTTTTTTTAACCTTTTTCCTGGATCTCCAATATCGCTGGCTCTGCCTTTCCAAAAATTTGAACGAGTCTTCATTCTGTCAATTCTAATTTGCCATTTTCCACTCATTGTTCAGTATCTTCAAAACGGCTGCCAAAAACTATTCAGTACGTCTCGTCAACAATGAGAATAGAATGCTTTTTGAATCATTCAAATCGGGTGAGCCGTACTCTCGAAATTGTCGACAAATATTTGTATCCGCACATGCATACATACATACATACATAATATCTATTTGTTTAATAGGTTATATACAGTTTTTTTTATTTTAATTTATTTGGCCTCTATTAACAATATATCCACATACATTCATATATTTTATAACATACTTACATTAATATCCTAATTCTATTTATTCTAATATAATCATCATATTATGTGGGTCCACATTTCTGAGTAAAATTAGAAGGCCGAAAAAAGCGATTGTTCAAGATTTCTTTTTTAAGAAAACTATATTTGATACAAAAATTTATACATATATAAAAGCGTGTGTGTATTATTAAATATATGTACGTTCACCAAATAAAAAAAAACTTTTTTTTGAAATCCTAACTGTATATAACCCCTTAAGGTATACCAAAATTTTCATGAAATCTTGAAATGTGAAGATATGCAATAATTTTCATTTTCGATTTCTTTGCGATTACAGCGGAAAGTTCATTGAATTAATTTATGCAACAAGGTATGTTAGTTCCAAAATTAGGCAAATTCAAATAAAATTCTTATTATATCCATTTTATCATACAGTGAGATGAAAGTACAACCTTCGCTCGTTCGTTCATAAATTCAAAATTCCACAACAATTCTATCGGAATCCACTTATAGTAGTTCTCGATCGAATTTAATAGACGCCTAGGAATAACCATAAATCCTGATTAAATTAAGACAATTTAATATCGAAAACCCCGCATCTCAGCATGATCCTCGCCTCGGACACGACAGAAATTCAGAGCAAGAAATATTTTTATTGAAATCTCCCACAGTTGTCTGGTCGCGTCGTTTTTATTATGTATATTCAAGAAATTAATGCGACGTACTTGTTTGTTGATGTCCAATTAATTAAAATACGTTTGTTTCCATTTATTTTCGTTGCTTGTCTTGAAGTATACGCTCCCAGCATGGGGCAGGTAAGTGCTTAGTCTGACTCGACTTATTATTATACAGTCAAATAAGTGGCTATCAAATTATCAGATTATGATTTAAAAAAAAATCAAGAAATAATGTACCACTTTTTAAAATTAGTATATTGGCTATAGCAACAGATCAAATATAATTTTGCAAGGTGTAAAAAGTAGTTAGATATCTTCATGAGCATTGATAATATAACTTAGGAGGCGTCCATTAATCACGTGAGGCTTTTAGGGGAAGGAGGGGTTTGACTAAAAATCACGTGGGGGAGAGAAGCGTGTAGTAAGATATCACATGTATTTATTTTTTACCTGAATTTTCAAAAAAAAAACGTTTTTTTCGTAAATTCGAAAAATTTGTTCAGAAAATTTTACGTAACTAAAAATACACGTGATGTTTGGTTGGGAGAGGGGGGTGGTAAATCTAAAATATCACAACACATCACCAAGCGGGGGGTCCAAAAACCCCTAAAAAATCGATCACGTGATTAACGGTCGCACCCTTAGTGAGTAGCAACTGAATAAAATTTTAATAAATCCAGTCAATATTTTTTTAAAAAAAAAAAGTTTAGAAAAAAGATTTCGAGTGCATGAATCAAGCAATTCGAATGAGAAAAAATTTACATTTTAGTGTAAAAATTTGAATAATAAATATGATTGCTTCAATTTTCCATTTTTTTTCACTTGCAACTTCTCGAGATGTAATTTTTAATAATCGCAAAAAAAATCCAAAATGAAAATTTTTACATATAAAGTTCTACACATTTTTGCATTCCCAATGGAAAATGGATGTGTATGTGATTGTGTGTGTGTATGTTCGGATACAATTATTCGTCCACGATTTCGAGAGCTCGGGTAAAGTAATTCGAATGATTCAAAAGGATTTTAATTTACAGTTTAGTGTGAAAATTTGCGTAATAAATGATTGGTTAAATTTTACCATTTTTTCACTTGCCACTTCTCGTAGGGCAATTTTTAATAATAGAAAAAAAAATAAAAATAATGATTTTTGCATTTCTTTGCGTTTCATAGGTTCATTTTGGCATGCCTTAGGAAAAACTGATCAACTGATTTGAATTCAAAAAGCTTTCGATTCTTATTAACGGAGAGTCGTGCTGACTAGCTTTTAGCAAAGGCAGCTACAGCTGTTTAGGAGATACGATGCAAAAAGTGCAAATAATAGCAATTTTTGAGAGAAGGAAGCATTCGATTAGAATGATTCAAAAACCATTTCACTTGTATTATTATTACACACTTACACAGTGATGAAAAATTTACACTAAAACATATAAAGGTGTTGAAAAAATCAGTTGCTTTTTTTCTAATACGATATGTTAACTGACATATTAGCAAAAATAATTCCTCATACTTCTGGCAGTATGATTAAAAAATAACTATATTATCAGTTGCCTTTTTTCCTATTATGAAGTTTAAATATAAAATATAAATTGACACAATGACATATTTTTTAATAACATCAGATTAAAATATTCCGTAATATTCTGAAACGTATACAAAGATAAAAATAATATAGAAGAGAATTTAAATTAATGAAGGGATATCAGAATAAATTTATTAATCTAATACTTCAATTTTATTTCAAAGAATTTAAAAGAGCAGACACACTAGAATTTCGCTAGAAATTATTTATACATCTAATTTTTATTTTTTATATAGAGATTTTTATTTATTTATAATTGTATTTGTTGTTTAGAAGTAAAATTAGTCACTCTCTAAATAATACGTTAAGGATAGTTGGAAATTATATAGTAAAACTAGTGGGGTGGGTGGCATCGTGTCTTAAGGCAAATTGCTGGAACTTCCCGTACCGTAACGAAATGTTCGAGGAATACTAAATGTTTTCAAATAGATTATTATAAATATTGTAACATTGTCTAATATTTATAAGAATTATATAAACTGAATTGCAAAGTTGAAATTATTTGTTTCAACAAAAAACTAAAAAAAAAAAAAAAAAAAAAAAAAAAAAAAAAAATCCAAAATCAATTATTTTGTTAAGACAAGCAGAAAGTTTTTTGAATCATTCAAATCGGACGCTTAGTTTTCTCAAAAACTGCCATTTTTTACATATTTAGTTCCGTATCTTCGGAATGGCTGGGCCTGCCTTTGCCAAAAACTAATAAACACTTCTCCCAATCAATACTAATTGAATGTTTTTTAGATCATCCAAATCGGATACTCCGTTCTCTCAAAAATTCGATTTCTATTTTCCGCACTCTTTGCTCCGTATCTCCGAAACGGCTGGACCTGCCTTTGCCAAAAACTAATCAGCTCTTTTCCCTATCAATAGGAATCGAATGTTTTTTGAATCATTCAAATCGGTTGATCCGTGCGCCCTAAAACGTGACTGGAAATTTGTATCCACACATACATACACACACACACACACATACACACACACACATCCATTTTTTCTGAGGTATGCCAAAATGTTCAGAAACCTTCAAAACGTCGAGAAATGTAAAAAATTTTCAATTCCGATTTTCGGCCCATTACAATAACTTACCCTATGGGAAGTTAATAAAAAAAATGAAAAATGTAAAATGTAAAATAAAATAATAAATAAAACATAACATATTAAAGAAATAATTAATAAAACATTATGAAATATAGGTAAACTACTATTTTTTACCTGTTTTTCATTGTTATACTAATGTCTTACACCCATTTTTAATTCATAACAGAAACTACAAGAAATACCAAGAACTAATTAATACAGTTAATTATTTTATGCATATGTCGTCATTACATAACTAAATCAAAACAAAGTTAGGCTAATGATTATGAAGACGGAAATTTTATGGTGGATCTGATATAATTCGAAAAGGTACATATTTGGCTGGACCTGTCTTATCAGATCTCAAAACTCGTATTTGATAATTAACCAAAAAGATTCGAGCGTGCTCAGGTGTCTGTTTTAACATTTAATTATGGCATAACTCACAAGTCAGGAAATATAAAATGCTACTTTTCTGGTTGATTTATGTGAACGAAATTCTACACGATGATGCTACTGTTCATTAACAAATCTAACTGGATAAGAAACAATTTTATTGCGAAATCATAAAGAAATAGAATAATTGCCATCTACTAAAACTTCTAGTAGATTTAAATGAAACTGCTATCAATTAAACTAAATATCAAAAGCAAAAATAATATCGAGAAGAATTAAATTATATAAAATAACACCACATCAGCTATTTTTCTTTTTATCTTAATATTTTTTACATCTAATCAACAACTCGATCAAATTTCTAAATTGTTGGAGAAAACAACTGGTTTATCCATAGGCATAGTTACCTGTAGAATGAATTTCTAATAATGATGTTTTATTAACATTCATAATGTATCGATTCGTTTATGAATCAATAATAGTACTATCGTAATACTTTGCCAACAAACCAGTATTAAAGACTATTCTTTATGGACTTGTTATCTCAATAATTCAATTGTTCTCTTGACCATTGAAAAGAAAATACAGGCATCATTGTAGACATTTCACATATCATATTTCATTATATTGATGGACATACTGAGATATAATTTACTTACATGGTCTGTATAGCACATCTGATCTAGAATTAAACATAGAGCTAGGAATAATGATTAATGGAAATAAATCTAGTAAATTTAAATTATTTATTAATATACTTTTGGACTTAAAAGGACTAAACTTTAGGCATTCGCGAAATAGTAAATAAGTTAGATAAGCTTTTGACTTGAGTTCGTTCTGTAAAATTTTCTTTATATATTGGCTACTATGTTTTCCAATAATATGACGCCTACCACAGAGTACTCTTAGAAGCTATTATAATTAAAGAGTTTATCCTAACTTAAGAACCAGGTGACATAATTTTTAGTAAAAGCAAAGAACACATTTCTGCAATAATGAATTAGCTAGGAGCTATTACTGAACATAGTCAGATAGTTGTTTGTTTGATATGTGTTATTTGTTGTGACTTAATTGGTTTGGATTTTACAATATAATTGCTCGAAGTCAAATTGAACCACTTACCACATTTCACTTCTGTTTCTATCATTAGTTAATTAATGTAGTTTCATAATGGTAGGTATATCTATGGTTAGTAGTTGAGTAATTTTTACCTAAGAGTCCATCTTATTTATAGTCAATTTCTTTTATATGTGTCTAACAATTACATATGAGTAATCCAATACATGAATCGATGTGAATGGATATAATATTGAGTCTTTTATTGGCACGTCATCGGGTTATATGGCAGAAAAAATAACACCTAGATTTGTGATTTGATTAGAAATTTGGTAAGATGATGATTTTGATTGTCCATCTACTTTCCAAAACTCCATGCAAAAATTTTATGATATATTATATTAAAAATGCTCTCTGGAAACTATGTTTATCACTTTTTTTTAAATCGCAATCAAGATGCATAAGGTCGTATAAGCTGTTTATAAAATAATCGCAAAATGTATGTTAAAATAGGATTAAAATACAATTTAAATTTTATGGAGAAATGTCTATAGTTCATGTTCAAATAATTGTAAAGAACAACCCAAAGTAAATTTTTAATATAGTTTTGTTGTTAACAACAACTTATTGCAATATGGCATTACTCGTTCTTTACGTGGACATTGAATGGAGGAATAGAAAGATTTCAAAGTTTTAGGTAAAAAATGGAATAAAAACAAGACAAAAGATATTTTTTTAAGTAAATTCTTAATCGATTCTAATTGTTATATATGGACCTGTTCTCGGTTATAACACGACAAGAATTTTTAAAATTAAACTCCTTGTCGTAGGGCCGTAATATTTCAGTACGTTCTATAAGACCATGATATATATCGCCAAAGAAAGTTCCATAAAAATCGGCTTAAATATTTTTTTAACAATTAATTATAAGAAAACGGCTTTGTAGTTTTTTACCTAAAACTAATCAGTATCATTCCCAACTAATATATTTGGAATTATTTTGGATTTTTTCTAAATCGATTCGGTAGTATGAGCTTAAATGTAGAAGAAAAGTTCAACATTTTCGTACAAAACTGGGAAACGATAACCCTCATTGAGATTCATCAAATGGCTTTTAAATTTCTGAAATCGGTTCAGGCGTTTTTGAGCAAACGTCGATGAAAAGTCTAATTTTGACAAATGCCAAAAAACGATACTAATTTTTGCAAACTTTGACGAATTTTCAAAGCTAAACCAGTTGTCGTAGGGCCGTAATATTTTAGTATGATCTATAAGACTATGGTATCTACCGTCAAAAAAAATCGAACAAATCGTCGAAAAAAACTTCTTTAACACTTTATTACAAGAAAACGACCCGGCAGATCTTTACCAGAAACTAATCAACACGATTCCTAACCAATATCTTTTGAACGATTTTTGAATTTTCAAAATCGATTCATAATTGCGGGCTAAAACGTGGACGAAAAATTTTTCTTTTGTTTTTCTATTTATAAAGAAACGTCTTGACCGATCGTCGCACTGACAAACAAATAGTCCTCATCGAGATACATCGAATGGCTTTCGTCGATTTATGGTAAAAAATCTGTTCACATACACACAAACACACCACATACTTTTTCCAAATGTGAATTCAGAGTGGCTTGAAACATCGAGAAAACATAAAATTAGCGAATCGGATTTTTTGATGAAAACATAAACTTCTCCTTCGGGAAGTTAAAAATATATATTATTTCAATTGCAATAATCTAATTATTACCTCAGAACCTTATCCATAAAAATAAACAATCCGCGTACCATAAATTCGATTCCTCCTCGGCTGAACCAGAATGCTCACTCGATACACCTATGTTAATATAAAAATCTGAAGACATTTACCATTTACCATTTACCATTTACGTATATAAGTAACTGAAGCTCATAAAGTTTTGGGTTTGATAACAGCCCATATAGTGTGTGAGGCAAAATAAAAGGGACGTGTCATTACTGTATGTTATATCGGGACAGAACACGACCGAACTACGAAGGAACGGTGTGTGTGGCCTTTGCTTTGGTGCGTACGTTAAAGGTAAAGGTAGGTTGTTAACTCACCTGATATACAGCCGGTCAACTTCTTTATGTCCCGGCAGGGTCAAATTATTTACGTACGCCGGGTCAGATATTCGTTCGAACTTGAGGTGGTACTAAACTGAGAGGGAGAGAGGTTCTCAATCTTTTGATAAATGAAAATAAATACTCATTCGATAATTGTAAAGATTTTCATCTATTTTGGAATTTTTGAGCTGATGTTTGACCCTTAGTTGACATCTTATCAAAAACGACTATTAAACCGTTCTCAAAGAATTAAAAACTATTTGATCTAATTCGATCGAGGACTATCGTTTATCAGGTGCGCGCAACTATCGGCCAAGTCGTTTGTAATTGTAAAATTTTTCGTGGACATTTTATTCCACAATTTTGAATCGATTTTTATATTTCAAGAATCTTTTGTAAAATATTTATTGGAAATCGCATTAATTAGTTTTTCTTAATGAGAGGCAGGGCATTTTCTTTGTAATCAAATATTAAAAAAAAAATTATGAAACTTTGTAAACGTTATACACTTGAAGTCTGAAATAACATACTATAATATTACAAGCCTACGATAAGCGGTTGAATTATAAAAAAATCATCACGTTCTGTGTTGTTTCGAAGGTAGCTACTAATTACAGTTGACGTTCGAATATAAATAAAATACATTTTTAGAACACAAAATAGAATACATAAAATGTGTTAAACAAGTATGTTAATATATGCAATTACATAAATTTTGGAAATCGCATTAATTAATTTTTCTTAAAGAGCTGCAGGACTCTTTCTTTGTAATCAAATGTTGGAAAAAAATCATGAAACTTTGTAAACTTTATAAACACTTGTAGTTTGAAATAACTTGCTATAATATTACAAGCCTACGATAAGCGTTTGAATTATAAAAATTCATAACGTTCTGTGTTGTTTTGTAAGTAGCTACTAATTAGAGTTGATGTTCGAACATAAATAAAATATATTTTTTGGACACAAAATAGAATTAATAGAATGTTTTAAACAAGTAAGCTAATTTATGCAGTTACATATATTTAAAATATGTTTGAAAGGCATCAATTGGAAATAGTAATGATTCATTTTAAGTGAAAGCGAAAATGTTATTTTCTGAATAAAAAGTTGAATATTTATGTAAATGGAAAATTTCATTTATTATTAACTTCCCGTAGGGCAAGTTACAGTAATAGCAAGAAAATCAGAAATGAAAATTTTTATATATCTTCAAGTTTCAAATGGATGTATGTGTGTGTGTGTGTGTGCTGATACAAAATTTCGTCGACGATTTTGGGAACGCCGATCAAACAATTTGAATAATTCAAAAAACATTCGATTCATATTGATAAGGAGACATGCTGATTAGATTTTGGCAAAGGCAGGCCTAGCCGTTCCGAAGATACGGGACAAGAAATGCCAAAAATGGTAACTCAGTTTTTAAGAGAACGGGGCGTCCGATTTTAATAAATCAAAAAACATTTTACTTGTATTGACAAAGTTGTAATTGAAAATCCTTTTTTAAAAAAATAATTTTTGGTACGGGAAGTTCCGGCAATTTGCCTTAAGGCACGATGCCATACACCTCTAGTTGAGTATCGTATTCATTAGTTTTTCTTAAAGAGAGGCAGGGCTTTTTCTTTATAATCAAATGTTGAAAAAAAAATATGAAACCATACGCTTGAAGTCTGAAATAACATACTATAATATTACAAGCCTACCATAAGCGGTTGAATTATGAAAATTCATCACGTTCTGTCTTGTTTCGTAGGTAGCTACTAATTACAGTTGACGTTCACACATAAATAAAATACATTTTTAGAACAAGTTAGTTTATTCAATTATATATATTTAAAATATGCTTGAAAGACATCAATTGGAAATAGTAATGATTCTTGTTTAGTGAAAGCAAAAATGTATTTTCTGAATAAACAGTTGAATATTTTATGTAAATGGTAAAATCTCAATTATTATTGATTAAATTAATTTGATTATGTATATGTACCTGGAAGCTTATACAACTTGCTTAAAGACAAAATGCTAATGACTAATAGTATATTTTGTATTTTTAATAAATGCTCACCCTTACCTAATCGAATATCTTTGGATTATTTAATTTTGTTTTGTTTAGTTTATGTGAATTTAGAATAAATCTTTTGCATTTTTAGATAAGATTGTTCAGTTTATGTATAGTGTGGCCTTCTAGTCGTTTTTAAAGTAATAGTCTTATTCTCTATAATACGAAAAAGTAATATATTTAATGTCCAGGTAATACTATAAAAACTTTATGTGAATATTAAGTTATTTATACTGAATTAGAATACACCCTAGTAATAGACTGATAATG
Organism: Ctenocephalides felis; assembly: GCF_003426905.1. Taxonomy (NCBI): domain Eukaryota; kingdom Metazoa; phylum Arthropoda; class Insecta; order Siphonaptera; family Pulicidae; genus Ctenocephalides; species Ctenocephalides felis. The sequence goes on from NW_020539726.1 coordinate 27,109,084, forward strand.
AATTTAGTTTTATCAAGTCTGATAATGATTTAGTTGTTGTTATACTTTATCTTACATGTTCTATAAGCTATTCATTGAAGACTTAACTTGATGTTTCATGAGAGGCAACCCATCGGTTTACCATTCTTCTATGTCATATGATTACGTCAGCCCTTACATCTAATCATTATCATATGATTGAATGTTGCAGCCTTACTCACAAAGAGCGATTTTCACTTGAAATTATAATGAGATCTATGACCTCAAGTAGAAATTTGACACCAAAGCTGTCTGATATCAGGCTTTAACGGTGGCGGGTACCGAACCCGCCGCTAGTTGATACTAGCCTACGTCCGAACCGATTACGCCACCGCTGGACACAATAATTTTGTAATAGAGATATCTTAAATATAATGCGAAATTCTATAGTAGTAGTAATTTCTATAATAGTAATAGGGCATCTACAATTTTTGGACAACGTGGTATCTGTGAGAATCAATATGTTATGCTTTTTAGCAACTTAAGATTTTCATTTTACATATTTTTAGTATTATACGTATGTACATACATATTTTTTAGTATTATACGTATGTACATACATATTTTTCTTAACATATATTATTTCAAAGTATGTTAATAATTATCAATTTTATACTAAATATTAAGACTCTATTACTTTCGCACATGTTCAATAATACAATTAAAGTCTGTTAATTATTTTAACATAGTACAATGTCTAGATCCGAATACAATTGACAAGCAAGTAAAATGTAATTTAAGGAATCATAATATTCAACAAGTCATGGTTTCTTGTGTTAAATTAGCTATAAAATTTAAAACAAAATTCAGAACATTTGAATTTATTTTATTCAACAATATGTTTACAACTGTCCTACATAGATATTAAGTAAATCTTTTGGCAATTATATGTAAAAATGACATCGATATATAAATAGTGAAAAATACACAGTTGCATTTTTCCTTTATAAGAAGTAATATAATGTGACACGAATAATTACAAGCTACTTAAATCACTAAATATTTTTCTTTTGAGCAGAACATTTAAATATATTTTAAATTTTTGAAACAATAATATATGTACAAATATGAATGTTTAGAAATCTCAGTTTCTTCCCATCCATATTCTGCCATATATTCCGCGCATAACTCGAGCTCGAGTGCTGCAACCCATGCCGCGGCCGAAGCCGAGGCGTGTGTCGGTGTCAACTAGGCCGAGATTTGTGCGCAGGTGTCGCCTCGGGATGACCTCATTGTTTATTGCACTACACCATTATAGAAAAACATTACATATTATATTGTATATTACGAACATAGCAACTGAAATAAATATCACAGAAAGTTACAAGTAATATAATAATGAGATAAAACAAATGTCTATGATCAATTAACTGTGATTGACGAATATGCTCGTCATAGAAAGTAAGCAAAACTTTATGTATTGTCGAGCCTATTCGTCATGCATATAAACAGTTGACTAATTACTACTTAAATTGAAACTTTTGGAAAAATCATATATTCTAAAGTATCCAGGTTTAGAATAGTTTGAGTTCTATGACTGTATGACTGTTTAAAATAGGAAGTTATAAGTAGCATTTACCAAGGCAAGTTGCACAAACTTCGCAAAATGTGTTATATAATACACATTTTCAATATGAATTAAGTCTCAGCTAATTAAATACTATTTTCTTGAAATAGTTGTTGCTTTTTATGAAAAATTACTCCTAGTTTTTTACATTTATATGTATAATTACATTGGATTTATTCGTTTTTAGTTAATACATATGTGACTAAATGTGAATAAACAGAAGAAATTTTGTTTATTCTGTTAGGGGGTTATTCTAATTAAGGATATATGTAATTATAAACCTAGTTATTTATTCACATGCAAGCTGCAATAAATACTATTCATTTATTAATCGAATTTTTAAGAAAGCTAAATCATTTATGTTTTCATCCACACTAATAATTAATTTTTAGTTATAATAAATATCACTTTGCGATTATATAATATGTCATTTTGCAGAAAGTAACAAAAAAATATTTTTATACATTTATACACTCAAATAGCATTAAAAAAAAGAAAAATGTTTATATATATATGTTATTTGAAAGTCTTTTATATATTGTTAATATTTATTATTTAGAAATTGAAAAAACTG
>NW_020539726.1:27112242-27157776 GCF_003426905.1 Ctenocephalides felis
TAGATACCTTTGTAGGCAATTCTTTTAACATCTTTGGAGTAATTTTATCCATACCTGGCAAAGATCTATTTTTTATCCTTTTTATTTCACATAAGACATCATTTGGTGAAAAATGTCCTAACGGTGTAGAATGTATGGGTTGATTTACGAAATTGGTAATTAAATTATTCTGGGAAATATTTCGAGCGCTAAAAATGCTACTTAGATGATCAGCAAATGCCTCCGCTTTTTCTTCGTTGCTTTTTGCCCAAATGAATCCGTTTTGGTTGGTTATTTTCAGAGGAGGGTTTTGTTGTAGGGGTTTACTTTTGTTCTGATTGGTTTCCATATGGAATTATCGTACCTATTTAACTGCAATATATACGACCTGAATGTACAATTCTTCCATTCTTTCATTTTTTTCCTCAGCGTGTTATTAAATGATTAAGCGATGTCTTATCCGTTGGTAGATGAGAATGTTGCCAGGTTCGTCTAGCTCTTCGTTTCTGTGCAATTAGCTTCTTAATCTCTTGCGGAATTATTATATTATCATTTCTTGAATTAATGTTCGGGGTGATCTGCTTGGTTGTTTCACGTACAATTTCAGAAAAATAATCTATATTATTTTCTATATCAATAACGCTTGTAGGCCTAGATTTTGGAAATAATTTTGAATCAAGCATGGATTTGAATTGAATCCAGTTAGAAAGATTGTTGTGTAGAATATGATTGTTGATAACTGGAGTAGGAAATGTGCTAAACGTCACAAGTATTGGAGAATGATCTGAAGAGAGATCGTAACTAGATTCAATATTGAGATTTGAAAGATCAATACCTTTCACAATAAAAAAATCTAAAAGGTCTGGAACTTTAGTAGGGTCAGAAGGCCAATAAGTTGGACTGCAAGTTGAAATAAAGGAGAGGTTATTTTGCCCTATGGCTGCATGAAGAATCTTTCCTTTGGCTGTAGTCAGTCTAGAACCCCAGGCAATATGTTTACAATTAAAGTCACCACCAATGATAAATTTATTACCTAATTGAGAGAAAAATGAAGAAAACTGAGCACAAGAAATTTTGAATCTTGGTGGACAATAAACAGCAGAAACACAAAAATTATATAAATTTGTTTCAACAGAAATTTGAGTTGCTTGTAGAAAATCATCAGAAATATTTGGTAGAACAAAATGCTTTATATTATTTTTGATTAATATAGCCGAACCGCCGCGAGCCCTGCCACTTGGGTGATTTGAATTATAAGTAGTGTAATTATAAATTTTAAAGTAATTTTTTTCAGTGAAGTGAGTTTCTGAGATTAATAAGATATCTATTAAGTTTAACTTTAAAAAACATTCTACTTCATTTTTGTGAGGTATTAAACCGTTGGCATTCCATTCAGCAATTTTAATTATTTTTGCCATTGCTTTTGTTGTTGACTAACGTGGATAACATGTTTATTATTATGGTGTTCTGTTGCAAAAGCTGATTGAAGATATTTTAAATTCTAAAATAAGTGTTGCTAGAGAATCAGAATCAGGATTTGAAGGTGAATGATTAGAAGCAGAGTAATTGTTTTTTGCAATGTCTGCATAGGATGAATTTGAATTGTTGGATTTAAGGCCGGAGAAATGTTGTTTATTTTATTATTAGAATTAGAATTATTAGAATTTTTAAAATTTTGGTTATTTGGATTTGGATTTATGACTGATTGATTTACTGGAGTTTTGTTTCTTTGTTCTTTAATTTTTTGGAGTATGAGCAACCGCGATAATTAGCTGGATGAGCACCGTCGCAAAAATAACAACATGCCGGAGCATTCGGATCTTTGGTACAAGCTTTTAGTATTATGATTGTCACCATTTTAGGCAAGCAAATGGTCTATGCAGTATTTTTTGGTGTGATTAAAGAGTTGACAGCGAGTGCATTGTATAATGTTGTTGGACTTTCTCGGTGGTTCGACGCGTATTATGCAGTTGATAATTTATAAATGTTATAAATATTTTTGTTATTTCTATTTGGTTCCAGATCAACAAAAAACATATTAAGAGGTTCTTTTGTTATTCTATGTCTAATATTTAGGATATTACGTACGAATGACCCTGTTTTAATAGTTCTAATTTAATTGCATCTGTGCTTGTTGAAAAGTGTACATTTCTAAGAACAACCCTATAAGCCTTCTCTTCTTTTAATTGATATGTATGATATACGGCATTAGTTTCTTTTAGATGTCTGGATAAAGTTCGAAAATGGTCGACAGAATTACATAGAATTTTAAATGAATTGTTAGCTAAACTTCTCAGGAAATATTGATCGTGCGGAATTATTTCATTTAATTGATTAGACATATCATTAATATCGTCAACTCCGTAAATAAATATTGGAGGGGGCTTACTGACTGGAGTCGGTTTAACTGAGTTGTCATCATTAGCTGTTTCTATTGTTGAAAGGGCCAAAAATCTGTTTTGAATTTTGACATCTATTCCTAATGGTTCAAATGAAGTTTTTCTTTTTTTGAAATTGACTACTTGCCATGAATTAAGGGGTTTCTTGACATCAGAATGTGGTTGAGTGAGGCTTGTAGATGCACTATTACTAGATGATATAACTTCCTGTCTTGAGTCAGAAACTGATGAAGTTGAACGCAGCGAGACCTTTTCCGATGTAAACATATTGGTCCGACCTTCCTCGCGAGGTATCTTGCTGTATTTGCTGGATCCAATAACGGTCCTACGTAGTTTTGGGATTTCTGATCAATGGCACTTGGCAACCTTTGGGCTTCTTTTCAAAAAAACTATCTGAGAAACAACAACTATGGCCAGCATATTATCGAGAACTTTTGGCTGGATACGAAGCAGTGCAACATTTTCGAAGCTTACTGGAAGGCAGACATTTCATTTGGTTTACTGACCACAAACCTTTAATTCACGCCTTTTCCCAGCGAAAGGACAAGCTGCCGCCAATACAATTAAATCAATTAAGTTTCTTGTCGCAGTTTACAACAGATGTTCGCTATGTTAGTGGACAACAAAACATGTAGCCGACGCTTTCTCAAGAACAGAAGCCATAACATCGCCTTTGGATCACTCCGTTATTGCTAAATCGCAGACGAAGATGAAGAACTGATAACGCTCTTAAAATCAGATACTGCTCTCAACCTGAAACGCATCGCTATTCCAGGAACCAAAGAACAATTATATTGCGACATATCTCAAAATCGATTACGTCCTTATGTTCCTGCTGAACATAGACGACATATTTTTAATACTCTGCACAATCTATCTCATCCAGGTATAAAACCACAACTAAAACTCATCACGGATAGATTTGTTTGGCCTGGCATTCGCAAGGATTGTAGAACCTGGGCTCGAAGCTGCATCTCATGTCAACGCTCCAAAATTGGTCGGCATATAGTCACACCACTTGGAGAGTTCAAAGTGCCACCCGCCAGATTTCTGCATGTTCACATTGACATTGTCGGACCACTTCCATAATCAAAAGGCTTCAAATACTATTTACCGCTATAGACCGTTACACACGCTGGCTTGAAGTTTTTCCTCTATCAGATATTACCGCAGAAAGTGTAACCTGGGCTTTCTTGTATTCTTGGATCTCACGCTTTGGTGTTCCATCTCAAGTAACAAGCGACCAAGGACGGCAATTCTGTCAGCTGTTTTTCAAGGAGTAACCAAACTACTAGGAATTTCCCACATTCCTACTACAGCATATCACCCGCAATCGAATGGATTGATTGAAAATGCTCACAGGCCACTGAAAACAGCCCTCATGTGCCATGCAGACCCGTCATGGATGGATTCTCTACCAATTATTTTATTAGGAATTCGAGCTTCTGTTAAAGAAGACATTAAAAGCAGCAGCGCCGAATTAGTATACGGAGAACCGCTTCGTCTACCTGGCGAATTTTTAATTAGCACACGCAAGGAGATACCAACAAGCGATTTCTTGAGAAATCTACATCGACATTTCGAAACAATACATCCAACTCCTACATCTGCACATGGATCGAAAAGGACTTTTGTACATAAAGAACTAAGTAATGCAAAAATTTGTATTCCTTAGGGAAGACGCTCTGCGACCAGCGCTTTCTTGTCCATACAGAGGTCCGTATGAAGTCATAGATCGAAACTCCAAAACATTGAAAATTAAAAATTGGAGAACGCAATGTAAGAGTATCCATCGATCGTGTCAAGCCCGCTTTTACCACAGAAGACGACCAAAGTACGAGTCCAACTCCATCCAGAGCTACTGAACATACCTCCAATCAATATAAAACACGGTTTGGACGGGTAGTCCGTCCTCGCATCCAATAAAATTAATACAATTTTATTGACTCGCCAGGGGGGTATTGCAGCGACACTAGCTCTCCTACTATTGAAAAATAGTAGTAAAGAGCTACACTAGCCTCCACACTATTAGGGACCCTAATGTGTGGAGGGGGTCAGGCTTCCAGGTATATAACCAAAGCAGCTACCATCCTCGATCTCTTTTCTCTTCTACTGGTCGAGCAGGCAACACCTAGGAAAACTACGGAGTCCAACCGAGGAATACCAAGAATACCGGAATTCAACCAAGAAGATTTTGTAAATTATTATAATTTTGTAATAAACTTTATTTTTCATTTATAGTGTCTTGATTTTTATATGTGGGACCACCCCACAGTTTACTGTCCGATTCCATATTCGCTTCTATATCTTGATTGAAATGTAAGACATTTTTTTGATTCCACAAACGCACATTAGAGTCTCGATTATGTATGGTTTTTTGTAAGCAATTATTTAATTATCTGTACACTTTTGTAAGCTTTTCATGCAATTTTAAGTCTATGTGTATATGGGCCAAAACTTAATTTTTCATCGACGTTTAGTTTAGCCTAGTTTTTTTTATAATAAGTAGATAAGAGCAAATTTTTGCTTCAACGTTTTCCCCAAAAATCCTGAACTGATTTTGTAAATTTCGAAACTGTTCGAAAGGCATCATTTGGAAATCGTATTGATTCGTCTTTGGCAAAAATCGGCTGAACCGTTTCTTCATTTCTTCATCTGATTTTTTTATACAAATTTAATGATTGTGGTAGAATTTATAGTGTTAACGAACATACTGAAATATTATAGCCTTATAAAAAGTGATGTGCTTATATATAAATTTATTGAAGTTTCTGATAATAGACACCTACTTTAGGACATACATTGTGCATTTATTTATTTGGAAAAAATGTTTCCAAATGATGCCTTTCGAACAGTTTTGTAATTTCCAAAATCAGTTTAGGATTTTTGGGGAAAAATGTTGAAGCGAAAATTTTGCTTTTATCTACTCATTTTAAGAAAAAACTCAATTCTTACTGATTTAGTCGATTTTTTACATATATCAAGATAATTTTGTTATTTGTTTTTAATTCTAAATGCCACTTACTTCTAGATACTAAATTTTTCCAGATATGCTAATATTTGGCAAAGAATATCATTTATTACTCAAATTGGCTGAATTACATATTTTCTATATTAAATTAACTTAAGACAAAAAATACTACGATATTGCTAATTATGCTACTAAGTATAGAATCAGAAAATGCTTGATCAATCAACAAATATAAAAATTGTTCTAAAAATTGAGCATTGTTTGTTATGTATTAACATAACTTAAATTAACTATGATTGAAGTGTACATTGTCTATATTGAATTATCATATTTAGGATAAAAAATGTGAAAAAGAAAAAAAAATGTAGCAAGTTAAGTTATTAAGTAAAGAATCAGAAAAAAGTTGACCAATAAACCAAGTAGAAAATTGAACTTCATACGTTATTTATTAACATAACTTAAATTATGTCTATAGGCAATTAATTAATTCAGTTATAATTAAGGCAATTAATTAATTAAATTATAATTGAATTGTACATTCTCTAAGCTGTAGCTAGTTAAGCTATTAAGTAAAGAATCAGAAAAACTTGATGAACCGACCAAGAAGAAAGTTGTTCTGAAAACTTACCATCATTTGTTATTTATTAACCTAAACTATGCATAATGAAATTATATATTTTCTTATATTAAATTACTTTATTTAAAGTGAAAATTACACGAAGTACCTAGTTAAGTCATTAAGTATAAACAATCAGAAAAAAACTTGATCAATTAGCCAAGAATAAAATCGTGCTCGTTTTTGCATTATATCTATTTATATAAGGATTATAATCTTCAGATGATTATTATAACTAGCTAGTTTACTATCGTTTGTATTTCTGTGTTCCTTAACGACGTCCGAGCATGAATATGAATATGAATATGAATACCGGTCCATTATTCATTAGTAAAGTGTCATATGCAAATTGCACATCGCTGATTAAGAGATCGTGAATAATCGCTTTATTAACATGAAGGTTATTTCTGAAAGATTTTTTTTGTTAATTTATTAATATAAATAAAAAATTATCATCTTTTGCTATGTTTATAGTTTATAAATAAAATCAGATTTACTTGTTTTATATTTTTTCGACATTTCTGTTACATTTTCATCGAAGGTTCCTCAAGAGCTACTAATATTTTAAAGCCATTTGATAAAACTCGATTAGAGCTCACGTGGATTTGTTTAGCGCGACGATCAGTCACACTGTTTTTTTTATAATTTGCGGATAAGACCAATATTTTTTGTCAATGTTTTGCCCAGAAATTCTGAACCGATTTTTAATCTTCAAAATCTGTTGCAAAAATATCATTTTTGTCTTTTGTCTTTACTTGCTGGTAAAAATCGGCTAAAAAAGTTGTATGTATAATTAAATGTTGAAAATAAAATGTTGATGTCTTTAATTTTTTATGTTTAAAATTATGAATGGAAAATTATAATACTTGGCAAAGAATATAATTGGTATTATACCGTTTTTATTTATAATGCGTAATTTAAAAACATGCAGGAATCTCAATTTTCATCTTTCTACCATATCCCTCTGTTAAGTGAATGTTTTTCACTGAATCTCAATTGAATTTTTTTTTGAAATCGTGGAAATAACATTCTAATTTTTCTTAAAAGTTAAGGGTTGTCCACCCTTTAATACTTTGATTGTTTAACCATTTTTTTGAGATTTCTGATTATAGTTGCTGTGTAGTCAGGCGTTTCAGAGAAAAATGTTCCTCATGATTTCTTAAAATGACTCAAATTTACATCTATATATAATTTGATGTTGAAAACTTCAAAAAATCATATTATTGTTCCACGAAACCTTTGGGTTTAATTATTCTAAAATAAAGCGGTATTTTTAATTTGAAAGCGAATTTAAGTTATGGAAATCATAAACTGCTGTTCCTCAACATATAAGAATTATAAAACCAAGTTTTAATAATTAATCTCCTGAATTATAGATCCAAATACTCACATTAAAACTAATAGCTATACGCCCAAGAATTTCTAAACGTTCATAATTTAGAATTTTGGAATAATAACAATAATTTTTTTTTTCAAATAATAACAATAAATAATAAAATAATGCCAATACAACCTAATTTGCAAACGCAATCTAATAAATTCTTGAAAAATATCGCATTAGCATATAGCATATATGGCTTAGCAAAAACTAATTTCAAATCAAAAAATATATTGGATCACTAAATTAAAATAATTACTGACATAATAGTCGTTGGAAAAGACCGCAATAATTCCACGAAATCCTTATTCATACAGAAATAAATAGCAGAGGTAAACAACCTTATATAAATTTATATTATTTGGTGATTATTTTTCATTAATAGAAACGTATGTAACTACTGCAACTTTTATGTAAGTTATTTTCAAATAATTGAGAAAATTGTAAATTAATATTATTAATATTATTTTTTAACATTTCGAAATTGTACGTTTTTCAAAACCATTCTTCGGTCATTTGTTCTAATTTTTATCCAATAAAATAGTGATAAATGATTAAAAGAAAACATTTAGATTTATGCCATATACAACAGAATAATGTTTCTGTGAGTTTTAAAATTAGAATTCATAAACTAAAATTCAATAAAACTAGATGACGTAAAGCTTTCATAACCTGTACTTAGAACTCAATTATAATTTTAATTGAATTAAAATTACATGTATAAAAGATATTTCATGTTTTTGTGTAAAAAATTAGTCGTGGTGTAATGGTGAAGAACGTGGGCTATCAAAAACTAGTCCCAGTTTTTGATCCTAGCAGTGGTCAGTTCGATATCAAGCAGTATGACATCAAACTTTCACTTGAGGTTGCAGACCTTAAATACAATCTCAAGTAAAAATTGCTTTTTGTAAGTATAACTGCTTGTAAGTTTTTGTAAGTATAACTATATACTTTTAGTAAACACGTAAAAAAGAAGAGTGGTTGACCGCTGGATTGCCTCCAAAAAAAGCTCAAATTAAATAAATGTGTTAGAAATTTACCTCTAATTTAACAAAATATATAAATATATTTAATATATATGAATTACTCAATAAATAATATTTTTTTATTTAATTTCTTTCGAGGATACGCACGTTTTCATTACAACGTTCTCCTCTCCTGTCGAATAATTAAGAAAAATCGAAAGCAAAATTTATTTCTGTTTACAGATAAATATTTTTAAAATAATTTTCGAATTCGGCGGTCTCGAAACCAGTATCCGAGATCGTATGTTGTAATAAAAGCCATAATCCTGTACAGATATTGTCATTTTTATTACTGCTAAAATACGGTATACTATTTTTGGGGGGTCCTTGATTCGATGCGAACAAAAACGATTATTATTATTCCTTTGATATCTGCGGTTAGTCCTTCTTAATGATATTCGGCATCGTAAAGAACAATGTCATATTGAGAAATTTTCGGATCGACAGTTGGAAGGATTAATCAGTAATTTATGCTAATTATTATTTGTTAACGATACCAACAAAAATTATATTTATATAATTTATTGATCATATGTATATAAGCATAAAATTAAAACAAACCACTACTATAAATATAATCAGAAATTACCTCATTCCAAAATTAGGTCTAGCACCATATAATATATGTACAGATAATATATGTACAATTAGTCAATATTACATAATATTTATATATTTTCTTAACTTCCTGAAGAAGAGAATGGTGATTTCACCAAAAAATCCAATTTGTTAACTAATGTTTTGTTTTCTCAACATCAAAAGTTATTTTAAATCGTTTGATGGGCTCGCCCGTAGGTAAGCGGTTAAGAGCGACGGGACTTGTTTCAGGGGTCCCGGGTTCGATTCCCACTTCTAGCAGCCTGTTGTCAGGCAACATTGACAACGATTTTCACTTGGAAATATAGATAGCAATATGTTTCCAAGTGAAAATAGCCCTCACCCGGCATTCTTGCACCATACTTGCCCTATTACAGAGATTGTAATAAAAATTTATCAAACAGAGATGTGACAACTGTTTGGGTTGCCATCTATAACGTAGTTTGTAAGATATTATTCACAACAGCTCATCACATAAGTTCTGATCGCTGTTCAAATAAAATTAAAAAAAAAAAAATCGTTTGACACTAAAATTCAAAGCATATGTGTACTTGTTGACGTTGAAACATTTTTATATAAAATTTTAAATAACGTTAAAACACCAGAACCTAACCAAAAATATAAAATAGAAGTTACAACATCCAATTTTTTTATCATACAATCAGATTTCTCAATTCTGAACTTTTTGTCAAATTCGCATAATAAAAAATTGAAAATAAAGAATATTGGTTAAATAAAAATCAGAAGTGTAACGGGTAAACAACCCTTAATTTTTAACTTCCCGAAGGAGAAGTTTATGTTTTCATCAAAAAATCCGATTCGCTAATTTTATGTTTTCTCGACGTTTCAAGCCATTCTGAATCGAATGAGACCAAAATTGAAAAAAGTATGTGTGTGTGTGTGAACAGATTTTTTGCCGTAAATCGACGTTTTCTCCAAAACGGATGGACCGATTTCAAAAATTTAAAAGCCATTCGATGTATCTCGATGAGGACTATCGTTTCTGAGTTTTGTGCGGCGATCGGCCGGGCCGTTTCTTTGTAAATTGCAGAAAAGTGAAAAATTTTTCGTTCACGTTTTAGCCCGCAATTCTGAATCGATTTCGAAAATTCAAAAACCATTCGATAGATATTAGTTGGGAATCGTGCTGATTAGTTTTTGGTAGAGATCGGCCGGGCCGTTTTCTTGTAATAAAGTTTTAAAAAAAAAAAATTTCGACGATTTTTATGATTATTTTTTTGACGGTAGATACCATAGTCTTCTAGATCATACTAAAATATTACGGCCCTACGACAACTCGTTTAGCTTTAAAAATTTGTCAAAGTTTGCAAAAATTAGTATGGTCTTTTTGGCATTTGTCAAAATTAGAATTTTTATCGACGTTTTCTCAAAAACGCCTGAACCGATTTCAGATATTTAAAAAGCATTTGATGTATCTCGATGAGGATTATCGTTTCTCAGTTTTGTGCGACGATCGGCCGAATCGTTTCTTTGTAATTTGGAAAAAAGTGTTAAACTTTTCACTTGCAATTAACTGTTGAAAAATAGTGTTAAATTTTCGTCCACATTCACGCTCATCCTACCGAACCGATTTTAAAAAATCAAAAACTGTTCGAGAGATATTAGTTGGGAAAATATAAATATATATATAAATTTCTGAAAATTTACTTTTAGAAAATACTCCGAGTTAATCTGTTTGTTTGTTTCTAATTATGTGTAATAAATCCACTCGGAATACTTTTAATCACTCATAAATTAATTTAGTTTTTATTGATTAAGTCGATTATTTACTCATATCGGGAAGTTCATGTAACTTGCCTCAAGGCTAAATACCAAACCAACTAGTTAATTTAGCACTTTAAGAGGTTTTCTACCAATTTATATGAAAAAGGACCGTAATATAGCGTTGCCATAAAAACGCTATGTTAGGGTCTGTTTCATAAGTGAATTAGACCCTAAATATCTATTAAAATGCTCTAATCAAAAATAAAAAAGAAATATAGCACATTATTTTTACTCACATAAGTCTCATATATATTTTTAGAATGCACTAAATCACACCACAAAATAAGATGATATTTTACTAAAAAGGTGTCCGTTCGCAAACTCGCGTAATGTTTATTATTCATAATTTTATTACAACATAAATTATGATCATTTAACTAACTTCTTATGAATTATGGACAACTCATCCAGTTGGGTTTTGTTTCGAAGGAGAGTTACAGGTACATGTAATTGGATACATTATTACCTCACGAAATAATAAAATGTAAACTGATCTCGAACAAACCGTAATGCTCTTAGCAACGCTCAAATTAATGCTCGGCTAGAACTAGAATTGCTGGATTTAAAAATTATACAGAGAAGGATTTAGTAAATGATAAATAGAATTCATTTTTAACAGGGACAAATTCAACTCGCGAATTATGACATCAATGACAACCTTCTCCTAGAAACCATTTGATCAATCAATCGTCTAAAACAACTATTTTCTGTTTCTAGACTACATATTTTAATTAATTTTGTATTTTATAATATTTTAAATTACAACTTATCCAATATCCTTTGATTTTGATTTAAATCTTTTTAAATTTAATTTTGTGGGTATTCGATACGAGTCATACTTGTCGCATGACATCCCTGATCTTTATCTTCAACTTCGAATATCTGACTACCCGCTGGGTTGAACTCATTCCATAAAATAATATGAGAGCTGAGTAAATAAAGATGCAGCTTTTGACTATGGAGATCAGTTTGTCTTTAAAGTTCAAAAATATCAAAATAAAATAGTAAACGAAATTTTGAATGCTACTGTGTTCCAAATTGATTGATCCGTGAAAACGCCAACAAAATCACAGTGCACTATGAATTACGAAATGTTTCAGAGAAGTACAACAGCCGCTTACTGGATCACCCAAGATCACTTGCCAGAAAAATCCACCATATTACTCGCAGAACCAGACTGAAAAGAAAGTTCATTCTAAATTAAACTTTGTCAATCTCAAATTTAGTGTTGATTGTCAGATGATTTTGTACTTTTCAAGCTTCTATTTTAATCCCTAATTTTTGCTCATTGTATGACAAGCGTTTTCAAGAGGGTTGTAAAAACTGTTGTTTAAAAAAAAGTGTTAATTGTTGGAAAAATACACCTCCGACAGATTGCTCTAACTTCTTGTTTTTTTTTAACTTGTTTTATTTTTAAGATGGATAAATAAACATATTAGATTTTATGATCACAAAAATATGCATAAATATTATAAACATTGATTTTATTGCTAGATTCCCCAATATAAGAAGAGGTGCAATCTGAACAATTAATTTGATAAACCAGATTTCGTTTTTGTTTTAGTAGAAATAGTGTTAGTCATTGTGCTGGTCAAAGTCTTGATTTTCAAAATATTCTCGGACTAATCTGTAATTTTAGCAACCAACACTAATTTTAGTAAAACAAAAATTCTTTATAACATCAACTGTCCTAGAAATCTGGTTTATCGAATTAATTGTTCAGATTGTAATTATATTTTTACTGGGTAAACTAGCCAGAACTTAAAAAAAAACAACTTCAACAACATTAAAATAATTTAAAAAATATAAAACTATGCTTACAGAACATATTAATAATATAGAATATAATATAGGTTTTTAAACCTGACTATACTTAATTAATGTATAATTTTAAGAAAAACAAATCTCAAATTTGAAGAAAATTTATACAAAAGACGTATTTGTGAAGTATTTTTTCCTGCTTGCTCAACGATTCAAATATCTTGTATCTGGATAGTATTTTCTAATATCAATTATGAATTAAGAAATCTAAATTTCTTTTAAAACAATACCCAAAATAGCGCAAAAAATTGCAAACAGTTTCCCATGTGCTAGAATCTTGATAAAATATTTTTTTAAAAATCCTTTCTTTATTATATGATATATCGTATAAGTTCACAGGTAACACATATATTACACACGTATGCTTCTGAAACAAAAAAAATATTATTGATTGAGAAGCACACTGAAATAATATTTCATTTGATAATTATATTTAAATCAAACCATTAATGTAAAATCTCGCTTTGTTATTGATTCAAGCGTTTCCACGAATTAATAATTATTTTTCCACCAGATTTCGTATTATTACTCAAGTACCCGCTGTCAGATAGTCAACTGGCCTCGCAACCGTACAATAATATTTATATGGACCTTCTTGAAATTTATTTCGTCACTGATACATTTTTTCATGGTGATAATTTATAACGCGCGTTTTATACGAGCGAGCAATTGTCACCCGGATAGACCGCTGGGCGCACGACGAACTGCCTTGGAGCTTTATTGGATTTATCTAAAAATTGTATCTGTACTAATGATTAGAGATTTTTTATTTTTTAGATTATAATACTTTTTAATTTCTCAAAAGAAAAGTTCATTTTTTAGCCAGAAAATCCGATTTGCTATTAACCATTATTAACTTCCCGTAGGGTAAGTTATAGTAAACGCAAAAAAATCGAAAATGAAATTTTTTATATATCTTTACATTTCAAAGGTTTCTGAATATTTTGGCATACATAAGAAAAAATTAATGTATGTGTGTGTGTGGGTGTGGATACTAATTTTCATCGACGATTTCGGGAACACCGATCATCTGATATAAATAATTAAAAAAATATTCGATTCTTATTGATAAGAAGACGTGCTAATTCGTTTTTGGCGAAGGCAGGTCTAGCCGTTCCGAAGGTACGGGGCAAAAAGTGCCTAAAACGGTAACTCAGTTTTTAAGAGAACCGAGCGTCCGCTTTTAATAATGCGAAAAACATTTTGCTTGTATTGACAAGATGAAGAACTGATTAAATTTTTGAGAAGGCAGGTCCAGCGGTTATGGACTCTCAATAAAAATAAGTTAAAAAAATGACATTTGGCGGTGCTTATTGCTTATTGGACATATGTACATCAAATTATCAGATACTTTTATAGATATTTTATTAATGTGTACACAATTTGTGTAAATTTTTTTTGGGTTTCGTACCAAGATTTCTGATTACGGTACGGGAAGTTCCAGCAATTTGCCTTAAGGTACGATGCCATGCAACGGTATTTTCTCAATATTTTTACATAAGCGCTAGTTGATACAGAACACTAGAGTTTAAATTTTTCGGAACAAAATCATCTTTGCATTCTGTAATAGCATAAACAGATACATCTTTAAGTGGTTCTATAGTATAAACAAATATCAAAATATTATCTCAACTCGTCATTAAACTGAATATTTATTGCTTTCCAAAGGGCTTCATATCGTGTTACAATAAATAGAATAGTACTGATAGATAATGTTTATTTCATCTTATGTAAAATTGTAACGATTTTTTAAAGTGACATCTAAGCCAAAGTATATTATATCATAAATATTCACAATCAACAAAATAAATATTACCACTAAATTTTTTTCTAACTTTATACATATTTAGTAATATTGTTATTATATATTATAACAATCTTACTAAATATTTTTTGCTTTTTATCATATTATTATTTTACGTAAAACGTATCGCAGGTTGAAAAAATATAGAACCATCATATTGTTTTAAATAAAAATACTCAACAATTATAGTTAAGATAATAAAGATACCGATATTCCACCGGTATTACCGGTTTTAAAAGAGAAAATACCGAAATACCGGTATTGAAACTTTTTATCGGTTTCCTACTCTTAAATCTTCAGAAATGCGAACAGTTCAATAAAAATGTAACTAGTGGTGTATATTATCGTGTTTCAGGACAAATTCTTCACACTTTTCGTATCGCAGTTTAAAATATTTTGAAATTTTTGCTTTGTAAAATCTACTTTCTTCAAGAATTTTATATTCCTTGAAAATTTGAAATATATTCAAGTCGTTTCTATCAAACCGAACCATTCTATAAAAAATGTAAAGAATATTTGTTTAAACTATATATATTTTTTTTGTTTGATTATAATAATTTTAAATATTATTAATCTTATCGCGGAACCCATAAAAATGATATAAATTTCGTACTTACTACTAAATCTCAGTAGGGGAAATTATAGTATTAGCAAAATAATCGAAAATTGAATTTTTGCATATCTTATGTTTAAGTACATTCTGAACATTTTGGTATATTTAAAAAAATGGAAGGGTACAAGAAGTTCCAGCAATTTGCCTAAAGGCACGAAGTCATTCCAATTAGTTACACCATTAGTTAAAATCTCGAATAATATCTGATTTTAAGTTTTTCCTGGATCTTCGAATTGCCAAAAACTATTCAGTACGTCTCGTCATCAATGGGAATCGAATGCATTTTGAATCATTCAAATCGGTTGAGCCGTGCTCTCGAAATCATCGACAAAAAATTGTATCCGCACATGCATACATACATACATACATTTATATCCATTTTTTAAGGGGTTATACAGTTTTTTTGTTTTTATTTTAATTTATTTGGCCTTTAATAACAAAATAGCCACATACATTTATATATAACATACTTACATTAATATCCTAATTCTACTCATTCTAATAAAATCAAAGTATTATGTGGGTTCACATTTCTGAGTAAAGTTAGAAGGCCAAAAAAAGCGATTTTTTAAGATTTTTTTCTGAGAAAATTATTAAATTTATTGATACAAAAATTTATACACATATAAAGGCATGTGTGTCTTCTTAAATATATGTACCTTCACAAAATAAAAAAAAAAAATTCTTAGTAATCCTAACTGTATATTATCCCTTAAGGTGTACCAAAATTTTCAGGAAGTCTTGAAACGTAAAGATATGCAATAATTTTCATTTTTGATATATTTGGAAAGTTAATTAAATTAGTTTGTAATGTGTAATGATGTATGTTAGTACCAAAATTAGGGAAATTCAAATAAAATCTTTCCATTTTATCTTACTGCGAGATGAAAGTACAACCTTTGCTCGTTGGTTCATAAATTTAAAATTCCACAACAATTCTATCGGAATCCACTTATAGTAGTTCTCGATCGAATTTAATAGACGCCTAGGAATGACCATAAATCCTGATTAAATTAAGACAATTTAATATCGAAAACCCCGCATCTCAGCATGATCCTCGCCTCGGACACGACAGAAATTCAGAGCAAGAAATATTTTTATTGAAATCTCCCACAGTTGTCTGGTCGCGTCGTTTTTATTATGTATATTCAAGAAATTAATGCGACGTACTTGTTTGTTGATGTCCAATTAATTAAAATACGTTTGTTTCCATTTATTTTCGTTGCTTGTCTTGAAGTATACGCTCCCAGCATGGGGCAGGTAAGTGCTTAGTCTGACTCGACTTATTATTATTATACAGTCAAATAAGTGGCTATCAAATTATCAGATTATGATTTAAAAAAAAATCAAGTAATATTGCACCATTTTTTTAAATTAGTACGTTGGCTATAATATAATATAAAATATAATTTTGCAGATTTATCAACAAGGTGTGAAAAGTAGTTAGACATCTTCATGAGCATCGATAATATAACTTAGGGGGGGGGGGCGTCTATTAATCACGTGAGGCTTTTAGGAGAAGGTAGGTTTTGACTAAAAATCACGTGGGAGAGAGAACGCTGTAGTAAGATTTATGTATGTATTTATTTTCTACCTTAATTTTCAAAAAAAAAAAACGTTTTTTTCGTAAATTCGAAAAATTTGTTCAGAAAATTTTACGTAATTAAAAATACACGTGATGTTTGGTTGGGAGATAAATGGGGGTGGTAAATCTAAATATCACAACATATCACCAAGCGGGGGGTCCAAAAACCCCTAAAAAATCGATCAAGTGATTAATAGTCGCACCCTTAGTGAGTAGCAACCAAACAAAATTTTAATAAATCCAGTCAATATTTAAAAAAAAAAAAAAAGTTTAGAAAAAAGATTTCGAGTGCATGAATCAAGCAATTCGAATGAGAAAAAAGCTTCCAATTTACAGTTTAGTGTAAAAATTTGAATAATAAATATGATTGCTTCAATTTTCCATTTTTTTTTCACTTGCAACTTCTCGAGATGTAATTTTTAATAATCGCAAAAAAAAATCCAAAATGAAAATTTTTACATATAAAGTTCTACACATTTTCGCATTCCCAATGGAAAATGGATGTGTATGTGATTGTGTGTGTGTATGTTCGGATACAATTATTCGTCCACGATTTCGAGAGCTCGGGTAAAGTAATTCGAATGATTCAAAAGGATTTTAATTTACAGTTTAGTGTGAAAATTTGCGTAATAAATGATTGGTTAAATTTTACCATTTTTTCACTTGCCACTTCTCGTAGGGCAATTTTTAATAATAGAAAAAAAAATAAAAATAATGATTTTTGCATTTCTTTGCGTTTCATAGGTTCATTTTGGCATGCCTTAGGAAAAATTGATCAACTGATTTGAATTCAAAAAGCTTTCGATTCTTATTAACGGAGAGTCGTGCTGACTAGCTTTTAGCAAAGGCAGCTACAGCTGTTTAGGAGATACGATGCAAAAAGTGCAAATAATAGCAATTTTTGAGAGAAGGAAGCATTCGATTAGAATGATTCAAAAACCATTTCACTTGTATTATTATTACACACTTACACAGTGATGAAAAATTTACACTAAAACATATAAAGGTGTTGAAAAAATCAGTTGCTTTTTTTCTAATACGAAATGTTAACTGACATATTAGCAAAAATAATTCTTCATACTTCTGGCAGTATGATTAAAAAATAACTATATTATCAGTTGCCTTTTTTTCCTATTATGAAGTTTAAATATAAAATATAAATTGACACAATGACATATTTTTTAATAACATCAGATTAAAATATTCCGTAATATTCTGAAACGTATACAAAGATAAAAATAATATAGAAGAGAATTTAAATTAATGAAGGGATATCAGAATAAATTTATTAATCTAATACTTCAATTTTATTTCAAAGAATTTAAAAGAGCAGACACACTAGAATTTCGCTAGAATTTATTTTTACATCTAATTTTTATTTTTTATATAGAGATTTTAAAAGAGCAGACACATTTTTATTTATTTATAATTGTATTTGTTGTTTAGAAGTAAAATTAGTCACTCTCTAAATAATACGTTAAGGATAGTTGGAAATTATGTAGTAAAATAAAAAAAATGCAAAATGTAAAATGTAAAATAAAATAATAAATAAAACATAACATATTAAAGAAATAATTAATAAAACATTATGAAATATAGGTAAACTACTATTTTTTACCTGTTTTTCATTGTTATACTAATTTCTTACACCCATTTTTAATTCATAACAGAAACTACAAGAAATACCAAGAACTAATTAATACAGTTAATTATTTTATGCATATGTCGTCATTACATAACTAAATCAAAACAAAGTTAGCCTAATGATTATGAAGACGGAAATTTTATGGTAGATCTGATATAATTCGAAAAGGTACATATTTGGCTGGACCTGTATTATCAGATCTCAAAACTCGTATTTGATAATTAACCAAAAAGATTCGAGCGTGCTCAGGTGTCTGTTTTAACATTTAATTATGGCATAACTCACAAGTCAGGAAATATAAAATGCTACTTTTCTGGTTGATTTATGTGAACGAAATTCTACACGATGATGCTACTGTTCATTAACAAATCTAACTGGATAAGAAACAAATTTTATTGCACAATCATAAAGAAATAGAATAATTGCTATCTGCTAAAACTTCTAGCAGATTTAAATGAAACTGCTTATATTGAACTAAATATCAAAAGTAAAAATAATATCGAGAAGAATTAAATTATATAAAATAACACCAGACCTTCTATATTACTCTTTATCCTAATATTTTTTCCATCTAATCAACCATTCTGTTAAATTTCTAAATTGTTGGAGAAAACAACTAGTTTATCCATAGATACAGTTACCTATAGAATAAATTTCTAATAATGATGTTTTAATAACATTCATAATGTATAGATTCGTTTATGAATCAATGATAGTACTATCGTAATACTTTGCCAACAAACCAGTATTAAAGACTATTCTTTATGGACTTGTTATCTCAATAATTCAATTGTTCTCTTGACCATTGAAAAGAAAATACAGGCATCATTGTAGACATTTTACATATCATATTTCATTATATTGATGGACATAACTGAGATATAATTTACTTACATGGTCTGTATAGCACATCTGATCGAGAATTAAACATAGAGCTAGAAATAATCATTAAAGAAAATATATCTAATAAATTTAAATTATTTATTGATATACTTTCGGACTTGAAAGAACTAAACTTCAGGCATTCACGAAATAGTAATTAAGTTGCATAATATTTAGACTTGAGTTGGTTTGGTAAAATTTTCTTTATATATTAGCTCATGTTCATAAGTTTTCCAATAATATGTGGGTTACTACCCAGTACCCTTTTAAAAGCTAATATAATCCTAATTTAATGATCAGGTGATAAATATTAAAAAATCAGCATTTTTACAATGGTGATAAGCTGAGAGTTTTACTGAACATAGTCAGATAGTTGTTTGTTTTATATATGTTATTTGTTGTGAATTAATTGGTTTGGTTTCCACAATATAATTGCTCAAAGTTAAATAGGACCTTTGTGCCCTATTCTACCTTACCAGGTTTTACACCTGTTTCTATCATTTGTTAATCATTATATATTTTAGGAGATATTTGCAAAAAACGAAGAAAAAACAGTAACTTGAAAAGTATTTTGAAAAAATGTAATTACAAAATTGAGAGGGGGTGTCATCCCGGGGGGTGATGGCGGAACCCGAATTGTTTTCACTTTTGAATTTGAGGGTAAAGTGAACCTTATTCCTAAAATTAGGTGTAAAACTAGGTCTAAAATTTCATGTAAATCGGAGCACAGTAAAAAAATGCAGACCCAAAACGCTCCATTGACTAGAGTATATATCTATTCTCAGTTGAGTATTTTTTTTCTAGGAGTCCACTTTATTTATAGTCAATTCCTTTCATATGTGTCTAACAATTACATATGAGTAATCCAATGCATGAATCGATGTGAATGGATATAATATTGAGTCTTTTATTGGCACGTCATCGGGCTATATGGCAGAAAAAATAACACCAAGATTTGAGGTTTGATTAGAAATTTGGTAAGATTATGATTTTGATTGTCCATCTGATTTTCTAAACTCAATGCAAAAATTATATGATATTTTTTATAAATGTTTATCACTTTTTTTCGTTTAAATTCACAATCAAGATGCATAAAGGTTGCATAGGCTATTTAGAAAATAATCGAAAAATGTATGTTAAAATAGGATAAAAAAAATAATTTAGATGTTTTGGAGAGATGTCTATAGTTCATGTTCAAATTATTGTAAAGAATAACCTAAAGTAAATATTTGATATAGGTTTGTTGTTAAATATAACTAATTAAAAAATTGAATTACTAGTTCTTTATGGAGACGTTGACTAGAAGACAAACTACCAGTAATTTTTCTCTTTTTTATATTTAGTCAGTTTTATAATGATATTGAAAGTACTTTATGAATTGATTTGTATACGATCAGCTTATCATGAAATAGATTCATTAAACTAGTTCGTATTGGTATTTTGCCTTGAGACAAGTTACATGAACTTTCCGATATGTATAAATAATCGATTTAATCGATAAAAAATAAATTAATTTATGAGTGATTAAAAGTATTCCGAGCGGATGTATTACACATAATTGAGAACGAACAAACACGTTAACTCTTAATATTTTCTAAAAGCAAAATTTCACAAATCAATAATTTTCATAATTAAATCAGTTTCCGTAGGACTTTAATGGTTTAGTATGTTCATTAAGACCAAGTACTCTATCGTTATACCAAGTAAATCGTCCAATTTTAATTTTAAGAAACGTCACATAAACTACTCATTTTCTCAAACTTTGATGATTTTTTTAAAATTAAACCACTTGTCGTAAGGTTGTTATAATTCAGTCAGTTCTATAAGACCATGGTTCCATAAAAATAGGCTTAATTTTTTTTAACAGTTAATAAGAAAACAGCTCGGTAGATTTTCACCTAAAACTAATCAATATCATTCCCAACTAATATCTTTCGAACAGTTTTTGATTTTTTAAAATCGTTTCGGTAGTATAAGCTTAAATGTGTACGAAAAAGTTCAACCCTTTTTTCTAAATTGCAAAGAAACGGCTCGGCCGTTCATTGCACAAAACTAAGAAACAATAATCCTCATCGAGATACATCATATGCTTTGTAAATTTCTGATATTGGTTTAAGCGTTTTTGAGCAAACGTCTATGAAAGGTCTAATTTTGACAAATGCCAAAAAAACGATACTAATTTTTGCAAACTTTGACGAATTTTTAAAGCTAAACGAATTCTCGTAGGGCCGTAATATTTTAGTATGATCTATAAGTCTATGGTATCTACCTTAAAAAAAATCTAAAAAATCGTCGAAAAAAACTTTTTTTACACTTAATTACAAGAAAACGACCCGGCCGATCTTTACCAAAAACTAATCAGGTCGAAGCCCCATCAATATATTTCTTATGGTTTTTGAATTTTCAAAATCGATTCAGAATTGCAGGCTAAAACGTGGACGAATAATTTTTCACTTTTCTGCTATTTATAAAGAAACGGTTTGGCCGATCGTCGCACAAACAATAGTCCTCATCAAGATACATCGAATGGATTTTAATTTTTTTTAAATCGGCCCACCCTTTTTGAGAAAACGTCGATTTATGGTAAAAAATCTGTTCACATACACACACAAACACACCACACACTTTTTCCAAATGTGAATTCAGAATGGCTTGAAACATCGAGAAAACATAAAATTAGCGAATCGGATTTTTTGATGAAAACATAAACTTCTCCTTCGGGAACTTAAAAATATATATCAGTAAAATATTATCTATTTCATTTCAATAATCTAATTATTACCTTAGATCCTTATCCAAAAAATATACAATCCGCGTACCATAAATTCGATTCCTCCTCGGCTGGACCAGAATGCTCACTCGATACACCTATGTTAATATAAAAATCTGAAGACATTTACCATTTACCATTTACCATTTACGTATATAAGTAACTGAAGCTCATAAAGTTTTGGGTTTGATAACAGCCCATATAGTGTGTGAGGCAAAATAAAAGGGACGTGTCATTACTGTATGTTATATCTGGACAGAACACGACCGAACTACGAAGGAACGGTGTGTGTGGCCTTTCCTTTGGTGCGTACGTTAAAGGTAAAGGTAGGTTGTTAACTCACCTGATATACAGCCGGTCAACTTCTTTATGTCCCGGCAGGGTCAAATTATTTACGTACGCCGGGTCAGATATTCGTTCGAACTTGAGGTGGTACTAAACTGAGAGGGGTACAGGTTCTCAATCTTTTGATAAATGGAAATAAATACTCATTCGATAATTGTAAAGATTTTCATCTATTTTGGAATTTTTGAGCCGATTTTTGACCCTTAGTTGACATCTTATCAAAAACGACTATTAAACCGTTCTCAAAGAATTAAAAACTATTTGATCTAATTCGATCGAGGACTATCGTTTATCAGGTGCGCGCAACTATCGGCCAAGTCGTTTGTAATTGTAAAATTTTTCGTGGACATTTTATTCCACAATTTTGAATCGATTTTTATATTTCAAGAATCTTTTGTAAAATATTTATTGGAAATCGCATTAATTAGTTTTTCTTAATGAGAGGCAGGGCATTTTCTTTGTAATCAAATATTAAAAAAAAAATTATGAAACTTTGTAAACGTTATACACTTGAAGTCTGAAATAACATACTATAATATTACAAGCCTACGATAAGCGGTTGAATTATAAAAAAATCATCACGTTCTGTGTTGTTTCGAAGGTAGCTACTAATTACAGTTGACGTTCGAATATAAATAAAATACATTTTTAGAACACAAAATAGAATACATAAAATGTGTTAAACAAGTATGTTAATATATGCAATTACATAAATTTTGGAAATCGCATTAATTAATTTTTCTTAAAGAGCTGCAGGACTCTTTCTTTGTAATCAAATGTTGGAAAAAAATCATGAAACTTTGTAAACTTTATAAACACTTGTAGTTTGAAATAACTTGCTATAATATTACAAGCCTACGATAAGCGTTTGAATTATAAAAATTCATAACGTTCTGTGTTGTTTTGTAAGTAGCTACTAATTAGAGTTGATGTTCGAACATAAATAAAATATATTTTTTGGACACAAAATAGAATTAATAGAATGTTTTAAACAAGTAAGCTAATTTATGCAGTTACATATATTTAAAATATGTTTGAAAGGCATCAATTGGAAATAGTAATGATTCATTTTAAGTGAAAGCGAAAATGTTATTTTCTGAATAAAAAGTTGAATATTTTATGTAAATGGAAAATTTCATTTATTATTAACTTCCCGTAGGGCAAGTTACAGTAATAGCAAGAAAATCAGAAATGAAAATTTTTATATATCTTCAAGTTTCAAATGGATGTATGTGTGTGTGTGTGTGTGCTGATACAAAATTTCGTCGACGATTTTGGGAACGCCGATCAAACAATTTAAATAATTCAAAAAACATTCGATTCATATTGATAAGGAGACATGCTGATTAGATTTTGGCAAAGGCAGGCCTAGCCGTTCCGAAGATACGGGACAAGAAATGCCAAAAATGGTAACTCAGTTTTTAAGAGAACGGGGCGTCCGATTTTAATAAATCAAAAAACATTTTACTTGTATTGACAAAGTTGTAATTGAAAATCCTTTTTTAAAAAAATAATTTTTGGTACGGGAAGTTCCAGCAATTTGCCTTAAGGCACGATGCCATACACCTCTAGTTGAGTATCGTATTCATTAGTTTTTCTTAAAGAGAGGCAGGGCTTTTTCTTTATAATCAAATGTTGAAAAAAAAATATGGAACCATACGCTTGAAGTCTGAAATAACATACTATAATATTACAAGCCTACCATAAGCGGTTGAATTATGAAAATTCATCACGTTCTGTCTTGTTTCGTAGGTAGCTACTAATTACAGTTGACGTTCACACATAAATAAAATACATTTTTAGAACAAGTTAGTTTATTCAATTATATATATTTAAAATATGCTTGAAAGACATCAATTGGAAATAGTAATGATTCTTGTTTAGTGAAAGCAAAAATGTTATTTTCTGAATAAACAGTTGAATATTTTATGTAAATGGTAAAATCTCAATTATTATTGATTAAATTAATTTGATTATGTATATGTACCTGGAAGCTCATACAACCTTCTTAAAGACAAAATGCTAATGACTAATAGTGTATTTTTTAATAAATGCTCACCCTTACTTAATCGAATATCTTTGGAATTATTTAATTTTGTTTTGTTTAGTTTATGTGAATTTAGAATAAATCTTTTGCATTTTTAGATAAGATTGTTCAGTTTATGTATAGTGTGGCCTTCTAGTCGTTTTTAAAGTAATAGTCTTATTCTCTATAATACGAAAAAGTAATATATTTAATGTCCAGGTAATACTATAAAAACTTCATGTGAATATTAAGTTATTTATACTGAATTAGAATACACCCTAGCAATAGACTGATAATAAATTTAGTTTTATCAAGTCTAATAATGATTTAGTTGTTTTTCACTTATTGTTTCAACATCGTTATACTTTATCTTACAGGTTCTATAAGCTATTTGTTGAAGACTTAACTTGATGTTTCATGGGAGGCAACCCATCGGTTTACCATTCTTCTATGTCATATGATTACGTCAGCCCTTACATCTAATCATTATCATATGATTGAATGTTGCAGCCATACTCACAAAGAGCGATTTTCACTTGAAATTATAATGAGATCTATGACCTCAAGTAGAAATTTGACACCAAAGCTGTCTGATATCAGGCTTTAACGGTGGCGGGTACCGAACCCGCCGCTAGTTGATACTAGCCTACGTCCGAACCGATTACGCCACCGCTGGACACAATAATTTTGTAATAGAGATATCTTAAATATAATGCGAAATTTCTATAGTAGTAGTAATTTCTATAATAGTAATAGGGCATCTACAATTTTTTGGACAACGTGGTATCTGTGAGAATCAATATGTTATGCTTTTTAGCAACTTAAGATTTTCATTTTACATATTTTTTAGTATTATACGTATGTACATACATATTTTTTAGTATTATACGTATGTACATACATATTTTTCTTAACATATATTATTTTCAAAGTATGTTAATAAATATCAATTTTATACTAAATATTAAGACTCTATTACTTTCGCACATGTTCAATAATACAATTAAAGTCTGTTAATTATTTTAACATAGTACAATGTCTAGATCCGAATACAATTGACAAGCAAGTAAAATGTAATTTAAGGAATCATAATATTCAACAAGTCATGGTTTTCTTGTGTTAAATTAGCTATAAAATTTAAAACAAAATTCAGAACATTTGAATTTTATTTTATTCAACAATATGTTTACAACTGTCCTACATAGACATTAAGTAAATCTTTTGGCTATTATATGTAAAAATGACATCGATATATAAATAGTGAAAAATACACAGTTGCATTTTTCCTTTATAAGAAGTAATATAATGTGACACGAGTAATTACAAGCTACTTAAATCACTAAATATTTTTCTTTTGAGCAGAACATTTAAATATATTTTAAATTTTTGAAACAATAATATATGTACAAATATGAATGTTTAGAAATCTCAGTTTCTTCCCATCCATATTCTGCCATATATTCCGCGCATAACTCGAGCTCGAGTGCTGCAACCCCATGCCGCGGCCGAAGCCGAGGCGTGTGTCGGTGTCAACTAGGCCGAGATTTGTGCGCAGGTGTCGCCTCGGGATGACCTCATTGTTTATTGCACTACACCATTATAGAAAAACATTACATATTATATTGTATATTACGAACATAGCAACTGAAATAAATATCACAGAAAGTTACAAGTAATATAATAATGAGATAAAACAAATGTCTATGATCAATTAACTGTGATTGACGAATATGCTCGTCATAGAAAGTAAGCAAAACTTTATGTATTGTCGAGCCTATTCGTCATGCATATAAAACAGTTGACTAATTACTACTTAAATTGAAACTTTTGGAAAAATCATATATTCTAAAGTATCCAGGTTTAGAATAGTTTGAGTTCTATGACTGTATGACTGTTTAAAATAGGAAGTTATAAGTAGCATTTTACCAAGGCAAGTTGCACAAACTTCGCAAAATGTGTTATATAATACACATTTTCAATATGAATTAAGTCTCAGCTAATTAAATACTATTTTCTTGAAAATAGTTGTTGCTTTTTATGAAAAATTACTCCTAGTTTTTTACATTTATATGTATAATTACATTGGATTTATTCGTTTTTAGTTTAATACATATGTGACTAAATGTGAATAAACAGAAGAAATTTTGTTTATTCTGTTAGGGGGTTATTCTAATTAAGGATATATGTAATTATAAACCTAGTTATTTATTCACATGCAAGCTGCAATAAATACTATTCATTTATTAATCGAAATTTTTAAGAAAGCTAAATCATTTATGTTTTCATCCACACTAATAATTAATTTTTAGTTATAATAAATATCACTTTGCGATTATATAATATGTCATTTTGCAGAAAGTAACAAAAAAATATTTTTATACATTTATACACTCAAATAGCATTAAAAAATAAGAAAAATGTTTTATATATCATATGTTATTTGAAAGTCTTTATATATTGTTAATATTTATTATTTAGAAATTGAAAAAACTGTTTTTTTCCTTTGAAATATTTAATCAAAAAATTAAAGCACTCACTAAGAATTAAATATTACATTCCATAAAAACTATAATTGATTTAGATATTGTATTAAAAACTTACTGAAGTTTACTGAAAATTGTAAATTAATTAATGCCTATGTTGTGAACCAACTAATATTTTTTCATATATTATTCATAATATTGTCAATAATTTGTTAATCACATGTGCCTGTTTGCAAACGTTAATTTTGTTTAGCAAAAAAAAGTAAAATGATAAATTATATTTGTTTTTTATATATTTTATTTTTAAAAATTTATTATTACCTGAATAAAGGTATCTA
The DNA here is from genome assembly GCF_003426905.1 of Ctenocephalides felis. NCBI lineage: Eukaryota > Metazoa > Arthropoda > Insecta > Siphonaptera > Pulicidae > Ctenocephalides > Ctenocephalides felis. Next base: position 27,139,305 of record NW_020539726.1, read on the forward strand.
TTCTATTTCATTTCCAATCAAAACAAAATTAAAGCTATATTAGCACATAAACTTTGGATACTATTACAAAAATTACAATTTTAAATATATTTTAACATAAACTTAGTATTAATTTTTAAAGATAATATACACGAGCTTTCATTTAATTTGATAGCTTTTTTATCACGCTTCTTATATCAATTTATGTTTATGATTTTAGATACATTTTACGCCTGTGGTATAATTTTTTCTATTTTATATGTGAAATTGATTAAATTTATGACACATTCCATGCATTCATTAACGTTCTATAAACTAATAACAAAAAAGTTCTATATATATCAGGAAAAACATACATATTTAGTGCATTAAAATCATCAATTCAATCATTAAATTTGAAATAACTAAATGTTTAATTATTCTTATATAACAAACTTCAAGTTATACTTATTAGTTATAGTTGTCTAACTCAAAAATATTAAAAACTAGTAGTAGCAAAAATATCAAGTTATAATTGATAAGCTACAATAAATAGCGGTTTCATAAAGAATAGTATTATAGATGAAATAACATAATTTAAGCGTTTTGTTCACCAAATTACATTAATATTATATTTCAAATTCTATCTGTAGACATGATTTAAGCTTGAATTTTGTTTATTTCATATTTTCACATCAAATACTTTATTGACGCTATTTAAAAGTTTTCAGAGTTCACTTAACATTATTTTTATGCAGACTTTTAGAAATTATTTAATGCAATTACACTCTAATTTAAGCATTGCTGACAAAAATAAATTTTTTGACAAAATTTACAACTTATATAAAAATATTCAGAATCCAGTTTATTGCCTCTGCATTTAAGTAATTTGATGCAGATTAAATGTGATAACCTGAATACTCTCAAGGAGTCATTAAATTTTAAAACGTCGTAAAGTTACAAATTTAAAACATCTAAAACTTGTCAAAAATAACTTAAAATGCGGCAAGTGATATCGATTTATGATGTGTTCGAAATAGAAATCTGTATAAACATTTAGATTTATCATAAATTACAAGTTGTTTATGATTTTTACGCATATGTACAGGGTATACTTAAATAGGAACAAATTTATATAAAAAAAGATTATAAAAAAAAATTGTGTTTAACAATATAAATCAGTTAACTGTATCGCTAAGCAGTACGCCTTGTTTTGTGTTGTCTGAATTCAGCTCATGACGAGTATATTAGTTAATCAAAGAGCATAATTAGTTTTTTTTTCAATAATTTCAATTTTGTCCACTATTTCTACACATTACGAATATACTCGTAAATACGCATAATTATTGCAGTTCTGGCGAGTATATTCGTATATGACATTTGATCAATCGGGAGAGTTAGTTCCGCGATTGTCGTCGGCAATGTTTGCTCAGACATGTGACGTCACAAACTCTTCTATGTTTGAGCATTATATACAACGGAAAACATATGAGGACTAGAAGTCGATGTAGTATAATGTATATTAAACTCTACATAACATTGGTCTATTTTATGGCAGAATTGGCCCAACAATCTTTATCTGATATCATCCATATATTTTAACTGTAAAAACTATCAATTCAAATTTCAATATTTCGTAACACCATGTTCGCGCCTAAAACATTTTATTTTGACAACTCATCGTTACAGTAAATTCTAATCAATGTCAAACACATTTCGAAAAAGTTCAGGTGATAATAACGGTCGGATTTTTATGACCGAGACACATATGTCGCATTTGACAACGCTCCCAAAACAACAAACACATTTCGAATGAACTTCGATGTAAAAAATCACATCAAATAAAAGTCAGATAATCTTGTAATTTATAAATATCTTCCGATATTATTCATGGTCGATTAGCGATCATCGATGATATCGGCTAGTCCCTCTCGGTCCATGTTGTCAATCGACATGAGCAGGTCTGGTAAAGGAAATTTATCGGAAGGGCTTAAATTTCATTCTATATTTTTAATATTCATATTTAAATAATTTTCTTACTTTCATATATAATAATGTGTAATTTTCATTTTGCTCATTTCAGGCTTAAATCATTAGCATGATTATTTTTATTAAACAAATAATAATTCTACAGAATAAACAAACAAATCATAAAGTTACAATTTATATTTCTAGTACAATTTTTAAAGCTTTACAAACAAACTTCAAAACATTTATTTATTAACAATATCTACTAAAAAATATATTCAATAAAATTAATAAGATTGACAAATATTAGATTAATTATTATAATAAAATATCTGAATACAACTAAAATGGTACTGTTGATATATGCATGTAATTGCATTTTAGTAAAAATATTTTTTAATTAGGTTGAGCATAATAATAATGGCTCATTTTCTCTATTAATTATTTATTGTGCATTTTCAATCGCTGCAAAAATCATATAATTTTGAAAAATCTGCTCTCTCACTTTTTTGCCCTAATCCCTTTCTTATAAAATGCATAAATATAAATTATTTCCAACGAGTTGTAAGTTAAAAAAGAAATAACAACGGATTTATATTATATTTAAAATTTGCATTATACAATAATAGTCTTAATTACTTAACTAGATTAATTTTGGCAATTTTTCATTTATTCGCTTGTAACTTTAGCACAATTTTGGTGATTGTTATACTTTTTTAAAATCATGAAAAATCCAGTTGTGATGGTTAATTAATGTAATAAATTAATACTCTAATATTTCAATTCAATATTTTTTATTTATAGTGATTAAACTATTGAAATTATAATTCTAGTCTTCACATATTACTATTTTTTCACATCAGATGTTTCTTATTTCGGAGGATTATTTTACCTAATAATATTCTCTTTGAGTAACATTTAAAATTATTTATGTTTAAGAAAATACGTTATAAAGTCAATTACATTATTTATTATAGTATTATTAATTCACTCCTTTCATAATTGACAAATTTTATTTTATCTTTTTCTATTTATCACTGTTTATCATAATAAGAATTGTTAATACTTCATATTTTTTTGCAATCTATTTTTTTAGCAAATCTAATTACAAATATGTCTTTTAAGCCAAGAACTTTAACATATTTTGCTTTAGAAATTTTATAAAAACTTTTGCTTTAAAAATGTTGGTTCAGAAGTGGAAATATCTAATAAGTATTTTACTTTTATACACCAATTTTCGATCAAATTTAATAATTAATTCTAAACAAACCATCATTTATATAGGATATTTAGTAAAACTAGATATATGAAAACAAAATTAGAGAACTTTATAAGTTCATATTAAAACTTAATAATTTTCATTTAAAATGGCTGTTTCTATAGATATTGAAGCACAATTAGAGTATATGTTAAATTTTGTCTATATAATTAAGGGCCGGTATTTGTAACAGGATTTTAGTAATCATTTATTATAGTAATCATAATTCACTACTCTTATAAATGGCAAATTTAATTTTATCTTTTTCTATAAGCTCCTTCGCGAATTTTTGGTTGTATGTATGGGATTTCAATTACCAGTTGCGATATCCGCCTCGGACAGCCTTATGTCTTGCAGTAGTACCATCGGTTATCACATATATAGGTACCAATGTACCTATAACAAAAATAGCCCTCAACCGACATTGCTCGATCAATAAAAAAATTACCACAATTATAGAAACTGTGATAATAAATTCATCACATAGAGATGGGTCAACCGCATAGGTTGCCACCTAGCAATCAAACATGGTTTTAGAAACCAGCAAAACAGCTCATAGGACTCGTTAAGTTCTGATCGCGGTTAAAATTATGAACAAAAAATATTTTTCCTTTGCCCACTTGTGCCTTGCTACTCAAAGTGTACCTTGTGCACCTGTGATTAATAAGTATATAAGAGTTCGTTCGGCGTGGAATATTATTATTGGACGGGATTCCTGAGGACGTGCGACCTTTTGACATGTCGCGGTACGACCTCCTATTGGACGGGACACGTTTGTATCATATGTTGAAATCGATGAGTGCCCGTACAAGAAAAATATCGACATCGACATCGACATACAGGTATCCATCCTCTGTCTTATGTTGGCGATCGTAAAAATCATATCGCCGCGTCAATGCGTACATATTTTTTGTTATTAACGTACCTCTTAACGTGTAATAAAGCGTTCACAATCCGAAAATCGTTTAGCAGAGCCGAATCTTGCCAGAAAAGGGGAATGCAAGTTGTAGTTACAAACAATATAGGGAAAAACTATATGCAACACTTATCTAAGGATTACATTATAATTTTTAGCCCATTTACTGAGTTCGTTTTTGTTTAACTGTTATTGTAACTAATTAATATCACAGTTCCAAGAATAGAAATTAAGCATCAAAATATTTTAATTATGATCATGACCTATTATTAACTATTGAATTAATTGAAATTTTAAGGCAACCCTAGACTCTAATACTACCAAGTTCTGATGCGACCTTGACAAAATATCACGAAAAATCACGTCAGGATGGAAGGGATCTAGTAAGATATCACGTGTAAATTTAAAGAGAAAATCCAGAAATTTTACGATTTTTTCGTAAATTCGATTTTTTTTTCTAAAAATATTACATAACTAAAAATACACGTAATGTTTTGTGGGGGAGAGGGGTAACTTTAAATATCACAACGTATCACCAAAGGGGAGGAGAGGTCCAAAAATCCCTAAAAAATTGATCACGTAATTAATGCCCTCTAATATTAATATATATGGTTTTTCAATAAGTATCATTATTTCCAATATGATGTATTTTAATTATTATAGTTTATTATATAATTATATAATAAACTATAATGATTAAAATATATGATTTTGGAATTAATATGAGCACAGTCCAATAAATTATAATTGATTGACAATATGAAGTTTTGTATTTTCTATTTATATTGTGGTAAATTAAGTGTTTAAATCTGCATTTTATAATTTTTTTGTATACTTTTTGCATTTATTTATAAATGCAGTTATAAAAGTTAATTTAAAAAAAGGACCAGGAGTGTTGATCACATCAGATGAAGTGTCTGATAATACTCTAATAATCTAAGTTTTCTACATACCTACTATTAATAATGATTTATTAATTTTCTTAAAGTAATAGCCTGCATTTAGTTTATTTTTCTTTTTTCTATTATTTTAATTAACGCTTCAGGAATATGAGATCTCCCCTTCTTCAGGAATTTAATAACTAAACATTTTCCAATACAAATATTATTAATATTTTCCAAACATTTTCCAAACACTTATGAATTAACTAGAGAATGCAATACCGGTATACCGAAAAAACGGTCTACCCTCCAATTTTTCGGCGGTATCAATACCGGTATTTACCTTAAAAATACCAGTAATTTCAGTATTTTTACATTTTTTTACCTTTATTTATTATTTTGCCAATCAAAACTTATAAAGTGGTATTTTTACATAAGAGCCAATTGATACATATTACACTCGAGATTAAATTTCTCGGAACAAATTCTTTTATAATTTCCATAATCGCTTAAACAGATATATTTTTAAGTGGTTCTACTATATAAACAATTGTCAAAATATTATCACAACTCGTCATTAAATTGAATATTTATTGCTTTCCAAAGTACTTCACTACATCGTATTACAATAAATAGAATCTGATTGATAGATAATGATGTTAAAATATAACGGTTTTTTTAAAGTGTCATTTTGCGCAAAAATATTTTAAATCAGAATTAGTCACAATCAACAAAATAAAGATTTCTTGTGCGTCATTTTCATTTATACTCAACTATTGTAAAATATTATTATTTATTTGATAAAGTATCGGATCTTTAATTAGTATCGAATAATTACTATTTTAAACTCTTTAAAATACTGAACATTTTGCTCATTTTTGCTGAAAGATATTAAAGATATTAAAATTTGCTGACATCGGATGGCGGTATTAAATTTTATTATCGGTATTGCATTTCCTAGAATTTCCCTACCTTAAAACGAACTAAATACTTTATTAACTAAAGTAGGATAAGTTATAGTAATCGCCAAAAAATCGAAAAGAAAAAATTCATTTATATTTACGTTTCAATGGTTTCTGAAAATTTTGACATACCTTAGTTTGGGCGGATGGAATTTGTCGTTGACGATTTCGAGAAAACGGATCAACCAAATTCAGTGATTCAAAAAACATTTAATTTCTATTTTTTTATATAAAAAATTATTCGGATTTTAATTTTATTTCTAGATAAAATTCTAAAACTCTCTTATAAACTTTAAATAAATAATTGTAACTTTGCAATTAAGTTTATATAATTTTTAAAAGATGATAGAAATATAAGGTAAGAACTTATATAGAAATATAAGGTAAGTTCTTTCATTATAACTCCGTTTGATCCAGTTTCGTTTATTTATTTTTCATGTAAACATATAAATATCGTCGTCCAATTTATATGATCTTATATTTCTTCATTCAAATACTTATAATGAAAGTTACAGAAATTATAATAATCTTCACTATATGAATCATTTAATAATCCACGAATATTTCAATACGGTACGGGAAGTTCCAGCAATTTGCAAGGTGCCATGCACCACTAGTTACTGTGGTTTTTAACAGTGTATTTTATGAGCTGTTTCAATGACTATTTCGTGGAAGTTAAAATTTTATTCCAAAATATATTGCACTCACTAAGATGTCATCGCTTTTATTTTTTTATTTATTTTTATTGACCTGGCTCACTCGAGCATTTAGCCACTTACAACATATTTCATTTCAATACAATATTTCAATTTCAATACAATTTTCAGGTTCGTACTATTTTCCTTATATAAATCTTATTCTTCTTTTTATTTTATATTCTATCCTATTCTATGTACTCTTCAACGTAACTTCATTCTTCTTTCTTTTTTCTTCTTTACTATCTATCAATGTTTCTTCTACCCTCTTCTTACGTCTTCATTACTTCTATTTTTATTATTATTTCAAACTATTTTTAATATTATTTCTAATTTTTGCAGGGGATTCGAACTCCGACTTCCGCCATGTGAGTCAGGAACGCTATTCATGAGCTAATCCCGCCACATGTCATGAACAATTCTAAGAATACTTTTATGACTGAATTTTGTGACTTTTGTGACTGAATTTAGTGACTTTTGTGAATCAAAAGTTATGATTAGCGTTATTTATTACCAACAAAACTAAAAGATATCGATTCGGATTGTCAATGCATAAGAACGATATAAAATCTAAGTATATCGATAATATTGCATCACAATAAAATAATATCAAAATAAATTTGGCAGTCGTATGCCGACAGTCGTCGTGTTTACATTAAGAGGTTTCAGGGTGATACAATTTGTCGACGCGTCCTTGAAACCTACCGCAAACGTGACGTCATCATCGAGTGCATTTGCTTTGTGATTCTTCAGTGACTTATATTAAATAATTTGGGCCATTTATAATATTTTATTGTATAAAGTAATTTCGTGTTTAGAGTTATGTTAGATGAGCTTTATGTTTAGTGTTATATATGGTGAACTTCGTGTTTAGTGCTATATATTTGGTGAAGTACGTGTTTGGCGCAGTACTTACATTAAGCAGGTAACTATAACTAGTATTATATTTTCTAGCTATACACATATTTATTTATATATAACATATTTCGACACACCAATTATTAAAATATTTATTACGAATTGTTAATAGTGGTCTCTGAATACACTAATAGTGTCCACAGAGCTTCAGTTTCCCAATAAACTAGGACAATGATAATAATTATTATATATATTAGAATGATATGAAATTAATTTTTGATACTATACTGTGACTATATAACATTATGGATTTTATTTATTGCGGTTCCAACATGTATTTATTACTTAATACCTAGTATTTGTGTAATAGTTTATATTGGATGAATTAAAATGGGCAGAGCAACAAATTTATTTCTTTGAAATTAAATAATTTAGATAGTTTAAAGTATATCTCATTATAAGTAAGTCTCAGTTTCAATTCAACGGGTTTTAGATTTAAAACTGTATGATATTTTCCTAGTTTTCCTAATAATATGCAACATGACTGACTGTTCATGCCTCAACATGTTTTTTCTTATTTACATATAAATTACAATCTGTCTATAAATTGATATTGAGAAATTAACAGCGGCATTTTCTAGAAGGAAAATCCAATGGTTCGTGTTGTATCTTTGTACTATGTTTTAATCTAATTTTTATATTATTTTACAAAAATGATTACTAATATTAGTTAATACTTAAGTTAGATGAAATACTTGGTTAATATTTAAATTTTATGTAGTACATGCTAAACCCAGAACATGCAAGAGACTTTTTTTTGTTCATTTGTTTAATTGTCTATTTATATTAAATATAAAATGAATTTATAAAATACTGAAGATTAAAAATAATATCTAAGTTCAGTGATGCATTTATCCCCGAGTGCAAAATGAAAATAATAATAAAAACTGTTTTTTTTTTTACTTATTACTGGGCTTGTTTCAATCTTTAGAAATCATTGAATTTTTTTCCAATACCAATCTGACTGAAAATATATATTTCTAAAACCACCTCTGACAATGAAAAGCTCATGCTGAATAATTTTAATATGGTCATAAATGAATCAAGTTTTAAACAAAAATGCAAAATACTTTTTAAATACAAGTGCTGATAAGAAATCAAGGTACATTAAAGATAAAATGTATATTTATGCAACGACTTCTCACATTTTGAGTAATTCTCAAAATTATTTTATAACGGTTCATGAGTTTTACGACTTCTTATAAAATTAATTTTATAAAATCGCGTTGACGAAAAAAGAATTTTCTATTTTTGGTTATATTAATTGGATTGTAATCACTTAATAGAACAAGTTCTATTACAAATTTTCATTCAAAATTTAAAAAAATAATAGTAATTTAAATACAAACAACAAAGTTTCGATTGATACAGAAATAAATTGCATTAATTTTATTGGAATAATTGTTGCGATTATTGAAGGGAAAATGTGCTGATTAGTTTTTGGCGAAGACAGGTCCAGCCGTTTGGAAGATACGGGGCAAAAAGTGCCAAAAACGGTAATTCAGTGTTTGAGAAAACGGAGCACCCGATTTGAATGACTCAAAAAACATTTTGCTTATATTGACAAAATAAAAAAATGATTTATTATTTGGAAAGGCAGGTCTAACTTTTGTTACATTTTTTTGTGTTCCGTACCAAGATTTTTAATTTTTATTGTTTACTTCTACAGTTCTACAATTTTTTTTCATACTTTACACGTTAATTCAATTTCAATTTATACTTTAAATATAAATTATAAATTCACAACTTATTTTAAAAATGTATATATTTTAAATGCGTTATTCTAATCGTAACAAATATATCAGATAGATACATTCGGCACTTCTTGCTAATGTAAACATTCTCAAGTGTTTTTAGCGATGAGATCGTCACTGCATGTTTTATGAACTATAACATTTATAGTGATATAATTATCTATTTGAAAATGTATAAAACATTTGTTGTAAATCATTGATCAATTTTTATTGATTACTGATTCTTTTTTCCTCGAATATTAATTCTGGTACGGGAAGTTCCTGCAATTTTCCTTAAGGTACTATGCCATGCACACACTAGTTTTTCTTGAAACTCAATCAGTATTACGTAAGAAATATATGCGTATGTTGATAAAGATGTGAAATGCAGTAATAACATTTTTCAATTTTCTAAAATGAACCCACATTTTTAACTTCCCGTAGGGTAAGTTATAGTAATCGAAAAAAAATCAAAAATGATAATTTTTATATATCTTTACGTTTCAAAGGTTTCTGAACATTTTGGCATACTTTAGAAAAAATGGATGTAAGTGTGTGTGTGTATGTGCGGATACAAATTTTCGTCGACTATTTCGGGAACACGGATCAACCGATTTGAATAATTCAAAAAACATTCGGTATTGATAAGGAGACGTGCTGATTAATTTGTGGCGGAGGCAGGTCTAGCCGTTCCGAAGATAAGGGGCAAAAAGTGCCAAAAATGGTAACTCAGCTTTAAAGAGAACGGAGCACCCTATTTTAATAATTCAAAAAACATTTTACTTGTATTAACAAGATCAAGAATCAGTCAAATTTTCATGATGGCAATTCTAGCGGTTTCGGAGATCTAGTGAAAAAAGTAAAAAAAAATGCCATTTGGTGTTCAAAAATGATCATTAGACATATGCACATCAAATTATTAGATATTTTATAGAGATTTTAACAATAAGTATACATTTTGTTTACATTCCTATCATATATAGGATAAGATAATGGGATAGGATAAACATTGGTACGGAACCCATAGGAATTCTATGGGTTTTGACATTTCGTCTCTATGCAGTTAAAGCAGTACGATTGCTTTAAAAAAAAGTTCAGAATTTCCAAAATATGTCAAAATAAAGAAAACGTTTTTTTTTTTCAAAAAAAGTAATTTTTTTCAACAATGTTAATCTCTTTAAAAAAATAATAATTTTTGGTACGGGAAGTTCCAGCAATTTGCCTTAAGGCACGATGCCATGCACCCCACTAGTTCATTCGATATCTTAGCAGCGCAACTTACTCTATGATTGACGACTATACTCATCACGAGCTCGATTCGGGCAATCATACTTAACTGGATTTTTTAATTTTTTTTTATTAACTTCCCCGTAGGGTAAGTTATAGTAATCGTCCAAAAATCGAAATCAAAATTTTTACATTTCTCGACGTTTTGAAGGTTTCTGAACATTTTGGCATACTTCAGAAAAAATGGATGTGTGTGTGTGGTGTGTGTGTGTGGTGTGTGTGTGTGTTTTGTATGTCCGCTTTTTCGTCCACGTTTTGCGGGCACGGGCACCGGATCACCGATTAAATGGTTAAAAAAACATTCGATTCCTATTGATAGGGAGATGTGCTGATTAGTTTTTGGCAAAGGCAGGTCCAGCCGTTACGGAGATATGGAGCAAAGAGTGCAGAAATAGAAAGCGAGTTTTTGAGGGAACGGATCAACCGATTTGAATGGTTTAAAAAACATTCGATTCCTATTGATAGGGAGATGTGCTGGTTAGTTTTTGGCAAAGGTAGGCCCAGCGGTTCCGGAAATACAGAGCTAAATGTTAAAAAAATGGCAGTTTTTGAGAGAACTAAGTGTCCGATTTAAATGACTTAAAAACTTTCTGCTTGTTTCAACAAAATAATTGATATTGGAAAAAAAAATTTTTGTTTCTTTTTTTTTTTTCAAAAAATTTTTTTTTGTAATTTTGGATTAAAAATTCAAAAAATCACCCAAGCTAAGCACAGTCTAAGCGCCACTCGGTACAAATGTTTACCCAAGTGCGTTTAGACTGTTTATGTATTGGGGCACTTTTCCATTTTGTGTGAAATTATTGAAAAATGTGAAAATGCCGCCAAGCTAAGCACAGTATAAGTGAAAATGTCGCACAGAATTATTTGCAAATGCGTTTAGACTGTGACTATGCGGGAGCACTTTTTCAATTTTGTGTAAATTGGCAACTATTTTTTTTTTTTTGAAATTTGATTCGAAATGAAATGACGATTGTTAATGTTCTCGAGATGATAAATTGATTTATTTATAATTACGTAGGGTAAGTTATAGTAATCGCACAAAAATCGAAAATGAAAATTTTATATATCTTTACGTTTCAAAGGTTTCTGAATATATTGGCATACCTTAGAGAAAATTGATGTATGTGTGTGTATGTGTGTGTGTGTGCGTGCATTTTTGTGTGTTCAGATACAAAGTTTCGTCGACGATTTCGGGAACCGGGATGAAGCAATTTGAATAATTCAAAAAACATTCGATTCGTATTGATAAGGAGACGTGCTGATTAGTTTTTGTCAAAGGCAGGTCCGTTCCGAAGATATGGGACAAAAACGGTAACTCAGTTTTTAAGAGAACGGAGCGTCCGATTGTATAATTCAAAAACATTTACTTGCATTATCAAGATGAAGATTTGATCAAATTTTCATGAAAATAGGTCTAGCGGTTTCGGAGATCTAGTAAAAAAAAATAAAAAAAAAATAACATTTGGCGGTCAACAATAATCATTAGACATTAGACATATGTACATCAAATTATCAGATATTTATAGAGATTTTAACAATAAGTATACATTTTGTTAACATTCCTATGGGTTCCGTACCAATGCTTATGCGTTAGACAGCGACGCGGCGCTTACGCGCTTCGATATTTAGTCTCTATGCATTAAAGCAGTACGATTGCTTTGAAAAAAAGTTCAGAATTTCCAAAATATTTCAAAACAAATTTTTCAACAAAAAGTAAGTTTTTGTCAAAAATTTATATAGTTCCTCGAAAATCTATTTTTTTCAGAGTAAATTTTTTTCAAAAATGTTAATCTTTTCAAAAAAAATAATAATTTTTGGTACGGGAAGTTCCAGCAATTTGCCTTAAGGCACGATGCCATGCGCCCAACTAGTTTTATTTTATTTTTTTTTAAATTATTTTGAACATCGATCAGAATCTTACGTCCTATAAGATGTTGGGCTAAAAATTCTCCTTACTTCGTATTTTAGGGGTTAGATGGTAACCCAATGGTTAATCCATCCATATTTGATGATTTTGTTATTAGAATTAATCTAATAGGGCTGACATTTTATTGGTGCAGCAATGCCGGGCAAGGGTTATTTTCACTTGGAAACATATTGCTATCTATATTAACTGGAAAAAAATCAATAATTTTCCACCCATTCTTCAGAGATTCCGACCTGTTATGGTGCATCGATGTCACGTGCATTTTAGAATGTCACTTAATGACCTCTCGGTTGCAGCATTGGTGATAGGTTACACGTTGCAAGGTACCTGCACGCTATTTTATACGTTAAACGTGAAAACGTTAAATACGTACCTACAACATGTACATGTACATACATATACATACTATAGATAAGTCCAGTACGTTATGATATTCATCCCGTGTGTGATTTACTAGAGGTCGCCCATGAGGTCAAGGGCTCAGGCATTTGGTGTGGATTACGAACGGGCTCGAATCGAATAGATTTATTTGATTTATATATATATATATATATATATATATATATATATAATTTGTTTATGTTGCAAAATTACTAAATTTTGAATGCCCCAAAGAATTGGTTTGATGCTCCTTGAGGCAAATTGCTGGTACTTCTTGTACCAAAAAAAAATTTAAGAAATTTTGAAAACTTTGTATGGGGAAATCAAGCAGGCTAGTGATTGTAAAAAAAAACAATTGGATTTGTCATATTTTGATATCATTAATTTTTATAATCAATAAATTTTATATATTTTTATACAAGTGGTGTTTATACTTTCGTATACATCCCACATGTGTGGGGAAATCAAGCAGGCTAGTGATTGTAAAAAAAAACAATTGGATTTGTCATATTTTGATATAATTAATTTTTTATATTTTCATACAATAAATTTTTATATATCATATACACAAAAAGGAGTTTATATCTTATCATTATACACATTACTCTCTCCCTTTGCTCCCACTTTTGCAGATTTTTGAGAATTTAATTTTTTGAAAAAAAAGCTTTTTTTTGTTTTTTATATATTTTGATTTTTTTTTCAAATTTTAAATAATTTTTTCAAAACAATTGCACTGAGTACCTATTTTTAAAGCGCATAAGTGCCGTGTCGCTGTAGCACGGATAAACATTGATACTGAACCTATAGAAATGTGAACAAATTTGCATTTATGAGTGAAATATCTATAAAATATCTGATAATTTAATGTGCATGTGTCTAATGATCATGTGTCTAATGATCATGTTGACCACCAAATATAGTTTTTTTTTTTACTTTTTTCACTCGATCTCTAAAACCGCTAGACCTGCCTTTCCAAATATTTAATCAGTTCTTCATTTGTCAATACAAGTAAAATGTTTTTTTTTGAATTATTGAAATCGGACGCTCCGTTCTCTCAAAAACTGAATAAGAATTTTTAGAAATATTTTTACCCCATATTTTCGAAACGACCGGACAAGAAACTGGCAGGAAACTAATCAGCACAGCACGTCTTCTTATCAAAAGGAATCGAAAGTGTTTTTAAATCATTCAAATCGGTTGATCCGTATTTTCGAAATCCATAACCCAAATTTTATCCTCACATACATACAAGCACACACACATACATACATACATCACATATACATACACACACACATCAAAGGTATGTCAAAATGTTCAGAAACCTTTAAAACGTAAAGATACACAAACATTTTCATTTTAGATTTTTTTGCAATTACTATAACTCACCATACGGGAAGTTAAAAACAATAAATAAGTGATTAAAACTATTTAATGTAAATATTATGCAAAATACACTAAAAATGTGAATAGCAAAATACCGTATCATAAATGAAATCCATAATTAATGGGATTATATGCCTAGACAATATACTAATATATATGTATAATATTATTATTCATTTATTTTTTTGTCATTGTTATTAAACTCATTGTCAAAAATATTAATTAATCACTTAACATATTGAATTTATTATTAAAATAATGAGTTTATATACCATTTATATCACAATATAGAAATATTTACATATATTTACAGATATTTACAGATATTTTATAGATATTATAATAATAGGAACAAATTCTGTTTAATTTTTTAGGGTTCCGTACCAAGATTTTTAATTTTTAAAGTTCACTTACATATGTAGTATATATATATAATCTCATACAACTCAAACAATTTTCAAAATCATAAGAATTTTTTTTTTTAATTTTCAAAAATATACAAAATATAAATTTACTTTTCAGTTTAAAAATGTATATATTTCATATGCGTTATTATAATCGTAACAAATATATCTTCAGCTTGATTCATGCAGCAACTCTCGTTAATGTAAACATTTTCAAGTGTTTTGAGCGACAAGCTAGTCACTGTATATTAAATTCACGAACACATTTATAGTAACTATAACTTTGAAAATATTTAAAACAACTGTTATTAATTATTATATTTTCTGCTCGAATATTTAATTCTTATAAGTTTCAGCAAATTACTTTAAGGCACGATGCCACGCACCACTAGTTCTTATAAATATTAGACAATGTTACATTATTTATAATAATCTAATTTGTTTGAAAACATTTAATATTCCTGGAACATTTCGTTGCGGTACGGAAAGTTCCAGCAATTTTCCTTAAGGCACGATGCCGCACACAACTAGTTTATATGGTACTTATATATTGATATTTTGCACAATTATTGCGAAACACCACAAATAATGCATTAAATAGAGGAACTATTTAATATAACTCTTCCAACTAATATCCAAAAAATAAATTTACAAGCCCTGTATACATTCATTAGAAATAATAAAATAAGTAAAATATTATATGAAACAAGTGTCAATGTATAATTAGAGAATGCCCAATATACCAGATTAGGAGTTCAATAATAATAAAAAACAAACTTCTTAAACCTAATATTATCTAAAATCCACATTATCCTAAAATAAAATCGATAATTTAAATGCGATTGTTTTTTTTTCGATTAAATTTCTGGATCATTCCATTTTGCCATATAAACAAATTCCTATTTACATATTATATTTGTACAGTATCGGCTTACTGTGTGTGCGTTAATTATTTACATTAATGAAAATATTTTGAGGATTTATTATTTTGATAAAAAATCGAAAATCCATGCATTTTTCAATTTATTTATTAAATACGTACGAAAACATTCATTTTCATCCATTCTGGATCAGTCCATTGTGTACGGCATAAATAAATTTCTATATGTGCATAATCGTTAATCACTCACTTTGATAGAAATAATTTAAGCACTTTTCTTTTATCTATGAATTTAACAATTTATTCTTGAATAAATTATTAGTAGTACAAGCATTATATTTTCAATTTATTTATTAAATTACATTAAAAAAAATAGTTCTTTGAGTTCTGGATCAGTCCATTTTGCCCAATAGAAATGTTCCGATCTATCTATAATATCGGCTTAATCAATTGTGTGTATAATTTTAATTATTTATGTGAAAGACTTATAAAGTAATTAATTAATAATTATTTATTTTATTATTTATGTGAAAGACATAAAGTAATTAATAAATAATTTAATAATTTATTATATGAATTTAATATTAGTAGTTTATAATTACATTTCCAATTTATTTAAAATATTACGTGCAAAAACAATTAATTATTTTAATTCTGGATCAGTCCATTTTGCCGTTAAACAAGTTTCTATCTATATTAATCATTAATCGCATCTGTGCTGTATTAGCTTAAACAAAGCATATGTGCGTGAGCCCTAATCATTTTACTTTATTTAATCAATTTACTTTGAGTTAAATAATTTGATGATGCATATTCTGGATAAAATATTATTACTTTGAGCGTTATATTTTCAATTTATTTATTATTATTTATATATAAGGTTTTGTCAAATAGTTGAGTGTCCTTGATCGAGCGTGCCGAAAAACCATCGTGTGCCCGCACCCTTATGCGTTCTGATTGGTCCGCGCCGACTAAAAGGCGATCAGTTGTGGTTTGCATTTCGTGTTGAACGCATCTAGTTCGAAGTGATCTCGTTTCAAGAAATTTGTTCGAGAAATTTATATATATTGAGAAGTTTATTTATTATTATTTACGTATAAGGTTTTGTCGAATAGTTGATTATGAAGTGTCCTTGATCGAGAGTGCCGAAAAATCATCGTGTGCCCGCACCCTTATGCGTACTGATTGGCCAGCGCCGACTAAAAGGCGATCAGTTGCGGTTTGCATTTCGTGTTGAACGCATCTAGATCGCTGTGATCTCGTTTCAAGAAATTTGTTCGAGAAATTTATTTGTTTTGAGAAATTTATTTATTATTAGTTATGTATGTAAAAGGCTTTGTCAAATAGTTGATTATCAAGTGTCCTACCGAGAGTGCCGAACTATCGTGTGCCCGCACCCTTATGCGTCTGATTGGTCCGCGCCGGCGAAAAGGCGATCAGTTGCGGTTCGCATTTCGTGTTGAACGCATCTAGTTCGCAGTGATCTCGTTTCGAGAAATTTGTTTCGAAGTTTTTGCTTATCGTAGTCGATTGATAATTTAGATAATCGGTAGTGTTATTATTCGTGATTCGTTTACAAAAGGAACTAGTTCTACAAACGCCTGGAGGTAATTATGTGATAATAATAAACATTATATTTGACTATGACTAAAACATTGTGCCGCCATTTTATAGTGTACCAGGTGTATAGAAGTACGCCGTGTAGGCTGTTCAGCTTTTGCTGGTTGATTGCTGAAGCAAGAAATCCTTTTCTGGATTATTAATTCAAGTTTTCTTCTCAATATTACTGTGATATACAACGTATTAGAAAAATGGTCGATAGAGAGGAGATTATCGCCGATTTGCGAGCCGTGCTGATTTCGAGGAAGGAAATGGCGACCGTGGTGAACCTCAACCGTGACTTTAAGGAGCTTCATGGGACCTACATACCGTTCAGAAGACTAGGATATTCCAATGTGGAAGATTTTCTTCGAAGTGATCCGACTTTTGTATTAATGGACATGGGAGTGAAGCGTTCGTTACTGTTGTGCCGAAAAAGGAATCTAAACATATTAGTGATATGATAGCTAAGCAGAAGACCTCGCGAAAAAGATCAGCTCCCGTATTGCCTCCTAGAAGTTTGAATGCGCGTTCAATGCATATGACTCATGCAAATACACCACCCAGGACTTACTTTTCCAATATAGGACAGAATAGAACTTCACGGTCAGCCCAACAATATTGCAAGAAACCTGCTACTCAACATTGGTATCCACCAATTAATAACGTTACGGGCCAATTTAATTTCATGCAGAACCAGAATCAATCTTTGGTACAACCAAGACCTTCTACTTCGCAGGTGCAACCGCTAATTTCAAGATTGAATAGCCAGATGCAACCGCTAATTTCAAGATCTAATAGCCAAGTGCACCGCTAATTTCAAGATCTAATAGCCAAGTGCAACCGCTAATTTCAAGATCTAATAGCCAGCAATCGCAATTGAACACAATGAGATCCGACATATGACATTTGCAGTATCAAAACCTGCTGTATCTACTCCTCCGGTGGAAACCAACAAAACCCCAGCTGCTCTAATACAATCCAAGTACCAAAACCTGCTCAACCTCTGATACAATCTAAACCATTGTCTTCGCCGGTACCATCGCAAGTACCAACATCTTTGCAAGTAACAACATCTTCGCAAGTTCATCCTAAGACACAATCTGAACTATCAACACGTCTGCGTTTGGAGTCCGAATCGCAGAAGTCTGTTCAAATTCAACCAAGTGTGAGTGTAAAGTCACCTTCAAAACCACAAATACAACTAAATCAAAGTTTAAAAGAAAATACAACACCGAATGTACCTCAACTTTTGAAAGGAAATTCTCAAGCACAAGTTTCACCACCTACATCGAAAGTAGATCCCGTAACTACTTCCT
>NW_020539726.1:27158776-27180127 GCF_003426905.1 Ctenocephalides felis
TTCAATTTTGAAAGGTTTACAAACAAACTCCAAAACATTTATTTTTTAACAACATCTCATCATGCTACAGATATCATTTCAATGTAAATACTATCCTTTATTTTGTACTCTTTTTATTTAAATTCATGTTATTGTTCATTATCGTTACTAGATGTTAAATCATTTAGCAGTTGTAACAAATATTGTAATTAAAAAAAAATGAACACATGCTGAAAATTACATTGATTCAGATATTAAAAGAATTAGAATAAATATGCTAGTAATTAAATATTTGAGAACTTAATTGTATTAAAATAACAACATTTAAGCACAAATTTTTGATCACTACAAAAATTATATAATGATTTTGAAAATTCTGCTCCTTTTTGCTTTGTTATTTTTTTCTAAAGTGCATAATAAAAATTATATCTAAGTTGGAAAAAAATATAAACGGATTTACTTTAAACTTAAAATGCATCTTTTATGCAAATGCCTTTTTTTATTTAGCTTTAACTTATATAGCAAAATTGAAATTAAAATTATTAAAATTTATGGTATGTTAAAATTATGTGTAGCATATAAAATGCGGCACAGTTATTCTGATTATTATATAATTTAAAAAAATATGAAAAATTCAAGTTATTTCATGTAAATGATGAATTAATTATATTAAATACTATTGTAGATTTTTTTTGTTTCAAGAATTTTAATTATAAGATTAAAATTGTAATGATAGCTTACAAATGCCACAGAAAATAACGCATTTTGGGGATTTTTTTTAACAAAAGCCATTTTGTATTTACAGGGTTTATTTATTTGATGACATGTGATACTTTACGTTTTTATCGAGCATTTTATCGAGATTTAATACTTTACTAATTTATTCTTAACGAAACCAATTCTAATTTCAAATATAGATTTAATGCAAGATTTGCATTTTTTATTTTTATTTCTTTAAAAATATGGCATAGAAAGCTTAATAATTCAATAATTCTTATCAAATTTATTAATAAAATTTGATAATTATATTTTGAAATTTATTTTAAAAAATAAGGAAATATGTATAAGTTTTTTTTTTGTTTTTTTTATTCTTGTTAATTTTAACAATCAGATTACAATGCAATCTATAAGTTGAAAGTTATGGTATTGAAAATCAAAATCAAGAAGAAAAAAAAAAGAGAATAAAAGGAATTAAATAAAAGAAATATAATAAATAAATGATTAAATAATAATTAAAATAATAGTATTAATAATAAAAACAATAATCAATAATAAATAATAATAATTAAAAATAACGATGTATAAAACAACATCATAACAGAAATAGGAACGTCATATTTAACAGGTACCTTGCAATCAGATAAATTAACAAACTTTTTCAGGCTTTCCAGTGAATTAGTGGTTAGAACTATAGTATTTGAATAATCAATTTGTTTCGAAACGAAAATAGTTCTTGCTTGGCATTGGTGGAATAACAAAAAAATTAGCACTATTATAGAAATTGTACTTATGAATTCATCAGATAGAGATAGGACAACCGCATAGGTTGCAACCAATAAAAAACATTGTTTAAGAAACCCAGGGAAGCAGCTCATTAAGTCCTTTGGAAAGCAATAAACATTTAATTTAATGACGAGTTGAGATAAAATTTTGACATTTATTTATATAATAGAACCACTTAAAGATATATATCTTTAAGCGATTATGGAAATTGAAAATAAATTTGTTCCGAGAAATTTAAACTCGAGTGTAATATGTATCAATTTACTTTTATTGCGGTTAAAAATATAAGCAAAAATTGTTTTTCTATTTTGCTCATCTGTATCTTGTCCACCTGTGATTAATAAGTATATAAGAGTTCGTTCGGCGTGGAATATTATTATTGGACGGGATTCCTGAGGACGTGCGACCTTTTGACATGTCGCGGTACGACCTCCTATTGGACGGGACACGTTTGTATCATATGTTGAAATCGATGAGTGCCCGTACAAGAAAAATATCCACATCCAGGTATCCACATCCAGGTATCCCACATCCAGGTACAATCCTCTGTGTTTATGTTGGCGATCGTAAAAATCATATCGCCGCGTCAATGCGTACATATTTTTCGTTATTAACGTACCTCTTAACGTGTAATAAAGCGTTCACAATCCGAAAATCGTTTAGCAGGGCCGAATCTTGCCAGAAAATGGAAATAATTGTATCAACATACACTATAGGGCAAAACTATGTACAATATTTATCTAAGGATTATATTATAATTTTTGACCCATTCAATAAGTTTGTTTTTGTTTAACTATTGATGACAACTGCATATTGTCACAGTTACAAGATTTAAAAATTTCATAACTAAGTATTATATTTATGCGTTATGACCTATTATTTCTTATTGAATGAATTGGGATTTCAAGGCAACCCTAGTTCCTAATACTACCATATCCTAAAGGAGGTGTTGATCACGAAAAATCACGTCAGGGAGGGAGGGGTCTACTTCAAAAAGTTTTTTATCGTAAATTTGAAAAATTTGTTCAGAAAATATTACGTAACTAAAAATACACGTGATGTTTTGTGGGGAAGAAACGTAATTTTAAATATCACAACGTATCACCAAGGGTAAGGAGGGATCCAAAAATCCCTAAAAATATTTATCACCTGACTATGCAGCTATAAAATGTAATTTAAAAAAAATTGGTCCAGGAGTGTAGATAACATCAGATCAAATGTCCAATAATAATCTGTTAATCTAAGTATTTTAAATTGCTACTATTAATTATGATTTAATAAGTTTCTTAAACTAATAGCCTTCATTTTCCTTTTTTTTTTCTATTATTTTAATTGAAGTTTCAGGAATATGGCAACTCCTCTTCTTCAGGAATTTAATAACTAAACATTTTCCAATACAAACATTATAAATATTTTTCGAACATTTTCCTAGGGAATGCGATACCGAATTAACTAGGGAATGCGATACCGGTATATCGAAAAACCGGTATACTGCTCAATATTTTAGCGGTATTAATACCGGTATTTACCTTAAAATTATCGGTATTTTCGGAATTTTTACATAAGCGCTAATTGATACATATTACACTCGAGTTTAAATTTCTCGGAATAAATTTATTTTCAATTTCTATAATAGCTTAAACAGATATATCTTTAAGTGGTCCTATTATATAAGCAAATGTCAAAATATTATCTCAACTCGTCATTAAATTGAATATTTATTGCTTTCCAAAGGACTTCATATCGTGCTACAATAAATAGATAATGATGTTTATTTTCTCTTATGTTAAGATGTAACGGTTTTTTAAAGTAACATTTTTGCAAAAATATTTTATATCATAAATAAAATGGCCCACTGATACAACTTAGCACTTATTTGTAAATCTCTCGCTGGAGAGATTCGAATACTATAAAACTATTTCACATATTTTTTCATGTTGTATATTTGATTGTGTTTGTATAGATGTATATGTATGTAATATCATGTAATGTATGTTTATTTGTTTAATTTTGCTTAATAACTTATAGAAATTTGTAATTTTTGATTGCTGTTAATAAATATATGTAAAAAAAAATAAAATGATAAATTAAAAAATAAAAAATATCATAAATAGTCACAATCAGCAAAATAAAACGTCATTTTTATTTATACTCAACTATTATAGTATGTTACTATTTATCTTGATAACGTATCGGATCTTTAATTAGTATCGAAAAATTACTGCTTTAAACTCTTTAAGGTATTGAAAATTTTGTTGATTCAACAGATCGGATGCAGGCAATATAATAAATTTATTATAAATATGTAATATGATCTTTAATGAGTTTATGGTCTTTGTTTCTAATACGTTTGATTTTGGTGAAAAGTACTCAATATATTCACATTTTTAAAAATAATATCAATACTGGTATTTTACCGGCAAAAAGTACCGAAATACCAGTATTAATTTTTTTTATCAATATTGCATTTTCTAGAATTAACCAAAGTCAAAACTACTAAATACTTTATTAACTCTAACCCAGGATAAAGTTATAGTAATCGCTAAAAATCGAATCGCTTCAAAGATTTATGAACATTTTGGCATACCTTATAAAAAATTGATGTATATGTGTGTATGTGCAGACACAATATTTCGTCGACGATTTCGAGAACACGGATCAACTAATTCGAATGATTCAAAAAACATTTAACTTCCTTTTTTTATATCAAAACTGTAACAAAAATTGTAATGCTCTCTTATAAACTTTCAATAAATAATTGTAACTTCGCAATTCAATTTATATAATTTTTATAAGATAATATGAATATAAAATAAGAACTAATATAAGTTCCTTCATTAACTAGAATAGCGCCAACAAAACTAAAATATGTCGATTCGAATTGTCAATGCATAAGAACGATATCAAATCTAAGTATATCGATAATATTGGATCACAATAGAAAAATATTAAAATAAATTTGGCAGTCTTATGCCGACAGAGGTCGTGTTTACACGAAGAAAGGTTTCAGGGTGATACGATTTGTCGACGTGTCCTTGAAACCTACCGCAAACGTGACGTCAACATCGAGTGCATTTGCTTTGTGATTCTTCTGTAACTTATATTAAATAATTTGGGTCATCTATAATATTTTATTGTATAAAGTAATTTTGTGTTTAGAGTTATATTATGTGAGTTTTGTGTTTAGTGTTATATATGGTGAATACCGTGTTTAATGCTATATATTTGGTGAAGTACGTGTTTGTCGCAGTACTTCCATTAAGCAAGTAACTAGTATTAATATAATATTCCTAGATTTATTAGAATAAATTGAATTTTTATTAGTAACTCGCAAGACACCAGAACATTATTATAATAAATATCATGATACATAATAATAGATTGGCAGATTTAATATTGTGACTACCTTTTCAAAGAAACTTATCTGTTATTAATTGTGCTATTGAGACTCGACTACATATTTGTCGAGGCTCTTAGTCTTTTTCTTAGCAGTGTGTATTAGTTGAACTAAAAGGTCATATAAAAATATATTTTTTTAATATAAAGCACACATTATAACAGATTCAATTGAACGGTCTAAGTAATAAAAAATGCATCAAACTTTTTTTATTCTATGTCAAATCTTATAATATGCAACGGGCATAGTAAATATTAATAATAATTAAATAATTGAGCAAATACTTAATATTTAATTGTTTTAGTTTTCGAACCGAAAACTTGTGTCATGTATTGTTTTATTATTTCTGCAAAGGTAAAAACGCATCTTAAGCTCACAAAAAAGTGATTTGCCAAATTTTGTTCTGGTGATTATTTATTCAAGGGTGAAAAGCGTTCAATAAAGAATTGTCTATTTGAACTACCAACAACCGAATAATCAATTTTGATGTCTACAAAGCAATATCACTGAAAAAATATATTTTTGAAACCACGTCTGTCAATGTAAAACTCATGCAGAATAATTTTAATATGGTCATAAATGAATCAAGTTTTAAACAAAAATGCAAAATACTTTTTAAATACAAGTGCTGATAAGAAATCAAGGTTCATTAAAGATAAAATGTATATTTATGGAACGACTTCTCACATTTTGAGTAATTCTCAAAATTATTTTAAAGCGGTTCAAGAGTTTTACGATTTCTTATAAAATTAATTTCATAAAATTGTTTTGACAGAAAAAGGATTTTTTATATTAATTTAAAAAGTTTTATTAAAAATGTTCATTCCAAATGTTAATATTAATTCCGATAGTTACAAGAATAAATTGCATTAATTTTATTTGATAAATTTGAATTGTTGCATATGAAATAATAGTTGATAAATTTTGCTCAACTTCCCTTTTCAATTTTTTTTTATTAAAGTATTTACTTCTAGTACAACTATGTGGCATTTTAGAGTCTAAAATTTAGACTATAGTAAATTCTACTGGGCTAAATCAATGTATCAATGGTCTTGAATATTCCAATAAAACCAAGAAACACAATATATTTGACTACAATCGTATATATAAAAATAATTACTATCCAATATATTTTTCTGAATTTTATCATTACTATTGTTACTGTCTATTATAATCAACTAGAGCATAGAGGTTTCATAAAATTATCATCCAACGCTAAAATTGTCTCCAGTAGGAATTTTTTTGGGAATAATTGGAAACACCATAATTGGTGCAAAGTATGTTGCAAAATTGATATCTATTGTATTAAGTCATATCTAAATTTTCTAGACAATTTTTTAATCACATAAAACTGCGTGATTCAGTAGAAAATCGCCACTGCAATTATGTTCACAATGGTTTTTGTTTAGAACTTAATTTACATCTTATTAACTTCCCGTAGGTTAAGTTATAGTAATCGCAAAAAAATCGAAAATGAAAATTTTTACATATCATTACGTTTTAACAGTTTCTGAACATTTTGGCATACCTCAGAAAAAATAGATGTATGTGTGTGTGTATGTTTGGATACAATTTTTCGTCCACGATTTCGGGCGCACGAATCAACCGATTTGAATGATTAAAGAAACATTCGATTACTGTTGATGGGATGATGTGCTGATTAGTTTTTGGCGAAGACAGGTCAAGTCGTTTCGAAAATACGGGGCGAAAAGTGCTAAAAACGGTAATTCAGTATTTGAGAAAACGGAGTACCCGATTTGAATGATTCGAAAAATATTTTACTTGTGTTGACGAAATAAAGAATTGATGAAATATTAGCGATTTTGGAGACAACAAAGGTAAGAGCAAAAAAAATATATTTGGCGGTCAAAATTGATAATTAGACATTTGCACATCAAATTATCAGATATTTGATAAAGTTTTTAAAACTGAGTACTAATTTTTTTGGGTTTCGTACCAAGATTTTAATTTTTTTTAAGTTTACTTATACGGTTCAAGCAAATTTCAAAATTTTATGTATGAATATGATCAAATATGATTTTTAAATTTACAATTCAGTTTGAAAATGTATATATTTTGAATGCGTTATTCTAATCGTAATAAATATATCATCAGATGGGTACATTCGGCACTTCTTGCTAATGTAAACATTCTCAAGTGTTTTGAGCGATAAGATCGTCACTGTATATTTTATGAACGATAATTATATTTATTTATATTATATTATATTATATTTATTTGAAAATGTTTAAAACAATTGCTATTAATCATTAATCATATTTATTGATTACTGATTCTGTTTTCCTCGAATATTTAATTCTGGTACGGGAAGTTCCAGCAATTTGCCTTAAGGCACGGTGCCATGCACAACTAGTTTTTCTTTAAAATCAATCAGTATTACGTATAAAAAATATGCTTATGTTGAAAAAGAAGTGAAGAGCAGTATAATAACATTTTTTAATTTTCTAAAATAAACTCACATGGGTAACTTCCCGCAGGGTAAGTTATAGTAATCGCAAAAAAATCGAAAATGCAAATTTTTATATATCTTTACGTTTCAGAGGTTTCTGAACATTTTGGCATTACTTAGAAAAAATGAATGTATGTGTGTGTGTATGTGTGCGGATACAAATTTTCGTCGACGATTTCGAGAACACCGATCAACCGATTTGAATAATTCAAAAAACATTCAATTCGTATTGATAAGAAGACGTGCCGATTAGTTTTTGGCGAAGGCAGGTCTAACCCTTCCGAAGATACGGGACAAAAAGTGCCAAAAATGGTAACTCCGTTTTTAAGAGAACGGAGCGTCCGGTTTTAATAATTCAAAAAACATTTTACTTGTATTAACAAGATGAAGAACTGATCAAAGTAAAAAAATGCCATTTGACGGTCAAAAACGATCATTAGACATATGCACATCAAATTATTAGATATTTTATAGAGATTTTGACAATAAGTAGGTATAAATTTTGTTTACATTCTTCTGGGTCCCGTATCAATGTTTAAGCGTTAGACGGCGACGCGGCGCTTACGCGCTTCTATATATCGTCTTTATGCAGTTAAAGCAGTACGATTGCTTTGAAAAAAAGTTCAGAATTTCCAAAATATGTCAAACTAAAGAAAAATTTTTTTTTCAAAAAAAGTAATTTTTTGTCAAATTTATAGTTTCTCAAAAATCTAATTATTTCGAAGTAAATTTTTTTCAACAATGTTAATCTCTTTAAAAAAATAATAATTTTTGGTACGGGAAGTTCCAGCAATTTGCCTTAAGGCACGATGCCATGCACCCCACTAGTTCATTCGATATCTTAGCAGCGCAATTTACTCTATGATTGACGACTATACTCGTCACGAGCTCGATTCGGGCAATCATACTTAACTGGATTTTTTTATTTTTTTTAATTTTTTTTTAATTATTTTTCAACAGCGATTAGAACCTTACGTCCTATGAGCTGTTGGGCTGAAACTTCTCCTTCCTTCGTATTTTTTTAGATGGTAACCCAATGGTTAATCCATCCATATTTGATGATTTTGTTATTAGAATCAATCTAATAGGGCTGACATTTTATTGGTGCAGCAATGCCGGGCAAGGGTTATTTTCACTTGGAAACATATTGCTATCTATATTTAACTGGAAAAATTCAATAATTTTTTCCACCCATTCTTCAGAGATTCCGACCTGTTATGGTGCATCGATGTCACGTGCATTTTAGAATGTCACTTAATGACCTCTCAGTTGCAGCATTGGTGATAGGTTACACGTTGCAAGGTACCTGCACGCTATTTTATACGTTAAACGTGAAAACGTTAAATACGTACCTACAACATGTACATGTACATACATACTATAGATAAGTCCCCGGTACGTTATGATATTCATCCCGTATGTGATTTACTAGAGGTCGCCCATAAGGTCGAGGGCTCAGGCATTTGGTGTGGATTACGAACGGGCTCGAATCGAATAGATTTATTTGATTTATATATATATATATATATATATATATATTATATTTGTTTATGTTGCACAATTACTAAATTTTGAATGCCCCAAAGAATTGGTTTGATGCTCCTTGAGGCAAATTGCTGGTACTTCTTGTACCAAAAAAAAATTTAAGAAATTTTGAAAACTTTGTATGGGGAAATCAAGCAGGCTAGTGATTGTAAAAAAAAACAATTGGATTTGTCATATTTTGATATCATTAATTTTTATAATCAATAAATTTTATATATTTTTATACAAGTGGTGTTTATACTTTCGTATACATCCCACATGTGTGGGGAAATCAAGCAGGCTAGTGATTGTAAAAAAAAACAATTGGATTTGTCATATTTTGATATAATTAATTTTTATAATCAATAAATTTTATATATTTTCATACAAGTGGAGTTTATACTTTCATATACATTACTACTCCCATTACTGCTCCCACATTTTCCCAGATTTTTGAGAATTTAATTTTTTGAAAAAAAAAGCTTTTTTGTTTTTTTATATATTTTGATTTTTTTTCAAATTTTAAATAATTTTTTCAAAACAATTGCACTGAGTACCTATTTTTAAAGCGCATAAGTGCCGTGTCGCTGTAGCACGGATAAACATTGATACTGAACCTATAGAAATGTGAACAAATTTGCATTTATGAGTGAAATATCTATAAAATATCTGATAATTTAATGTGCATGTGTCTAATGATCATGTGTCTAATGATCATGTTTGACCACCAAATATAGTTTTTTTTTTTACTTTTTTCACTCGATCTCTAAAACCGCTAGACCTGCCTTTCCAAATATTTAATCAGTTCTTCATTTTGTCAATACAAGTAAAATGTTTTTTTTTGAATTATTGAAATCGGACGCTCCGTTCTCTCAAAAACTGAATAAGAATTTTTAGAAATATTTTTACCCCATATTTTCGAAACGACCGGACAAGAAACTGGCAGGAAACTAATCAGCACAGCACGTCTTCTTATCAAAAGGAATCGAAAGTGTTTTTAAATCATTCAAATCGGTTGATCCGTATTTTCGAAATCCATAACCCAAATTTGTATCCTCACATACATACAAGCACACACACATACATACATACATCACATATACATACACACACACATCAAAGGTATGTCAAAATGTTCAGAAACCTTTAAAACGTAAAGATACACAAACATTTTCATTTTAGATTTTTTTGCAATTACTATAACTCACCATACGGGAAGTTAAAAACAATAAATATTAGTGATTAAAACTATTTAATGTAAATATTATGCAAAATACACTAAAAATGTGAATAGCAAAATACCGTATCATAAATGAAATCCATAATTAATGGGATTATATGCCTAGACAATATACTAATATATGTATAATAATATTATTATTCATTTATTTTTTTGTCATTGTTATTAAACTCATTGTCAAAAATATTAATTAATCACTTAACATATTGAATTTATTATTAAAATAATGAGTTTATATACCATTTATATCACAATATAGAAATATTTACATATATTTACAGATATTTACAGATATTTTATAGATATTATAATAATAGGAACAAATTCTGTTAAATTTTTTTAGGGTTCCGTACCAAGATTTTTAATTTTTAAAGTTCACTTACAGTATGAGTATAATATAATCTCATACAACTCAAACAATTTTCAAAATCATAAGAATTTTTTTTTTTTAATTTTCAAAAATATACAAAAATATAAATTTACTTTTCAGTTTAAAAATGTATATATTTCATATGCGTTATTATAATCGTAACAAATATATCTTCAGCTTGATTCATGCAGCAACTCTCGTTAATGTAAACATTTTCAAGTGTTTTGAGCGACAAGCTAGTCACTGTATATTAAATTCACGAACACATTTATAGTAACTATAACTTTGAAAATATTTAAAACAACTGTTATTAATTATTATATTTTCTGCTCGAATATTTAATTCTTATAAGTTTCAGCAAATTACTTTAAGGCACGATGCCACGCACCACTAGTTCTTATAAATATTAGACAATGTTACATTATTTATAATAATCTAATTTGTTTGAAAACATTTAATATTCCTGGAACATTTCGTTGCGGTACGGAAAGTTCCAGCAATTTTCCTTAAGGCACGATGCCGCACACAACTAGTTTATATGGTACTTATATATTGATATTTTGCACAATTATTGCGAAACACCACAAATAATGCATTAAATAGAGGAACTATTTAATATAACTCTTCCAACTAATATCCAAAAAATAAATTTACAAGCCCTGTATACATTCATTAGAAATAATAAAATAAGTAAAATATTATATGAAACAAGTGTCAATGTATAATTAGAGAATGCCCAATATACCAGATTAGGAGTTCAATAAATAATAAAAAACAAACTTCTTAAACCTAATATTATCTAAAATCCACATTATCCTAAAATAAAATCGATAATTTAAATGCGATTGTTTTTTTTTCGATTAAATTTCTGGATCATTCCATTTTGCCATATAAACAAATTCCTATTTACATATTATATTTGTACAGTATCGGCTTACTGTGTGTGCGTTAATTATTTACATTAATGAAAATATTTTGAGGATTTATTATTTTGATAAAAAATCGAAAATCCATGCATTTTTCAATTTATTTATTAAATACGTACGAAAACATTCATTTTCATCCATTCTGGATCAGTCCATTGTGTACGGCATAAATAAATTTCTATATGTGCATAATCGTTAATCACTCACTTTGATAGAAATAATTTAAGCACTTTTCTTTTATCTATGAATTTAACAATTTATTCTTGAATAAATTATTAGTAGTACAAGCATTATATTTTCAATTTATTTATTAAATTACATTAAAAAAAATAGTTCTTTGAGTTCTGGATCAGTCCATTTTGCCCAATAGAAATGTTCCGATCTATCTATAATATCGGCTTAATCAAATTGTGTGTATAAATTTTAATTATTTATGTGAAAGACTTATAAAGTAATTAATTAATAATTATTTATTTTATTATTTATGTGAAAGACATAAAGTAATTAATAAATAATTTAATAATTTATTATATGAATTTAATATTAGTAGTTTATAATTACATTTCCAATTTATTTAAAATATTACGTGCAAAAACAATTAATTATTTTAATTCTGGATCAGTCCATTTTGCCGTTAAACAAGTTTCTATCTATATTAATCATTAATCGCATCTGTGCTGTATTAGCTTAAACAAAGCATATGTGCGTGAGCCCTAATCATTTTACTTTATTTAATCAATTTACTTTGAGTTAAATAATTTGATGATGCATATTCTGGATAAAATATTATTACTTTGAGCGTTATATTTTCAATTTATTTATTATTATTTATATATAAGGTTTTGTCAAATAGTTGAGTGTCCTTGATCGAGCGTGCCGAAAAACCATCGTGTGCCCGCACCCTTATGCGTTCTGATTGGTCCGCGCCGACTAAAAGGCGATCAGTTGTGGTTTGCATTTCGTGTTGAACGCATATAGTTCGGAGTGATCTCGTTTCAAGAAATTTGTTCGAGAAATTTATTTGTTTTGAGAAATTTATTTATTATTAGTTATGTAAAAGGTTTTGTGAAATAATTGATTATCAAGTGTCCTCACCGAGTGTGCCGAAAATCCATCGTGTGCCCGCACCCTTATGCGTTTTGATTGGTCCGCGCCGGCGAAAAGGCGATCAGTTGCGGTTCGCATTTCGTGTTGAACGCATCTAGTTCGCAGTGATCTCGTTTCGAGAAATTTGTTTCGAAGTTTTTGCTTATCGTAGTCGATTGATAATTTAGATAATCGGTAGTGTTATTATTCGTGATTCGTTTAACAAAAGGAACTAGTTCTACAAACGCCTGGAGGTAATTATGTGATAATAATAAACATTATATTAGTGACTATGACTAAAACCATTGTGCCGCCATTTTATAGTGTACCAGGTGTATAGAAGTACGCCGTGTAGGCTGTTCAGCTTTTGCTGGTTGATTGCTGGAAGCAAGAAATCCTTTTCTGGATTATTAATTCAAGTTTTCTTCTCAATATTACTGTGATATACAACGTATTAGAAAAATGGTCGATAGAGAGGAGATTATCGCCGATTTGCGAGCCGTGCTGATTTCGAGAAAGGAAATGGCGACCGTGGTGAACCTCAACCGTGACTTTAAGGAGCTTCATGGGACCTACATACCGTTCAGAAGACTAGGATATTCCAATGTGGAAGATTTTCTTCGAAGTGATCCGACTTTTGTGATTAATGGCCATGGGAGTGAAGCGTTCGTTACTGTTGTGCCGAAAAAAGAATCTAAGCATATTAGTGATATGATAGCTAAGCAGAAGACCTCGCGAAAAAGATCAGCTCCCGTATTGCCGCCTAGAAGTTTAAACGCGCGTTCAATGCATATGACCCATGCAAATACACCACCCAGGACTTACTTTTCCAATATAGGACAGAATAGAACTTCACGGTCAGCCCAACAATATTGCAAGAAACCTGCTACTCAACATTGGTATCCACCAATTAATAACGTTACGGGCCAATTTAATTTCATGCAGAACCAGAATCAATCTTTGGTACAACCAAGACCTTCTACTTCGCAGGTGCAACCGCTAATTTCAAGATTGAATAGCCAGATGCAACCGCTAATTTCAAGATCTAATAGCCAGGTGCAACCGCCAATTTCAAGATCTAATAGCCAAGTGCAACCGCTAATTTCAAGATCTAATAGCCAGATGCAATCGCAATTGAACACAATGAGATCCGGACATATGACATTTGCAGTATCAAAACCTGCTGTATCTACTCCTCCGGTGGAAACAACAAAACCTCCAGCTGCTCTAATACAATCCCAAGTACCAAAACCTGCTCAACCTCTGATACAATCAAAACCATTGTCTTCGCCGGTACCATCGCAAGTACCAACATCTTTGCAAGTAACAACATCTTCGCAAGTTCATCCTAAGACACAATCTGAACTATCAACACGTCTGCGTTTGGAGTCCGAATCGCAGAAGTCTGTTCAAATTCAACCAAATGTGAGTGTAAAGTCACCTTTAAAACCACAAATACAACTAAATCAAAGTTTAAAAGAAAATACAACACCGAATGTACCTCAGCTTTTGAAAGGAAATTCTCAAGCACAAGTTTTACCACCTACATCGAAAGTAGATCCCGTAACTACTTCCTCGGAATTACTCGAGAAGATGTTTGAGAAAAGACCAATGAGGATGCCAAAGGCTGCTCAGAAGGTTGAAATAGTGCCGAAGAAAAGTGATTCTTCAATGCCGTACGCATCCAATGACAATAACAATAATTTAAATACGAGATCTGTTTCTCTCAGAAGTGCCAATACCTACAGGGGCAGTTTTAGGACCTTGCAAGTTACTATGCAAACAAATCCTATTATTATCAAGACCAGTGCACAAGATAGACTGGATAAGATAAGACATAGGCAGAGTCAACGTGAAATCGACTATTCTTCGGGTAAATCAGAGATTACCAGTCCTGAAGTGAAAATGACTCCAATGCCTGGTGTAAAAGTGTCGCAACAGTCCAGGTTGTTGAAATATAAAAATCCTGATTTGAGTTCTGATCCATTGTTGGTAGCAATAACAACAATAATGAAGCCATTACACCCAAAGTAGTACTGGAAGAGTTTATTAGTTATCAAAAGCTATTGACTGATTATTGCCGAGAAAGAAATATCAGTCCACCGCATATTAGAACCGCTCTGAACGATGTTCATAAACATTTTAATATTGGTGAACGCGAAGAATCGTACGGGTGTGTTGTTAAAGTCGGGAATGTCAATAGTTTCGGCAGCTTTTGTCCAACATATACGAAACCAGAACAAGCTGCAGAGGATGCATGCAAAAAAGCTCTGCAAGCTTTAATAAAAATTTATGGCTCGGTGGAGGATAAACATTTAGCAGTCACAGACGGTAAACTTGTACCAAATCGCTTGTGGCAGCTTCTTGCAGGCCATAGTAAGGGAAAATATACTAACGTCATACCCGAAGAATATCGTGCGGAATATCGCGAAAATTTGCCCGAAGATTGGTTGGATATTGTTCGAATGTGCAAGACATTCAATATTGAGGAATCTACCCCCGGAGGTATGATTGTAAGCGTAAAAACACAACCAGATGTGCCTTTGCCTAAGCAAGATAGTGTTGACTTTGTAGATCCTCCTCCAATTGTTTTACCTCGCAAAGATACCTATTGGAATGTCCACATAACAACTGTGTGTTCAACTGTTGAAATTTGGTGCAGACTCATTGGATCGCAATATACGAATTTGTTTGATGAATTAAGTTCGTATATGAAAGATACGCTTGATGCGAGCAAAATTAAACCTGAGACTGTTTTTGTGGGAGCTTATTATGCGGTAAATGTTACAGAAACATGGTACCGGATTCAAGTACTTGAAGTTCAGGATGAAAGGGCTTTATGCTTTTTTATTGATATTGGAGGAGAAAGCTGGCACTTGCAGGTCGAGTTATACGTGTTGGATAAGAAATTTAGATATGTTTCTGCACAGGCGATACTTTTTCAACTTGCTGGATTGGAGGAGTATGCGGAAAATAAGTATGCACTGGATCTTTTGAATGAGTATATGCTAAATAAGAGCCTAATAGCAGAAGTGTTGCAGGATGAAAATGGTGAGAGTGCCGTTTTCCCTGTTATTTTGTTTGATACTTACACCGAAGAGGACGTGAATTTGAACGATTTGCTAAAGAAGAAAATTAAAGATGAGGAGAAATCGCCTAAACTCAGGGAGAAGGGCCGAATTAATGATAAAATCTTTGTGTCTTATATTTGTGACAACGGTGATGTTTACATACAAATCAGGAATGAAACTTTCACGTACTTGATGAGCCAGATTCAGCATGTTAACGATATGGGATTTTCCAATGAAGATATTGCTGATTCTGTTAAACTTTTGCATGAACGCTCATCAGACAGAATGTATTTGACGGCGAAACCAGAAGAAAATAAATGCTATAGAGTGATTGCAATAGGACCTGTCGATAAAGGTCAGGTACCTGTATATTTTGTTGATTATGGATTCACAGGTGTTGCGGATATAAGTAAGATAATAGCAACGTTTAAGGTATCTTCAGTTATTGACGAATTTCCTCACCAGGCTTTGAAAGTGACTTTGACCGGTTTCGAAGATTTCACACCGTCCTTGGTTTCGCGTCTCAGGGGATGCTTATTTAATAACAATCCTATCCTTGTTAAAGTACTAGAAAACGCTGAAGTACCTGTTGTGGAAATCTTTATGAGAACACGCGATCAGTTATTGATCAGCGTGAATAATGCCATCCAAAATGAGATGGAATTAGAAAAAAATTCTTTGGAAGAAGAATTTAATCTACTAGAAAAACGCATGAGCAGGATGTCTTTGTCTAAGGCGGGAAGTCTAACCAAAGCCTTTTCGTCATCGCTTGAACAAAAGACTTTAAAATCAAAGTCTTTGCCCGAACCACAGATTCCATGTGTAGAAAGTTATTTTCCGGTGACTGTGATAATGGCTGCTAGTCCGGAAAATTTTGTGGTGCAACCTTGCAGCAAAGACAACCAAGACTTCCGAAATATGATGAAAGAGTTACAAGTTGTATGTGATAATAATAAATCTTCTATCCCATCAAGCCAGGAAATTGAAAAAGGAAATATTTATGCTGGGAAGTATACTGATGGTATCTGGTACAGAGTGCAGGTCACTGAAATTGCAAGAGAGAATTTAGTTGTTGTTTATTTTTGCGATTATGGAGATTATGATGTGATGAAATTTGATGATTTACAGAAATTATCGCCACATTTCCTTCGAGTAGCTTATAATGCTTTAAGAGCACGATTGGGAGCAGTTAGTTTTATGAAACATGACTGGTCCACCGAAGATTGTCTTCGTTTCCAACAATTAGTTTGTAACAAAGCTTTTGTTGGCATTGTTAATAGCTTAGGATTAGTGGATTCTAATAATAACGAAAAAGTTATTTGTTTAACCTTAATTGATACAGATTCTGAAATGATGTTTATATAACACCAGAATTTTTACTTTCCAATACTGCTTAAGGTTGAATTGTAGTTAAAATATTACTCATTTGAATTAAATATTAATTTACTCTCATTAAACGGTTGTTTCATTTAATAATTTATATATTTTCTATTTTTTATGCAAACGCCAATAGAATTTATTTGGTATGTTTGTGAAATCGTTTTATGCTACTTTAACTCGATTCTTTATAATTCATTTTTTATTACCATTTATTATTTCTGCTTTTGTAATAATTCATTTACTTTTTCTTCATCAAACTGGATCTAATAATCCTTTAGGAATTAATAGTAATATTTACAAAATTCCTTTTCATCCTTATTTCTCTCTAAAAGATTTATTAGGATTTATTTTTTTATTTACAATATTAATTATATTAACTCTTATTAATCCATATATATTAAATCCTGATAATATATAACGTAAACACTTAATATAAAATTTTAATTATAAAATAATAGTTACATACTTTAGTAACAAATCTCAATGCTTGTATTATTTTGTTTTATTAACATGTTAAATATCAGAATTTTTATTACATGAGCCATGGAAACTTTATTAGATATTTTAGTTACTAAAGTAACAATTTTTTTTTTTGACAAAATTCTTGAAAAAACACTATTTTTCATGACTAACATGGTCTTATATATTTTTTTTCTCGACAAGCCAAAAAATTTTCAGGCCATTTTTCAGATATATATGACGACATGCCTCATGCAGAACTGCTTAGCGTCAGACATATATGACTGACATGGCGTTCAACGTGTTAATGCATGCATAACTGTTTTTATACGTAAGTAAATTGTCATAATATTTGTATAATCATCGACTAAGAGTAACCCTATGTTTTTGGTAATCATTAATAAATTTTTTTCAACAAAGATTAATATATTCCCAATACATTTTGGGCAAATATACTTAAACAAATACACAATTTTACATTTTGGACAAAATCATTACAAGATTTAGTGTAATTTTCATATAACATTTTTAATATCATATAAAAATTTTACACTGCATTTAATGAATATTAATCACTAATTTTATTCAAAACTAGGTGTAAGTGGCATTTTGTTTTAAGGAATGTTGCTATCTATGTTGCTTTATGCTATCTATATTGCTGTCTACGTAATTGTAATAATTAAGTTGAATTTATTTATTGTTCATTATCTTTTATTATTTTCTACTTCGTGTAGCAAAAACGTTTTATTTATATGTGCATGTCAACGGTAATCAATACCAAAACAGAAAGAAAAACACACTGAGTATGCGCGCTAGCCATAATTTCAAATTTTAGTGAACATTTATAATTAAACCACTTTTTGTTGGTGTATATAATTGAAGTGTAAGTGGCATTTTGCCTTAGGACAAGTTACATGGACTTGTATAAATAATAAATTGATATCTTTTAAATAAACTTAATTATTAGCATATATAATTTTATTAATTGAATTAAATTCATTTATAACAATTCATTCAACTTCGTGTTCTAAAAATGTGTTTTATTTATGTGTGGATGTCAACGGTAATCAGTACCAAAACTGAAATGTAAATACACTACGTATGCGCACTAGCCATCATTTCAAATTTTAGTGAACATTTATAATTAAACCACTTTTTGTTGGTCTATAATATTGAGGTGTAAGTGGCATTTTACTTTAGGACAGTTGCATGGACTTGTGCAAAATAATCAAGAATTCAGATTTAACAACTTTTAGTATCACGAAATTTTTGATTGATATTTTTTGAATAAATTCAATAAATAACATCTAGAATTGTATTAATTAAATTAAATTTATTTATAACAATTCATTCAACTTTGTGTTCTAAAAATGTATTTTATTTATGTGTGGATGTCAACGGTAATCAGTACCAAAACAGAAAGGTAAATAGCTAGCCATAATTTCAAATTTTAGTGAACATTCATAATTAAACCATTTTTGGTTAGTCTATAATATTGAAGTGTAAGTGGCATTTTACTTTAGAACAAGTTGCATGGACTTGTGCAAAATAATCAAGAATTAGAAATTTAACAACTTTTAGTATCACTAAATTTTCGATTGATTTTTTTTGAATATTTATATTTATATTAAATTCAATAAATAACATCTAGAATTGTATTAATTAAATTAAGTTTATTCATAACAATTTATCGTACTTTTAGTTCTAAAAATGTATTTTATTGAAGTGTGGACGTTAACGGTAATCAGTAGTCAAACAGAATAGAAAATACATTATTTATGCGGGCGTCACCCCGCTTTCAAATTTTAATGCATTTTTATATTTGAAACACTTTTCATAGGCCTATAATATTTTATTACTTAAAGCAAATAGCTTTTAAATGATTTGGAACCTCAATCATTTTACTTACTAAAAAACTTTTTAATGTGCATCCGTTTTTGAATTAACGAAGTCGGCGACAAGTCCAATTTTGGCACACACACATACACACATTTCAATTTCAGTGTCATGCGATTCAGAATGACTTAGAACGTTAAATTAGCAAACTTTGTTTCCTGACGAAAAAATCGTATAAATTATAATATTTGTACGATTTTCTGGCATAAAACGTAAACAGAATTCAAAGCTATTTTTATTATGCTTTTTGAATAAAAGAAAATTTAAAGTTGGCCTAAACTTAAAAGTATACGAGTACATTCTGGGGCCAATTCTCAGATAAAATGAATATGCCATGGTATTGCTATTTTACATATTGATAACACATACGTGAAGTTAGGTTTCAGCAAATACATTGTTTGTTGACAGTTTGTTACTGCCAATTCATACGAATATAGACCCGTAACAGAACATTTTACTTTTTTCCTAGAATTTGCCTTTATTTCTTTTTCAAGTCAAGTCATTGGGCTAAAATTTATGTATTTGCTATGCGATCAGGCGTTTTACATAAAAAACCTAACCTACAAAATACACAAACGTAAAATAACAATGTATCATAAGTGCATCTTCCTCATGTGATATTGATAACACGTACGTAAAGTTAGGTTTTAGCAAATGCAGTGCTTGTTAACAGTTTGTTACTACTACCAATTCATAGGAATATAGACCCGTAACGACATTTCGCTTTTATCCTAGAATTTGCCTTTTTTTTTTTTTTTCAAGCATAGACATTGAACAAAAATTTATGTATTTGCATGCGATCGGGATACACAAACACCTAACCTACAAAATGCACAAACATGAAATAACAATTTATCATAAGTGCATCTTTCTGAGCTTGTTGACAGTTTGTTACTACCAATTCATACGAATATAGACCCGTAACAGAACATTTAACTTTTATCCCAGAACTTGTTTTTCTCTCATTTTTCCAAGTTAAGTTATTCGACAGTGTTGTATCAGGCGTATTTAAGCATGTTTTGCATGGATTTTTTTGAAGTTTTTTTTTAAATGTTATTAAATATATTTTATTATTCCGATATACCACTGAATTTTGCAATTTTTTTTTAATGTCGGTCCTCGGAAGACGAAGTGATATATACTGACGAAGGAAAGTTAGTGGCGAACAACTGTTACTAATGAAGTTGTTTGCTACGCTCTTCAATTTGCACGCAAACTGAACTCATGTCCGATTTAAACTGGTCGGATGTAATTAGTTTTGCGGTGAATGTGATAATAAATCCATATGGTGTATAATGAGATTCAACATAGATAATTAATTATTTTGTAATTAATTATCTAAATTTTTGTAGACTTCAATTTTAAAACCAAGCGTATCCACAAAGCACATACAACTTAGTAAGAGTATAAATTTTATCGCATAAATTAATTAATTTTATTATATATAGTTAAGGACTGTTGAAATAGTGAATAGTTGGCGACATATTTCGTATTTTCTTCACTTAACATTTTGGGCAAATACTAGGTGTAAGTAGCATTTTGCCATTAAATTTTGAATACTACTCAGCGCGATTTCCAAATGATTTTTTAACACTAGATTTACGAACCCGAGTCAATTTGCTTTATGCCCATATACATATAAAACTACATAAGTTTTTGCATGAGCCAAATGGGCTTACTTCAGTAAAAATAGGTATATATAAACGGTTAATATAAACCTAAAATCAGGGTGAAGGTTACTATAATTCATAATGGGCTGTAACTTGGCCAAAAATACAATTATGAAAGAAATCTCAAAAGTCCTCATCGATCCGTTGCGAGCAAAAAAATGGCACAAGGACAAAAGTAAGAAAAATTGCCCTTTTTCGATTTTTTTCTAATGGTCAGTTTTGTCGCGAAATTACCTGAGATAATATTGATGCATTTTTGTAGATAATTTTATGCTCTACAGTGACAAATTTTGGTTCCACACAAACTTTTACCGATTTTTTTGGCGATAAAGGATTCAGAATGACATGATACGTCATTCTGAATACATGGTTTGGATTTT
>NW_020539726.1:27181127-27200824 GCF_003426905.1 Ctenocephalides felis
GCAGCAATGCCGGGCAAGGGTTATTTTCACTTGGAAACATATTGCTATCTATATTTAACTGGAAAATTCAATAATTTTTTCCACCCATTCTTCAGAGATTCCGACCTGTTATGGTGCATCGATGTCACGTGCATTTTAGAATGTCACTTAATGACCTCTCGGTTGCAGCATTGGTGATAGGTTACACGTTGCAAGGTACCTGCACGCTATTTTATACGTTAAACGTGAAAACGTTAAATACGTACCTACAACATGTACATGTACATACATATACATACTATAGATAAGTCCAGTACGTTATGATATTCATCCCGTGTGTGATTTACTAGAGGTCGCCCATGAGGTCAAGGGCTCAGGCATTTGGTGTGGATTACGAACGGGCTCGAATCGAATAGATTTATTTGATTTATATATATAATATATATATATAATATATAATTTGTTTATGTTGCAAAATTACTAAATTTTGAATGCCCCAAAGAATTGGTTTGATGCTCCTTGAGGCAAATTGCTGGTACTTCTTGTACCAAAAAAAATTTAAGAAATTTTGAAAACTTTGTATGGGGAAATCAAGCAGGCTAGTGATTGTAAAAAAAACAATTGGATTTGTCATATTTTGATATCATTAATTTTATAATCAATAAATTTTATATATTTTTATACAAGTGGTGTTTATACTTTCGTATACATCCCACATGTGTGGGGAAATCAAGCAGGCTAGTGATTGTAAAAAAAACAATTGGATTTGTCATATTTTGATATAATTAATTTTTATAATCAATAAATTTATATATTTTCATACAAGTGGAGTTTATACTTTCATATACATTACTACTACCCATTACTGCTCCCACATTTTCCCAGATTTTTGAGAATTTAATTTTTTGAAAAAAAAGCTTTTTTGTTTTTTTATATATTTTGATTTTTTTTCAAATTTTAAATAATTTTTTCAAAACAATTGCACTGAGTACCTATTTTTAAAGCGCATAAGTGCCGTGTCGCTGTAGCACGGATAAACATTGATACTGAACCTATAGAAATGTGAACAAATTTGCATTTATGAGTGAAATATCTATAAAATATCTGATAATTTAATGTGCATGTGTCTAATGATCATGTGTCTAATGATCATGTTTGACCACCAAATATAGTTTTTTTTTTTACTTTTTTCACTCGATCTCTAAAACCGCTAGACCTGCCTTTCCAAATATTTAATCAGTTCTTCATTTGTCAATACAAGTAAATGTTTTTTTTTGAATTATTGAAATCGGACGCTCCGTTCTCTCAAAAACTGAATAAGAATTTTTAGAAATATTTTTACCCCATATTTTCGAAACGACCGGACAAGAAACTGGCAGGAAACTAATCAGCACAGCACGTCTTCTTATCAAAAGGAATCGAAAGTGTTTTTAAATCATTCAAATCGGTTGATCCGTATTTTCGAAATCCATAACCCAAATTTGTATCCTCACATACATACAAGCACACACACATACATACATACATCACATATACATACCACACACATCAAAGGTATGTCAAAATGTTCAGAAACCTTTAAAACGTAAAGATACACAAACATTTTCATTTTAGATTTTTTTGCAATTACTATAACTCACCATACGGGAAGTTAAAAACAATAATATTAGTGATTAAAACTATTAATGTAAATATTATGCAAAATACACTAAAAATGTGAATAGCAAAATACCGTATCATAAATGAAATCCATAATTAATGGGATTATATGCCTAGACAATATACTAATATATGTATAATAATATTATTATTCATTTATTTTTTTGTCATTGTTATTAAACTCATTGTCAAAAATATTAATTAATCACTTAACATATTGAATTTATTATTAAAATAATGAGTTTATATACCATTTAATCACAATATAGAAATATTTACATATATTTACAGATATTTACAGATATTTTATAGATATTATAATAATAGGAACAAATTCTGTTAAATTTTTTTAGGGTTCCGTACCAAGATTTTTAATTTTTAAAGTTCACTTACAGTATGAGTATAATATAATCTCATACAACTCAAACAATTTTCAAAATCATAAGAATTTTTTTTTTTTAATTTTCAAAAATATACAAAAATATAAATTTACTTTTCAGTTTAAAAATGTATATATTTCATATGCGTTATTATAATCGTAACAAATATATCTTCAGCTTGATTCATGCAGCAACTCTCGTTAATGTAAACATTTTCAAGTGTTTTGAGCGACAAGCTAGTCACTGTATATTATATTCACGAACACATTTATAGTAACTATAACTTTGAAAATATTTAAACAACTGTTATTAATTATTATATTTTCTGCTCGAATATTTAATTCTTATAAGTTTCAGCAAATTACTTTAAGGCACGATGCCACGCACCACTAGTTCTTATAAATATTAGACAATGTTACATTATTTATAATAATCTAATTTGTTTGAAAACATTTAATATTCCTGGAACATTTCGTTGCGGTACGGAAAGTTCCAGCAATTTTCCTTAAGGCACGATGCCGCACACAACTAGTTTATATGGTACTTATATATTGATATTTTGCACAATTATTGCGAAACACCACAAATAATGCATTAAATAGAGGAACTATTTAATATAACTCTTCCAACTAATATCCAAAAAATAAATTTAACAAGCCCTGTATACATTCATTAGAAATAATAAAATAAGTAAAATATTATATGAAACAAGTGTCAATGTATAATTAGAGAATGCCAATATACCAGATTAGGAGTTCAATAAATAATAAAAAACAAACTTCTTAAACCTAATATTATCTAAAATCCACATTATCCTAAAATAAAATCGATAATTTAAATGCGATTGTTTTTTTTTCGATTAAATTTCTGGATCATTCCATTTTGCCATATAAACAAATTCCTATTTACATATTATATTTGTACAGTATCGGCTTACTGTGTGTGCGTTAATTATTTACATTAATGAAAATATTTTGAGGATTTATTATTTTGATAAAAAATCGAAAATCCATGCATTTTTCAATTTATTTATTAAATACGTACGAAAACATTCATTTTCATCCATTCTGGATCAGTCCATTGTGTACGGCATAAATAAATTTCTATATGTGCATAATCGTTAATCACTCACTTTGATAGAAATAATTTAAGCACTTTTCTTTTATCTATGAATTTAACAATTTATTCTTGAATAAATTATTAGTAGTACAAGCATTATATTTTCAATTTATTTATTAAATTACATTAAAAAAAATAGTTCTTTGAGTTCTGGATCAGTCCATTTTGCCCAATAGAAATGTTCCGATCTATCTATAATATCGGCTTAATCAAATTGTGTGTATAAATTTTAATTATTTATGTGAAACTTTAAAGTAATTAATTAATAATTATTTATTTTATTATTTATGTGAAAGACATAAAGTATTAATAAATAATTTAATAATTTATTATATGAATTTAATATTAGTAGTTTATAATTACATTTCCAATTTATTTAAAATATTACGTGCAAAAACAATTAATTATTTTAATTCTGGATCAGTCCATTTTGCCGTTAAACAAGTTTCTATCTATATTAATCATTAATCGCATCTGTGCTGTATTAGCTTAAACAAAGCATATGTGCGTGAGCCCTAATCATTTTACTTTATTTAATCAATTTACTTTGAGTTAAATAATTTGATGATGCATATTCTGGATAAAATATTATTACTTTGAGCGTTATATTTTCAATTTATTTATTATTATTTATATATAAGGTTTTGTCAATAGTTGAGTGTCCTTGATCGAGCGTGCCGAAAAACCATCGTGTGCCCGCACCCTTATGCGTTCTGATGGTCCGCGCCGACTAAAAGGCGATCAGTTGTGGTTTGCATTTCGTGTTGAACGCATCTAGTTCGAAGTGATCTCGTTTCAAGAAATTTGTTCGAGAAATTTATATATATTGAGAAGTTTATTTATTATTATTTACGTATAAGGTTTTGTCGAATAGTTGATTATGAAGTGTCCTTGATCGAGAGTGCCGAAAAATCATCGTGTGCCCGCACCCTTATGCGTACTGATTGGCCAGCGCCGACTAAAAGGCGATCAGTTGCGGTTTGCATTTCGTGTTGAACGCATCTAGATCGCTGTGATCTCGTTTCAAGAAATTTGTTCGAGAAATTTATTTGTTTTGAGAAATTTATTTATTATTAGTTATGTATGTAAAAGGCTTTGTCAAATAGTTGATTATCAAGTGTCCTTGACCGAGAGTGCCGAAAAACTATCGTGTGCCCGCACCCTTATGCGTTCTGATTGGTCCGCGCCGGCGAAAAGGCGATCAGTTGCGGTTCGCATTTCGTGTTGAACGCATCTAGTTCGCAGTGATCTCGTTTCGAGAAATTTGTTTCGAAGTTTTTGCTTATCGTAGTCGATTGATAATTTAGATAATCGGTAGTGTTATTATTCGTGATTCGTTTAACAAAAGGAACTAGTTCTACAAACGCCTGGAGGTAATTATGTGATAATAATAAACATTATATTTGTGACTATGACTAAAACCCTTGTGCCGCCATTTTATAGTATACCAGGTGTATAGAAGTACGCCGTGTAGGCTGTTCAGCTTTTGCTGGTTGATTGCTGGAAGCAAGAAATCCTTTTCTGGATTATTAATTGAAGTTTTCTTCTCAATATTACTGTGATATACAACGTATTAGAAAAATGGTCGATAGAGAGGAGATTATCGCCGATTTGCGAGCCGTGCTGATTTCGAGGAAGGAAATGGCGACCGTGGTGAACCTCAACCGTGACTTTAAAG
The DNA here is from genome assembly GCF_003426905.1 of Ctenocephalides felis. NCBI lineage: Eukaryota > Metazoa > Arthropoda > Insecta > Siphonaptera > Pulicidae > Ctenocephalides > Ctenocephalides felis. The sequence continues at coordinate 27,185,943 of NW_020539726.1, forward strand.
AGCTTCATGGGACCTACATTCCGTTCAGAAGACTAGGATATTCCAATGTGGAAGATTTTCTTCGAAGTGATCCGACTTTTGTAATTAATGGACATGGGAGTGAAGCGTTCGTTACTGTTGTGCCGAAAAAAGAATCTAAGCATATTAGTGATATGATAGCGAAGCAGAAGACCTCGCGGAAAAGATCAGCTCCCGTATTGCCGCCTAGAAGTTTGAATGCGCGTTCAATGCATATGACTCATGCAAATACACCACCCAGGACTTACTTTTCCAATATAGGACAGAATAGAACTTCACGGTCAGCCCAACAATATTGCAAGAAACCTGCTACTCAACATTGGTATCCACCAATTAATAACGTTACGGGCCAATTTAATTTCATGCAGAACCAGAATCAATCTTTGGTACAACCAAGACCTTCTACTTCGCAGGTGCAACCGCTAATTTCAAGATTGAATAGCCAGATGCAACCGCTAATTTCAAGATCTAATAGCCAAGTGCAACCGCTTATTTCAAGATCTAATAGCCAGATGCAATCGCAATTGAACACAATGAGATCCGGACATATGACATTTGCAGTATCAAAACCTGCTGTATCTCTCCTCCTCCGGTGCAGCCAACAAAACCTCCAGCTGCTCTAATACAATTCCAAGTACCAAAACCTGCTCAGCCTCTGATACAATCTAAACCATTGTCTTCGCCGGTACCATCGCAAGTACCAACATCTTTGCAAGTATCAACATCTTCGCAAGTTCATCCTAAGACACAATCTGAACTATCAACACGTCTGCGTTTGGAGTCCGAATCGCAGAAGTCTGTTCAAATTCAACCAAGTGTGAGTGTAAAGTCACCTTCAAAACCACAAATACAACTAAATCAAAGTTTAAAAGAAAATACAACACCGAATGTACCTCAACTTTTGAAAGGAAATTCTCAAGCACAAGTTTCACCACCTACATCGAAAGTAGATCCCGTAACTACTTCCTCGGAATTACTCGAGAAAATGTTTGAGAAAAGACCAATGAGGATGCCAAAGGCTGCTCAGAAGGTTGAAATAGTACCGAAGAAAAGTGATTCTTCGATGCCGTACGCATCTAATGACAATAACAATAATGTAAATACGAGATCTGTTTCTCTCAGAAGTGCCAATACCTACAGGGGCAGTTTTAGGACCTTGCAAGTTACTATGCAAACAAATCCTATTATTATCAAGACCAGTGCACAAGATAGACTGGATAAGATAAGACATAGGCAGAGTCAACGTGAAATCGACTATTCTTCGGGTAAATCAGAGATTACCAGTCCTGAAGTGAAAATGACTCCAATGCCTGGTGTAAAAGTGTCGCAACAGTCCAGGTTGTTGAAATATAAAAATCCTGATTTGAGTTCTGATACCATTGTTGGTAGCAATAACAACAATAATGAAGCCATTACACCCAAAGTAGTACTGGAAGAGTTTATTAGTTATCAAAAGCTATTGACTGATTATTGCCGAGAAAGAAATATCAGTCCACCGCATATTAGAACCGCTCTGAACGATGTTCATAAACATTTTAATATTGGTGAACGCGAAGAATCGTACGGGTGTGTTGTTAAAGTCGGGAATGTCAATAGTTTCGGCAGCTTTTGTCCAACTTATACCAAACCAGAACAAGCTGCAGAGGATGCATGCAAAAAAGCTCTGCAAGCTTTAATAAAAATTTATGGCTCGGTGGAGGATAAACATTTAGCAGTCACAGACGGTAAACTTGTACCAAATCGCTTGTGGCAGCTTCTTGCAGGCCATAGTAAGGGAAAATATACTAACGTCATACCCGAAGAATATCGTGCGGAATATCGCGAAAATTTGCCCGAAGATTGGTTGGATATTGTTCGAATGTCCAAAACATTCAATATTGAGGACTCTACCCCCGGAGGTATGATTGTAAGCGTAAAAACACAACCAGATGTGCCTTTGCCTAAGCAAGATAGTGTTGACTTTGTAGATCCTCCTCCAATTGTTTTACCTCGCAAAGATACCCATTGGAATGTCCACATAACAACTGTGTGTTCAACTGTTGAAATTTGGTGCAGACTCATTGGATCACAATATACGAATTTGTTTGATGAATTAAGTTCGTACATGAAAGATACGCTTGATGCGGGCAAAATTAAACCTGAGACTGTTTTTGTGGGAGCTTATTATGCGGTAAACGTAACAGAATCTTGGTATCGGATTCAAGTACTTGAAGTTCAGGATGAAAGGGCTTTATGCTTTTTTATTGATATTGGAGGAGAAAGCTGGCACTTGCAGGTCGAGTTATACGTGTTGGATAAGAAATTTAGATATGTTTCTGCACAGGCGATACTTTTTCAACTTGCTGGATTGGAGGAGTATGCGGAAAATAAGTATGCATTAGAACTTCTGAATGAGTATATGCTAAATAAGAGTCTGATCGCAGAAGTGTTGCAGGATGAAAATGGTGAGAGCGCCGTTTTCCCTGTTATTTTGTTTGATACTTACACCGAAGAAGACGTGAATTTGAACGATTTGCTGAAGAAGAAGATAAAAGATGAGGAGAAATCGCCTAAACTCAGGGAGAAGGGCCGAATTAATGATAAAATTTTTGTGTCTTACATTTGTGACAACGGTGATGTTTACATACAAATCAGGAATGAAACTTTCACGTACTTGATGAGTCAGATTCAGCATGTTAACGATATGGGATTTTCCAATGAAGATATTGCTGATTCTGTTAAACTTTTGCATGAACGCTCATCAGACAGAATGTATTTGACGGCGAAACCAGAAGAAAACAAATGCTATAGAGTGATTGCAATCGGACCTGTTGATAAAGGTCAGGTACCTGTATATTTTGTTGATTATGGATTCACAGGTGTTGCGGATACAAGTAAGATAATAGCAACGTTTAAGGTATCTTCAGTTATTGACGAATTTCCTCACCAGGCCTTGAAAGTGACTTTGTCCGGTTTCGAAGATTTCACACCGTCCTTGGTTTCGCGTCTCAGGGGATGCTTATTTAATAACAATCCTATCCTTGTTAAAGTACTAGAAAACGCTGAAGTACCTGTAGTGGAAATCTTTATGAGAACACGCGATCAGTTATTGATCAGCGTGAATAATGCCATCCAAAATGAGATGGAATTAGAAAAAAATTCTTTGGAAGAAGAATTTAATCTCCTAGAAAAACGCATGAGCAGGATGTCTTTATCTAAGGCGGGAAGTCTAACCAAAGCCTTTTCGTCATCTCTTGAACAAAAGACTTTGAAATCAAAGTCTTTGCCCGAACCAAAAATTCCATGTGTGGAAAGTTATTTTCCGGTGACTGTGATAATGGCTGCTAGTCCGGAAAATTTTGTGGTGCAACCTTGCAGCAAAGACAACCAAGATTTCCGAAATATGATGAAAGAGTTACAAGTTGTATGTGATAATAATAAATCTTCTATCCCAGCGAGCCAGGAAATTGAAAAGGGAAATATTTATGCCGGGAAGTATACTGATGGTATTTGGTACAGAGTGCAGGTCACTGAAATTGCTAGAGAGAATTTAGTTGTTGTTTATTTTTGCGATTATGGAGATTATGATGTGATGAAATTTGATGATTTGCAGAAATTATCACCACATTTTCTTAGAGTACCTTATAATGCTTTAAGAGCAAGATTGGGAGCAGTTAGTTTTATGAAACATGACTGGTCCACCGAAGACTGTCTTCGTTTCCAACAATTAGTTTGCAACAAAGCTTTTGTTGGCATTGTTAATAGCTTAGGATTAGTGGATTCTAATAATAACGAAAAAGTTATTTGTTTAACCTTAATTGATACAGATTCTGAGAATGATGTTTATATAACACCAGAATTTTTACTTTCCAATACTGCTTAAGGTTGAATTGTAGTTAAAATATTACTCATTTGAATTAAATATTAATTTACTCTCATTAAACGGTTGTTTCATTTAATAATTTATATATTTTTCTATTTTTTATGCAAACGCCAATAGAATTTATTTGGTATGTTTGTGAAATCGTTTTATGCTACTTTAATTCGATTTTTTATAATACATTTTTATCACCATTTATTGTTTTTGCTTTTGTAATAATTCAATTACTTTTTCTTCACCAAACTGGATCTGATAACCCTTCAGGAATTAATAGTAATATTTATAAAATTCCATTTCATCCTTACTTTTCTTTAAAGTATTTAATATTTATTTTTTGTTTATAATATTAATTATATTAATTCTTATTAATTCTTATATACTAAATCCTGATAATATATAACGTAAACACTTAATATAAAATTTTAATTATAAAATAATAGTTACATACTTTAGTAACAAATCTCAATGCTTGTATTATTTTGTATTTATTAACATGTTAAATATCAGAATTTTTATTACATGAGCCATGGAAACTTTATTAGATATTTTAGTTACTAAAGTAACAATTTTTTTTTTTGACAAAATTCTTGAAAAAACACTATTTTTCATGACTAACATGGTCTTATATATTTTTTTCTCGACAAGCCAAAAAATTTTCAGGCCATTTTTCAGATATATATGACGACATGCCTCATGCAGAACTGCTTAGCGTCAGACATATATGACTGACATGGCGTTCAACGTGTTAATGCATGCATAACTGTTTTTATACGTAAGTAAATTGTCATAATATTTGTATAATCATCGACTAAAATTAACCCTATGTTTTTGGTAATCATTAATGAGTTTTTTTCAACAAAGATTAATATATTCCCAATACATTTTGGGCAAATATACTTAAACAAATACACAATTTTACATTTTGGACAAAATCATTACAAGATTTAGTGTAATTTTCATATAACATTTTTAATATCATATAAAAATTTTACACTGCATTTAATGAATATTAATCACTAATTTTATTCAAAACTAGGTGTGAGTGGCATTTTGTTTTAAGGAATGTTGCTATCTATGTTGCTTTATGCTATCTATATTGCTGTCTACGTAATTGTAATAATTAAGTTGAATTTATTTATTGTTCATTATCTTTTATTATTTTCTACTTCGTGTAGCAAAAACGTTTTATTTATATGTGCATGTCAACGGTAATCAATACCAAAACAGAAAGAAAACACACTGAGTATGCGCGCTAGCCATAATTTCAAATTTGAGTGAACATTTATAATTAAACCACTTTTTGTTGGTCTATAATATTGAGGTGTATGTGGCATTTTACCTTAGGAAAAGTTACATGTACTTGTATAAATAATACATTGATATCTTTTAAATGAACTTAATTAATAGCATATATAATTTTATTAATTAAATTAAATTTATTTATAACAATTCATTCAACTTCGTGTTCTAAAAATGTATTTTATTTATGTGTGGATGTCAACGGTAATCAGTACCAAAACTGAAATGTAAATACACTACGTATGCGCACTAGCCATCATTTCAAATTTTAGTGAACATTTATAATTAAACCACTTTTGTTGGTCTATAATATTGAGGTGTAAGTGGCATTTTACTTTAGGACAAGTTGCATGGACTTGTGAAAATAATCAAGAATTCAGATTTAACAACTTTTAGTATCACGAAATTTTTGATTGATATTTTTTGAATAAATTCAATAAATAACATCTAGAATTGTATTAATTAAATTAAATTTATTTATAACAATTCATTCAACTTTGTGTTCTAAAAATGTATTTTATTTATGTGTGGATGTCAACGGTAATCAGTACCAAAACAGAAAGGTAAATAGCTAGCCATAATTTCAAATTTTAGTGAACATTCATAATTAAACCATTTTTGGTTAGTCTATAATATTGAGGTGTAAGTGGCATTTTACTTTAGAACAAGTTGCATGGACTTGTGCAAAATAATCAAGAATTAGAAATTTAACAACTTTTAGTATCACTAAATTTTCGATTGATTTTTTTTGAATATTTATATTTATATTAAATTCAATAAATAACATCTAGAATTGTATTAATTAAATTAAGTTTATTCATAACAATTTATCGTACTTTTAGTTCTAAAAATGTATTTTATTGAAGTGTGGACGTTAACGGTAATCAGTAGTCAAACAGAATAGAAAATACATTATTTATGCGGGCGTCACCCCGCTTTCAAATTTTAATGCATTTTTATATTTGAAACACTTTTCATAGGCCTATAATATTTTATTACTTAAAGTAAATAGCTTTTAAATGATTTGAAACCTCAATCATTTTACTTACTAAAAAACTTTTTAATGTGCATCCATTTTGAATTAACGAAGTCGGCGACGAAGTCCAATTTTGGCACACACACATGCACATATTTCAATTTCAGTGTCATGCGATTCAGAATGACTTAGAACGTAAAATTAGCAAACTTTGTTTCCTGACGAAAAAATCTTATAAATTATAATATTTGTACGATTTTCTGGCATAAAACGTAAACAGAAGTATTCAAAGATATTCATATTATGATTTTTGAATAAAAGAAAATCTAAAGTTGGCCTAAACTTAAAAGTATACGAGTACATTCTGGGGCCAATTCTCAGATAAAATGAATATGCCATGGTATTGCTATTTTACATATTGATAACACATACGTGAAGTTAGGTTTCAGCAAATGCATTGTTTGTTGACAGTTTGTTACTACCGATTCATACGAATATAGACCCGTAACAGAATCTTACTTTTATCCTAGAATTTGCCACTCTTTCTTTATCAAGCCAAGTCATTGGACAAAAATTTATGTATTTGCTATGCAATCAGGCGTTTTACACATAAAATCTAACCCACAAAATGCACACACGTAAAATAACAATTGTATCATAAGTGCATCTTCCTCATGTGATATTGATAACACGTACGTAAAGTTAGGTTTTAGCAAATGCAGTGCTTGTTAACAGTTTGTTACTACCAATTCATAGGAATATAGACCCGTAACGACATTTCGCTTTTATCCTAGAATTTGCCTTTTTTTCTTTTTCAAGCATAGACATTGAACAAAAATTTATGTATTTGCATGCGATCGGGATACACAAAACACCTAACCTACAAAATGCACAAACATGAAATAACAATTTATCATAAGTGCATCTTTCTGAGCTTGTTGACAGTTTGTTACTACCAATTCATACGAATATAGACCCGTAACAGAACATTTAACTTTTATCCCAGAACTTGTTTTTCTCTCATTTTTCCAAGTTAAGTTATTCGACAGTGTTGTATCAGGCGTATTTAAGCATGTTTTGCATGGATTTTTTTTGAAGTTTTTTTTTAAAATGTTATTAAATATATTTTATTATTCCGATATACCACTGAATTTTGCAATTTTTTTTTAATGTCGGTCCTCGGAAGACGAAGTGATATATAACTGACGAAGGAAAGTTAGTGGCGAACAACTGTTACTAAATGAAGTTGTTTGCTACGCTCTTCAATTTGCACGCAAACTGAACTCATGTCCGATTTAAACTGGTCGGATGTAATTAAGTTTGACCGGTGAATGTGATAATAAATCCATATGGTGTATAATGAGATTTCAACATAGATAATTAATTATTTTGTAATTAATTATCTAAATTTTTGTAGACTTCAATTTTAAAACCAAGCGTATCCACAAAGCACATACAACTTAGTAAGAGTATAAATTTTATCGCATAAATTAATTAATTTTATTATATATAGTTAAGGACTTGTTGAAATAGTGAATAGTTGGCGACATATTTCGTATTTATTCTTCACTTAACATTTTGGGCAAATACTAGGTGTAAGTAGCATTTTGCCATTAAATTTTGAAATACTACTCAGCGCGATTTCCAAATGATTTTTTAACACTAGATTTACGAACCCGAGTCAATTTGCTTTAATGCCCATATACATATAAAACTACATAAGTTTTTGCATGAGCCAAATGGGCTTACTTCAGTAAAAAATAGGTATATATAAACCGGTTAATATAAACCTAAAATCAGGGTGAAGGTTACTATAATTCATAATGGGCTGTAACTTGGCCAAAAATACAATTATGAAAGAAATCTCAAAAGTCCTCATCGATCCGTTGCGAGCAAAAAAAATGGCACAAGGACAAAAGTAAGAAAAATTGCCCTTTTTCGATTTTTTTCTAAATGGTCAGTTTTGTCGCGAAATTACCTGAGATAATATTGATGCATTTTTTGTAGATAATTTTATGCTCTACAGTGACAAATTTTGGTTCTCACACAAACTTTTACCGATTTTTTGGCGATAAAGGATTCAGAATGACATGATACGTCATTCTGAATACATGGTTTGGATTTTTGGAGTAAGTATTAACTTCTCCTTTTGGAAGTTAATAAATTTAAAAAAATAAATATAGGAACGTCTTAACTTTATTTTGTTTGTTCACAGGCGTTTATGCAAACTTTAAAAACCATCTTACTAAATTTAAAAATCCGTTGGTAACTTTTCTACTTCTATTAAATTTGGTTTATGCCAGTTGTAATTTTGCGAAATTTTGCTTCTCATTCCAGATATATTCATCGAACACCATATAATTATGTTAACATATATCTTTATTTTCACATGGATTATAAACTGTCCTTATGAAGACAGTTTGACAGTTTATGGAAATCATAATTTTTGATACTAAAATATGAAAAGGAAACAAGAAATATTTCATTTTATTCGCTGATACACTTGGCCACATAAATTTTATTCTTATTTCTTAATTCTATTTAATATTTTACTTTTTTCATAAGATATATAAGGTGTAAGAATGATATTGAGCAATTAATTAGTTTGTAAAAATCATAATTTTTATCCTAGAATTTGAAAAAGAAAGAAATTTTTGTTTGCTAGAACCCTTAGCCACATTACTATTATTTTGTATTATTTTCTATACAACATTGTTCAGCATTGAAATTTGGTTATATTGATTTTACAGAATTTTGTAAACAGTTGTGCTTTTTTACTTTTTCTTTCGATCTGCGTTTTTAAGTCAAATTGTTCCGCGGATTTGAAGACAAAATACTTTTACTGAAACATTTTTACTGCATGTTGTATATAACAAATATTTTCCAGTAAACTAGAAACTTGTGAGTGGCGTTTTACCTTCCTGAAGGAATAGTACATAAAAATAACATTTCGTTTTTTTTACTAAATCAAGATATCTTGATATCTATTAAATAGACTTATAATATCTGCACTTGAAATCACTTAAATTTAATTCATTTAACACATTTCATTCTACTATATGTTCTAAAAGCCTATTGGGTGTGGTGTCAACGATAATCAGTACAACTGAAACACAAATCGGTCAAGGTATATTATTGAAACCACATTGAAAAGTCAAATTTTTTTTCACAACGATTAGAATGATTTGAAATGTCGACAAAACATGAAATTAGTTATTAAACTTTCTAAAAAAAACTTCTACTTTGGAATTCAATAAAAAAAAGTTTTGATGTTAAATATGTATTGTATTTTTGTATATGTATGTAGTGTATTTTTAGTTACGTGATAAAACTGCAATGCGTTTAACTTATTATGATTGGACTATGCTATTGTTGAAATTTTTTATCCTGTTTTATTGTTGCTTATTGTTAGAGAATTAACGAAAAAGTGTGATGAAATGTTGAGAATCGCGATGTTTTGAAAGAATTTAAGTCTGATTTCTGCACATTGTGATACTACTTCTTTCACGTTGTCGATATATTTAGTATTTGCCAGTTATCTGACTGCGCTTTGCTTTTGATCGCAATGTCGCATACCAATAAAACGATAAGGCGACATATGTCGAATGCTTATCCCTTATATTAGCATGCTTTGTTAACAAAAGACAAAACCGACATATAGAGATCACTAGATCGTCTTTCCAATATTTAAATACAGCGGGTAATTGTTACTTATTGTTAATCACCTGATCGCACAGCAAATACATAGCTTTTTGGCAATTGTTACTACCAATTCATACGAAGATAGACCCGTAACATAATAGCGTTACCCTAAATTTCTATTTATCAGGCAGAATATGTCAATTGTTTATAATAAGTCTTACGAACTGCTATGACAATAATTCTCAACTAGATGACTTTTTTAGAAGGATGCATAGTTCGAGTGAATTTGTTATCACTACTACTTGATATCATTGAGTTCGAAACCGATACTAAACTATGATAATTATATAATATAATATAAAATAATGATAAAAATATAAAATAAAATAAAATGGAAAATACTCCAATAATTACAATGCAAAATTAAATAAATTTACTTTAAAGTGCCAACAAATTTAGTACAAATTAGAAGAGAGAACAGAGAATATTTATAACGACATTTTAATGTAGCGCCAACTATTACCAACAAAACAAAAGATACGACGGAGGTCAAAGCATATTATCGATATCAAATCTGGTACAGTTTGTGTTAAACATTCGAAGTGAACACATCGATTGCGTAACAAAATAAACACGTTAAAAATCCAGGCTTGCCTGGTATACATTTATAATAAAACAGTTATTTTAATAACTATATAATGGAGTGTGTTAAACCGAAAAACACACTTCTATTTAATTTCAAAGTAATTGAAGGAATAATTTCGCCATTAACTGCTCATTTGTGGTTAAAAGGAATTTTAAATAGTATTTATGAAGATGTCAGCTGTATATACGGAATATCCATGGAAAATAAGGTATTAAATGTGAAATTTAATAATGAGAAAATTATAAATAAAATTAAAAGTAAATATGAAACTAATATAAAATTTAGTCCGATAAAAATCAGTGTTATGAAATTGAATATAGTGAACCTAGGGAACCGCCACAGTGGATAAAATTGTTAAATGTACAATGGGAGACATCGGAAGAACAAATAAGGAAAATAATGTCAGAGTACGGCAAAATATTAAAGTACCAAGAAGATATATGGACAGGAGAAGGCATTATAAACTGCTACACTGGAAATAGAACCTTATTAATAGAAGTAACAAAAGAAATTCCAGCATGATTAAAGTGAATGGAAAAAACACAACAATAATAATTAGAGGACAACCAAGAAAATGTTTTAAATGTGGAGAAACAAGCCACGTGAAAAAAGAATGTACAATGAACTCAAAAATAGGAGAAAGATTAAAAGATTTTAGGGAAAAATAAACCAATAGTGAATAATAATGAAGAAAACATAATAGATAAAATTGTTGTTACCCAAAGGAAAAAAATGATCAAATTAGAAAAAATGAAGAAGAAGAAGAAATAAATATAAAAAAGAAGAAAAAAATAATAATTAAAAAACAAAGAAAGTTTAATTATATGACTGAATAAAAAAAAAACAAAACAAAAGAAGAAAAAGGAAAACAAAGCATAAATGAAACAGAAAAAACGCCTATCAGTAATAAAAAAATTAAAATAACAACCCCAAATACAGAGGAAGTAATGAAGGATATAATTGAAAACATGGATATAAATACACCAATTTCTTCAATGAATTGTATCTACAGGATTCAGATATAGATATGTCAGAAGAAGACGGATCACTAGAATATGGAAAAGAATATGGTGAAACACCTAATCCTGAAATAAATAAAGAAATAACAAAATTAAAAACTATATAATTTAAATTTCTTCTTAAATTCCTTTTTAAGAACACATATTGATGAATAATTATAAAATCAGAAATATTGCCACAATAAATATAAATGGTATTAGAAGTTTAACGACTAAAATATTACTGAAAAAATTTATAACAGATAATGACTTAGATATAATATTGTTACAAGAAATAAATGAAAATGATTTAAGATTTTTTAACCATATGAAGGTATAGTAAACATTAATGAAAATCAAAGAGGTACAGCCATATTAACAAGACCAGGAATTGAAATAAAAAATGTAATCCTTCATGAAAATTCTAGAATAATAGGTGCTAACATAGATGACTTAAATTTAGTTAATATATATGCCCATGCCGGTAATGGTCAGCGTCCACAAAGGGAGAAATTATTTGAAGAAGATATAGCCAGTATAATAGGACCAAACAAATCTAATATCATGATCGCAGGCGATTTTAATTGTGTATTAAATGCCAAGGACCAAAAAGGAAGAACAAATTATAGTGCTGCACTAAAAAGATTGTTAAACCAATTAAAATTAAAAGATGCGTGGGAGTATTTAAATAAGAAAGATAATGGGTTTACATTTATTAGGGGTGATTCAGCTTCAAGATTAGATAGATTTTATACTGACACTTTAATAAAAAATAGAATAGTTGATTGCAAAGTAATTCCAGTAGCCTTTTCAGACCATAATGCGGTAGTTCTAAAATTGAAAGTTGTGACATCAGTGCCATTTTTGGAAAAAGTTACTGGAAAATGAAACAAAAATACTTAAATCCGAAGATTTTGATAATTATTTAGACAAGAATGGGAGAAAATTGTTAAAATTTCATCACGTACGAATGTAATTGATTGGTGGCAAAATAAAGTAAAAACCAAATTAAAATACATTGCAAAAAATTTATCCAGACAAAATGCAATAGATTTCAATAATACAATAAATTTTTTTGAAAAGGTATTGAAGGAGGCAGTTGTAAATCACAACAATAATGGTGAAATGTGGGAAATAATTAAAGAAACAAAAGCCACAATTAGAAAATTATATGATACTCGTAACGAAGGAATTAAAATAAGATCAAGGACCCAAACATTACAGAAGAAGAGCGCATATTACTACATATCAAATTGCAAAGGAAAAAATCAATGGAGAAAACAAATTCATTAAATCGTTATTTAATAACGAAAATATTTGTTTAAAAAATTCTAAAGAAATAATTGTAGAAATGGAAAGATCATACAAAAATTTCTACAAAGAAAAACCGATAAATTATAAGGAAATGGATCTCATACTAAGGAAATAATAATAAAACATAAGCATTCTTTCTAATGAACAACTAAGAAAGAAATTTCGGAGGAAGAAGTGAGGGAAGCGATTAAGACAAGCAGTAAAAATAGGACACCTGGAATAGATGGCATTCCGTATGAATTTTATCAAAAATATGAAGACATTTTAACACCTTTTTAGTTAAAATATTTAACGAATTTTTAAACGAACCGGAAAAGATAAATAAAAAACTTAATGAAGGAATAATAATATTAATTTCGAAAAAAAAGGATCCAAAATATACAGACGATTATATAGACCAATTACGCTTTTAAACTGTGTTATAAAATTATTTCGAATAGAATGAAAATGGCTGTTCAAAATATTATTAACCAGGGGCAATCATGCTGTATGGATAAAAGAAATATTGTTGATAATTTAATAACTGTTAGAAACTTGGTGGCATACTATAATATAAAACATAATGAAAAAGCATCTTTGATAAACATAGATTTTAAGAAAGCCTTTGACATGATGTCACATGATTATTTGCTGCATGTATTAAGAAAAATATCAATTCCTGACAAAATAACCAAAGTAATAATGAATCTTAATAAAAACGCAACCTCACGATTACAAATAAATGGGAATCTATCTGAATATATAAAAATTGAAAGATCCGTCAGACAGGGATGTCCTTTGTCAATGATTCTATTTGTTATTGGTTTAGATCCTTTACTTGAAGAATTGGAAAACAAATTAGAAGGTCAAAATATAATAACTAAAAATGTTAAGATACTTGCATATGCTGATGATGTTACTTTAATAGTTAAATCAAATAGTGAAGAAATAAAATCCTTAGAAATCATTAAATCTTATTGTAAAAGTTCAGGAGCAGAAATAAATGAACAAAAATCCACATTTCTATCGCTAGGTATGAGATGGGTAAGGGATTCAGAAAGCAACATACCAGAAACCCCAAAAATTAAATATTTGGGAATGATTATATCAAAAAATTTAGAGGAAATGATTAATGAGAACTGGAATAATTAATATAAATAATATAAGAGTGACATTAAATACAGATTTATCAAGACGACTAAATGTAATTCAAAAAATCTGGCATAAATCAATTTGCCTTAGCAAAATTATGGTATTTAGCGCAAGTATTACCAATGCATAAAGTATTTTCACAAAAAATTGAAACTATAATAGGTTACTATATCTGGAATGGTTATAGAATAAGAATTAATAGAAATCAATTAAAATTGAAAGAAAAACCAAGGAGGTCTAAATTTAATATCAACTGCTGAAAAATGTAAAGCATTACTCTTTAAAAATATGATAAAACAGATCATAACAAAGGAAATCAACACAGGATTTTTAGAACTTTGGATCAATAATAAACATTTTCCGAAATCTATTAAAAAAGAATGGGTAATCATAATGAAAAATATCAATGGAATCTAGAAAATACTACAACAAAAGAAATATATATAAAACTAACTAATGATTATACTCCAAGAATAATGGAGAAAAACCCGAATTTGAACTGGAATAATATTTGGAAGAATTAAGAAAAAACAAAAATATTCCTTCTGAATGGAGAACCACAAACTATATGATAGTCAATGAATGCATAGCCATGAAAATGAAGCTGTTTAAAATGAAAATGGCTGATACTGCTAATTGTACAAAATGTAATAAAGAAGAAAATGCAATACATTTCTTAACAGAGTGCGGTGAAAATAAAAAGATATGGAATTGGATGAAGCATAGACTGAAATTATTAAAAATTAATCTAAATGAGAAAGATTATAAATTAATAAAATTCGACATTATGAAAAGACCAGAAGAAGAAAACAATATCATAATATGGCTATTATCTGGTGTTCTAAATAATATATACAATGGAATTGAAGAATTAACATTAATCGAAAGGAATTAAGAGAGAAGCGGAAAGACTACATAATAAGAAATAAAAATAAGAATAATTCATTTATGTACAAATTTTGTAAATTATAATGTAGATATTAAGAAATAAAGTATAAT
>NW_020539726.1:27201824-27220027 GCF_003426905.1 Ctenocephalides felis
TCTCATTTTATTTTAATTTTATAAAAAATGTGCGTGTACCTACACACTTAAAATACAGATATACATAAATTATACTAAAATTTGTCCAATGTTAATAGTTCAATTTAAATCTTAATATCAAAATTTTTATTTATTCATTAACATTTTTTCTAAGAATTTTGGCTAAAATAAGATTTTCCAGTGTCTATTTGGGCCAGCTCAATAGTTTTAAATAATTTTTTCAAAACAATTGCACTGAGTACCTATTTTTAAAGTGCATATGCGCCGTGTTGCTGTTGCACGGATAAGCATTGATACTAAACCCATAGAAATGTGAACAAATTCGCATTTATGATTAAAATATCTATAAAATGTCTGATAATTTATTGTGCATGTGTCTAATGATTTTTTTTGACCGCCAAATGTCATTTTTTCAACTTTGTTTTACTTGATCACTGGAACCACTAGACCTGCCTTCCCAAAAATGCAACTAGTTTTTCATTCATTCTTCATTTCATCTTCATTTTATAAATACAAATAAAATGTTTCTTATTGAAATCGGACGCTCCGTTTTCTCAAAAACTGAAATACAAAATTTTTAGAAATATTAAAAATATTTCATGCATATTTTTTGCTAATTAATATAAAACACTACCTTTATGATAATTTTGCTTAAATTTATAATATTATTTATATAGCACACAGATATTGATATTTTGCACAATAATTGCAAAACACAAAAAATCACTTATTATTTGTAAAATAAAGGAAATAAGGGTAGAAATTATAAATGAGGATTCCCTCTTCCAACTAATCTCCAGAAAACAAATTTACAATATCCTGTATACATTCATTAGAATTAAGTATTTAAAATATACTATATAAAGTAAGTGTCAATGTATAATTAGAAAATGCCCAATGTACCAGATTACAACGTCAATAAACAATAAAAAACAAACTTATTAAATCTAACACCATCTAAAAATAAAATCGATTATTTTAATGCGTTGTTTTTTTCGTTTGATTTGACAAATTTTTAAAAAAAGATATATATGTGTGTGTGTATGTATGTTTGGATACAATTTTTGTCGACGATTTCGGGCGCATATATCAACCGATTTAAATAACTAAAAAAAATATTCGATTCCTAATGACGGGGAGACATCCTGATTTGTCGTAGTTTTTGGCTACGACAGGTCCAGCCGTTTTGAAGATACGGGGTAAAAAGTGACAAAATTGGTAATTTTGTTTTTGAAGGATTTGATGATTCAAAAACGTTTTATTTGTATTGACGAAATAAAATTTAAATGAAGAATTGATTAAATTTTTTGGTAGGCAGGTCTAGCGGTTTCGGAGAAACAGAGAAAAATGTGCGAAAAAAATGATATTTGGCAGTCTGAAATGATCATTAGACATATGCACAACAAATTGAGATATTTTATAAATATTTTAATAATAACAAATTTTGCTACAATTTTTTTTGGGTTCCGTACCAAGATTTATAATTTTTAAAGTTCACTTACAGTATGAGTATAGTATAATCTTATACAACTCAAACAATTTTCAAAATCATAAGAATTTTTTTTTCAAAATTTCAAAAAATATACAATAATTATACTTGAAATACATATTCATATATATTTTTTATTCTTTCCATATTATATAAAAATCAGAGTTATTGACAGACCCTACGTTAAATAGCTAAATTACACATAACAATAAAGAAACAAATTATAGTAATTGCTCCAATGACAAATTTACTATGGAAAACTATTTTATACTTTAAATATAAATTTACATTTCAGTTTAAAAATGTATATATTTCATATGCGTTATTATAATCGTAACAAATATATCTTTAGTTAGATTCATTCAGCAACTCTTGTTAATGTAAACATTTTCAAGTGTTTTGAGCGATGATCTAGTCACTGTGTATTATATGAACGAATACATATATAGTAACTATGACTTTGAAAATATTTAAAACAACTGTTATTAATTATTATATTTTCTGCTCGAATATTTAATTCTTATAAGTTTCAGCAAATTACTTTAAAGCACGATGCCACGCACCACTAGTTCTTATAAATATTAGACAATGTTACATTATTTATAATAATCTAATTTGTTTGAAAACATTTGATATACCTGGAACATTTCGTTGCGGTACGGAAAGTTCCAGCAATTTTCCTTAAGGCACGATGCCGCACACAACTAGTTTATATGGTACTTATATATTGATATTTTGCACAATAATTGCGAAACACCACAAATAATGTATTAAATAGAGGAACTATTTAATATAACTCTTCCAACTAATATCCAAAAAATAAATTTACAAGCCCTGTATACATTCATTAGAAATAATAAAATAAGTAAAATATTATATGAAACAAGTGTCAATGTATAATTAGAGAATGCCCAATGTACCAGATTACAAGGTCAATAAATAATAAAAAACAAACTTCCTAAATCATCTAATATTATCTAAAATCCACATTATCCTAAAATAAAATCGATAATTTAAATGCGATTGTTTTTTTTCGATTAAATTTCTGGATCATTCCATTTTGCCATATAAACAAATTCCTATTTACATATTATATTTGTACAGTATCGGCTTACTGTGTGTGCGTTAATTATTTACATTAATGAAAATATTTTGAGGATTTATTATTTTGATAAAAAATCGAAAATCCATGCATTTTTCAATTTATTTATTAAATACGTACGAAAACATTCATTTTCATCCATTCTGGATCAGTCCATTGTGTACGGCATAAATAAATTTCTATATGTGCATAATCGTTAATCACTTACTTTGATAGAAATAATTTAAGCACTTTTCTTTTATCTATGAATTTAACAATTTATTATTTGAATAAATTATTAGTAGTACAAGCATTATATTTTCAATTTATTTATTAAATTACATTAAAAAAAATAGTTCTGTGAGTTCTGGATCAGTCCATTTTGCCCAATAGAAATGTTCCGATCTATCTATAATATCGGCTTAATCAAATTGTGTGTATAAATTTTAATTATTTATGTGAAAGACTTATAAAGTAATTAATTAATAATTATTTATTTTATTATTTATGTGAAAGACATAAAGTAATTAATAAATAATTTAATAATTTATTATATGAATATAATATTAGTAGTTTATAATTACATTTCCAATTTATTTAAAATATTACGTGCAAAAACAATTAATTATTTTAATTCTGGATCAGTCCATTTTGCCGTTAAACAAGTTTCTATCTATATTAATCATTAATCGCATCTGTGCTGTATTAGCTTAAACAAAGCATATGTGCGTGAGCCCTAATCATTTTACTTTATTTAATCAATTTATTTTGAGTTAAATAAATTTATGATGCATATTCTGGATATAATATTATTACTTCAAATATCATATATACAATTTATTTATTATTATTTATGTAAAAGGTTTTGTCAAATAATTGATTATCAAGTATCCTTCGCTGAGCGTGCCGAAAAACCATCGTGTGCCCGCACCCTTATGCGTTCTGATTGGTCCGCGCCGACTAAAAGGCGATCAGTTGTGGTTTGCATTTGGTGTTGAACGCATCTAGTTCGGAGTGATCTCGTTTCAAGAAATTTATTTGTTTTGAGAAATTTATTTATTATTAGTTATGTAAAAGGTTTTGTGAAATAATTGATTATCAAGTGTCCTCACCGAGTGTGCCGAAAATCCATCGTGTGCCCGCACCCTTATGTGTTCTGATTGGCCAGCGCCGGCGAAAAGGCGATCAGTTGCGGTTGCATTTTGTGTTGAACGCATCTAGTTCGCAGTGATCTCGTTTCAAGAAATTAGTTCGAAAAATGTATTTATTTTGAAATTTATTTATTATTAGTTGTGTAAAAGGTTTTGTGAAATAGTTGATTATCAAGTGTCCTCACCGAGCGTGCCGAAAAAACATCGTGTGCCCGCACCCTTATGCGTTGTGATTGGTCCGCGCCGGCGACAAGGCGATCAGTTGCGGTTCGCATTTCGTGTTGAACGCATCTAGTTCGCAGTGATCTCGTTTTGAGAAATTTGTTTCGAAGTTTTTGCTTATCGTAGTCGATTGATAATTTAGATAATCGGTAGTGTTATTATTCGTGATTCGTTTAACAAAAGGAACTAGTTCTACAAACGCCTGGAGGTAATTATGTGATAATAATAAACATTATATTGTGACTATGACTAAAACCCTTGTGCCGCCATTTTATAGTGTACCAGGTGTATAGAAGTACGCCGTGTAGGCTGTTCAGCTTTTGCTGGTTGATTGCTGGAAGCAAGAAATCCTTTTCTGGATTATTAATTCAAGTTTTCTTCTCAATATTACTGTGATATACAACGTATTAGAAAAATGGTCGATAGAGAGGAGATTATCGCCGATTTGCGAGCCGTGCTGATTTCGAGGAAGGAAATGGCGACCGTGGTGAACCTCAACCGTGACTTTAAGGAGCTTCATGGGACCTACATTCCGTTCAGAAGACTAGGATATTCCAATGTGGAAGATTTTCTTCGAAGTGATCCGACTTTTGTAATTAATGGACATGGGAGTGAAGCGTTCGTTACTGTTGTGCCGAAAAAGAATCTAACATATTAGTGATATGATAGCTAAGCAGAAGACCTCGCGAAAAGATCAGCTCCCGTATTGCCGCCTAGAAGTTTGAATGCGCGTTCAATGCATATGACTCATGCAAATACACCACCCAGGACTTACTTTTCCAATATAGGACAGAATAGAACTTCACGGTCAGCCCAACAATATTGCAAGAAACCTGCTACTCAACATTGGTATCCACCAATTAATAACGTTACGGGCCAATTTAATTTCATGCAGAACCAGAATCAATCTTTGGTACAACCAAGACCTTCTACTTCGCAGGTGCAACCGCTAATTTCAAGATTGAATAGCCAGATGCAACCGCTAATTTCAAGATCTAATAGCCAAGTGCAACCGCTTATTTCAAGATCTAATAGCCAGATGCAATCGCAATTGAACACAATGAGATCCGGACATATGACATTTGCAGTATCAAAACCTGCTGTATCTACTCCTCCTCCGGTGCAGCCAACAAAACCTCCAGCTGCTCTAATACAATCCCAAGTACCAAAACCTGCTCAGCCTCTGATACAATCTAAACCATTGTCTTCGCCGGTACCATCGCAAGTACCAACATCTTTGCAAGTATCAACATCTTCGCAAGTTCATCCTAAGACACAATCTGAACTATCAACACGTCTGCGTTTGGAGTCCGAATCGCAGAAGTCTGTTCAAATTCAACCAAGTGTGAGTGTAAAGTCACCTTCAAAACCACAAATACAACTAAATCAAAGTTTAAAAGAAAATACAACACCGAATGTACCTCAACTTTTGAAAGGAAATTCTCAAGCACAAGTTTCACCACCTACATCGAAAGTAGATCCCGTAACTACTTCCTCGGAATTACTCGAGAAAATGTTTGAGAAAAGACCAATGAGGATGCCAAAGGCTGCTCAGAAGGTTGAAATAGTACCGAAGAAAAGTGAGTCTTCAATGTCCCATGCATCCAATGACAATAACAATAATTTAAATACAAGATCTGTTTCTCTCAGAAGTGCCAATACCCACAGGGGCAGTTTTAGGACCTTGCAAGTTACTATGCAAACTAATCCTATTATTATCAAGACCAGTGCACAAGATAGGCTGGATAAAATAAGACATAAGCAGAGTCAACGTGAAATCGACTATTCTTCGGGTAAATCAGAGATTACCAGTCCTGAAGTGAAAATGACTCCAATGCCTTGTGTAAAAGTATCGCAACAGTCCAGGTTGTTGAAATATAAAAATCCTGATTTGAGTTCTGATACCATTGTTGGTAGCAATAACAATAATGAAGCCATTACACCCAAAGTAGTACTGGAAGAGTTTATTAGTTATCAAAAACTATTGACTGATTATTGCCGAGAAAGAAATATCAGTCCACCGCATATTAGAACCGCTCTCAACGATGTTCATAAACATTTTAATATTGGTGAACGCGAAGAATCGTACGGGTGTGTTGTTAAAGTCGGGAATGTCAATAGTTTCGGCAGCTTTTGTCCAACTTATACCAAACCAGAACAAGCTGCAGAGGATGCATGCAAAAAAGCTCTGCAAGCTTTAATAAAAATTTATGGCTCGGTGGAGGATAAACATTTAGCAGTCACAGACGGTAAACTTGTACCAAATCGCTTGTGGCAGCTTCTTGCAGGCCATAGTAAGGGAAAATATACTAACGTCATACCCGAAGAATATCGTGCAGAATATCGCGAAAATTTACCCGAAGATTGGTTGGATATTGTTCGAATGTGCAAGACATTTAATATTGAGGAATCTACCCCCGGAGGTATGATTGTAAGCGTAAAAACACAACCAGATGTGCCTTTGCCTAAGCAAGATAGTGTTGACTTTGTAGATCCTCCTCCAATTGTTTTACCTCGCAAAGATACCTATTGGAATGTCCACATAACAACTGTGTGTTCAACTGTTGAAATTTGGTGCAGACTCATTGGATCACAATATACGAATTTGTTTGATGAATTAAGTTCTTACATGAAAGATACGCTCGATGCCAGCAAAATTAAACCTGAGACTGTTTTTGTGGGAGCTTATTATGCGGTAAACGTTACAGAAACATGGTACCGGATTCAAGTACTTGAAGTTCAGGATGAAAGGGCTTTATGCTTTTTTATTGATATTGGAGGAGAAAGCTGGCACTTGCAGGTCGAGTTATACGTGTTGGATAAGAAATTTAGATATGTTTCTGCACAGGCGATACTTTTTCAACTTGCTGGTTTGGAGGAGTATGCGGAAAATAAGTATGCATTAGAACTTCTGAATGAGTATATGCTAAATAAGAGCCTAATAGCAGAAGTGTTGCAGGACGAAAATGGTGAGAGTGCCGTTTTTCCTGTTATTTTGTTTGATACTTACACCGAAGAAGACGTGAACTTGAATGATTTGCTGAAGAAGAAGATCAAAGATGAGGAGAAATCGCCTAAACTCAGGGAGAAGGGCCGAATTAATGATAAAATTTTTGTGTCTTACATTTGTGACAACGGTGATGTTTTCATACAAATCAGGAATGAAACTTTCACGTACTTGATGAGCCAGATTCAGCATGTTAACGATATGGGATTTTCCAATGAAGATATTGCTGATTCTGTTAAACTTTTGCATGAACGCTCATCAGACAGAATGTATTTGACGGCGAAACCAGAGGAAAATAAATGCTATAGAGTGATTGCAATAGGACCTGTCGATAAAGGTCAGGTACCTGTATATTTTGTTGATTATGGTTTCACAGGTGTTGCGGATATAAGTAAGATAATAGCAACGTTTAAGGTATCTTCAGTTATTGACGAATTTCCTCACCAGGCTTTAAAAGTGACTTTGACCGGTTTCGAAGATTTCACACCGTCCTTGGTTTCGCGTCTCAGGGGATGCTTATTTAATAACAATCCTATACTTGTTAAAGTACTAGAAAACGCTGAAGTACCTGTTGTGGAAATCTTTATGAGAACACGCGATCAGTTATTGATCAGCGTGAATAATGCCATCCAAAATGAGATGGAATTAGAAAAAAATTCTTTGGAAGAGGAATTTAATCTACTAGAAAAACGCATGAGCAGGATGTCTTTATCTAAGGCGGGAAGTCTAACCAAAGCCTTTTCGTCATCGCTTGAACAAAAGACTTTGAGATCAAAGTCTTTGCCCGAACCACAGATTCCATGTGTAGAAAGTTATTTTCCGGTGACTGTGATAATGGCTGCTAGTCCGGAAAATTTTGTGGTGCAACCTTGCAGCAAAGACAACCAAGACTTCCGAAATATGATGAAAGAGTTACAAGTTGTATGTGATAATAATAAATCTTCTATCCCATCGAGCCAGGAAATTGAGAAGGGAAATATTTATGCTGGGAAGTACACTGATGGTATCTGGTACAGAGTGCAGGTCACTGAAATTGCAAGAGAGAATTTAGTTGTTGTTTATTTTTGCGATTATGGAGATTATGATGTGATGAAATTTGATGATTTACAGAAATTGTCGCCACATTTCCTTCGAGTAGCTTATAATGCTTTGAGAGCACGATTAGGAGCAGTTAGTTTTATGAAACATGACTGGTCCACCGAAGATTGTCTTCGATTCCAACAATTAGTTTGTAACAAAGCTTTTGTTGGCATTGTTAATAGCTTAGGATTAGTGGATTCTAATAATAACGAAAAAGTTATTTGTTTAACCTTAATTGATACAAATTCTGAAAATGATGTTTATATAACACCAGAATTTTTACTTTCCAATACTGCTTAAGGTTGAATTGTAGTTAAATTATTACTCATTTGAATTAAATATTAATTTACTCTCATTAAACGGGTGTTTCATTTAATAATTTATATATTTATCTATTTATTTATGTAAACGCCAATATATTTTATTTGGTATGTTTATAAAAATGTTATTATAAAATAATAGTTACACACACACTACAGTAACAAATTTCAATGCTCTAATTATTTTGTATTTATTAACATGTAAATATCAGAATTTTTTACATTAGTCATGGAAACTTTATTAGATAATTTAGTTTTTTTTAACAAAGTTCTCGAAAAAACACATTTTTTATGACTAACATGGTCCTATATTAATACTTGTTTTCTAGACAAGCCAAGAAATTTTCAGGCCATTTTTCAGATATATATGTATGAAATTTTTTTTGACAAAATTCTTGGAAAAACACATTTTTTAATGACTAATATGGTCCTATATTAATACTAGTTTTCTAGAAAAGCCAAGAAATTTGCACAGATCATTTTTCAGACATATATTTATGACATTGTTCATGTACAACTTCTTAACGTCAGACAAATATGACTGACATAGTGATTAATTTTATAAATATACATAATTATTTCATACGTTAGTAAATTGTATAACCACTGACTAAAATTAACCATATGTTATTGGATATCATATTAATAATTTTTTTTCAATAAAGATTAAAATATTCCCAATACATTTTGGGCAAACTTCAACAAATACACAATTTTACATTTTGGACAAAATCATTACAAGATTTTGTGTAATTTTCATATTATAACATTTTTAATATCATATCAAAATCACATAACAATGAATATTGATCACTAATTTTATTCAAAACTAGGTGTAAGTGGCATTTTGTTTTAAGAAATATTGCTATCTATGTTGCTGTACTCTATCTAAGTTGCTGTCTAGGCAATTGTAATAATTAAGTTGAATTTATTTATTATTCATTATCTTTTATTTTTTTATACTTCGTGTAGCGAAAACGTTTTATTTATATGTGCATGTCAACGGTAATCAGTACCGAAATAGATTCATTCAACTTCGTGTTCTAAAAATGTATTTTATTTATGTATGGATGTCAACGGTAATCATTACCAAAACAAAAAGGTAAATACACTACGTATGTGCGCAAGCCATCATTTTAAATTTTAGTGAATTTTTATAATTAACCCACTTTTCGTTGGTCTATAATATTAAAGTGTAAGTGGCATTTTGCCTTATGACAAGTTACATAGACTTGTATGAATAATAAATTGATATACTTTAAATAAACTTAATTAATAGCATATATAATTTTATTAATTAAATTTATTTATGACACTTCATTCAACTTCGTGTTCTAAAAATGCATTTCATTTATGTGTGGTGTGAGTGGCATTTTGTTTTAAGGAATGTTGCTGTCTATGTAATTGTAATAATTAAGTTGAATTTATTCATTATTTTCCACTTTGTGTTAAAAAAATATTTTATTCATGTGTGGATGTCAACGGTAATCAGTACCAAAATAGAAAGGTAAATACACCGCGTGTGCGCGCTAGGTATAATTTCAAATTTTAGTGAACATTTATAATTAAATCACTTTTCGTTAGTCTATAAATATTGAGGTGTAAGTGGCATTTTACTTTAGGACAAGTTGCATGGACTTGTATAAATAATCAAGAATTCAGATTTTACAACTTTTAGTATCATCCAAATTTTCGATTGATATTTTTTTGAATAAATTCAATAAATAACATCTAGAATTGTATTAATTAAATTAAATTTATTTATAACAATTTATCCTACTTTGTGTTCTGAAAATTTATTTTATTAAAGTGTGGATGTCAACGATAATCAGTCAGTGGTGAAACAGAATACAAAATACACTAAGGTAAGGGGCCCAGTTTCTGACCTTTTTAGAGTGACGGTGGAGGTTAAACTATAATAATTAATATAAAACTTAACTTAATGAAGAAAATTATAATTTTATCTATTAGTTTAGGATTTTTAAAATAAAGTAATGTGCATAAAAAAATTATTTGAACTAAATTTATATTTTAAATTGACGTTTTAAAAATTGACATTAAGAGCTCCAGTTTCTGACCCTCAGAATTCTTCGTGTGGCAGTTTCTGACCCTGACCGTAGCCCAATTTCTGACCCTCAAATTTAATCATGATTAGGTTATGAAGTGCTTACTAATTTTAAATAAACTGAAATTATTATTAAAATAAATAAATTAAATATTTATTCTAAAAATATACAGTTTGTTAAAATTTAACGTATAAATAGTTCAAGTCTTGTTATAACATATTACACAAACAAAAAAATTAAAATTAATTATTTAAATTACTTGGACTTTTTTTTTATTTTAAGAGCTTTTTGTTTCTTTTTTTCTTCAAGTTTTTCTTTTTTAATTATTTTTTCTGCCTCCTTGGTGGCTTTATTTTTGGACCTTTCAGCTTTTTTCAATTCTTTTTCTTCTTCTAATTTTCATTTAATTAATTGTAATTATATAATTGTATAATAATAAAAATATTAGTAAACTAAAACAGTCATAATTTAAGCGTTGATAAAACTGACATTTTTTTATTAATAATTTTATCACTTAAAAGATGTATTTACAAGATTTAAATACAATCTTTCATTTATACCAATGAATATTAAATGTAAATTTATCACTTTACTACGAAAAATAGTAAAAAAAATATAAGATAACAATAAATATTATTATTTTTACATTTAATGAACAAGTGACTAAAAACATGTGACAGATAACCTAGCTTTTAGAAGGTTAGAATTGCAGGGTCAACAACTGTGACATACACTTGAAATTGAGCCTAGTTATTGACCCTCAAATTTCAGTAATAAAACTAAATTTAACATGTTTTATAAATATTTTAAAATAAATTTTAATTAATTATTGACTTATTTGTATATTTTTAGTTAGATTTTCGTACTTACATCATAATTAGTGCACGAACTCAATTGTCGTAGCTCCTTACATAAACTGTTTAGACTAAAGCTAAAAAATGGCTTCCACAGTCACTTTTGGTTTAAAAAATTTTTTTTATTTAGTTAATATTTTTTATATTTTTTTAATTGACATTAATGAGGCATAGAATAAATTACTGTCAATTAAGAAAAAATTCATTTTCACATTAAATGTATAGTTTTGTAATTAATTCCAAAAAAAGTTGAAAAGGTCAGAAACTGGGCCAGGGTCAATAACTGGGTCTTTTACCTTATGTACGCGTGCGTCCCATCGTTTCAAATTTTAATGAGTTTTATTATTAAACCACTTTTTGTGGGCCTATAATATTTTATCACTTAAATCATTTTTAAATGTTTAAAACCTTAATCATTTTGCTTTCTAAATAACTTTAATTTCTGGAATCTGTGCAGCCCTTTTCTTTGAATAACAAAATCGGCGAAAAGTCAAATTTTGGATCACATGGACATACTTACATTTTTCCAATTTCAGTGTCAAAGGATTCAGAATGACTTGGAACGTAAAATTAGCAAACTTTGTTCCCTGACGAAAAAATCGTATAAATTATTATATTTATACGATTTTTTGGCATAAAACTTAATAATAATAACAGATTGTGTTATATAATAAATTTTTTTAATAAAAATAGTTTTGAGTTTTTCAAATAAAAAAGAAATTGAAAAGGGCATGTGAAAAAAAAAACAAAATTATACGATTACATTCTGGGGCCAATTCTCAAATAAATTAGAAATGTTATTGTAATGCCATGATACGGGTATTCGTATGAGTTGGTAGTCAAAACTGTCAAAAATTTATGCATTTATTATGCGATCAGGCGTTTTACATAAAAAACCTAACCTACAAAATGCACAAAAGTCAAATAACAATTATATCAAAATTACAATTATATATTTATGTCATATTGGTATCACATACGTGAAGTAAGGTTTTAGAAAATACATGGTTTGTTAACAGTTTGTTACTACCAATTCATACGAACCCGTAACAGAACATTTTTATTTACGCTAGTATTTGCCTTTCTTTCTTTATCAAGCCAAGCAATTGGCCAAAAATTTATGTATTTGCTATGCGACCAGTCGATTTACACATAAAACATAACCTACAAAATGCACAAACGTAAAATAACAATTTACCATAAGTGCATGTTTCTGATGTCATATTGATACACATACGTGAAGTTAGGTTTTAGCAAATACATTGTTTGTTGACAGTTTGTTACTACCGATTCATACTAATATAGACCCGTAACAGAACATTTCACTTTTATCCCAGAAATTGTCCTTTTCTCATTTTTTTCAAGGTAAGTTATTCGACGGTGTACCAGGCGTATTTAAGCATGTTTTGCATGGATTTTTCTATAGTTTTTTTTTTAAATTTTATTAAATATATTTTATATTCCGATACACCACTGAATTTTGCAACTTTTTTTTAATGTCCGTCCTCGGAAGACGAAGTGATATATAACTGACGAAGGAAAGTTAGTGGCGAACAACTGTTACTAAATGAAGTTGTTTGCTACGCTCTTCAATTTGCACGCAAACTGAACTCATGTCCGATTTAAACTGGTCGGATGTAATTAAGTTTGACCGGTGAATGTGATAATAAATCCACATGGTGTATAATGAGATTTCAACATAGATAATTAATTATTTTATAATTAATTATCTAAATTTTTGTAGACTTCAACTTTAAAACCAAGCGTATCCACAAAGCGCAGACAACTTAGTAAAAGTATATATTTTATCGGATGAATTAATTAATTGTACTATATATAGTTAAGCATTTATTGAAATAGTAAATAGTAATACATTTCTTATTAATTCTTCACTTAAAATTTTGGGCAAATACTAGGTGTAAGTAGCACTTTGCCTTAAAAATTTGAACTACTACTCAGCACTATTTTCAAATGGTTTTTTAACCCTAGATTAACGATCCCGAGCCAATTTGACTCAATAAAAATTTGATGCCCATATACATATAAAACTACAGTAGAATCCGATTAGTATGACGCCGGATATATTGACAACCGCTTATTATGACGTAATTTTAAAGGCAGTTTGGTTTCCATATAAAATTTCTTAAAAAACAGCTGTCTAGTCGGATATGTTGACCTCGCTTACATTGACATTTCGCTTATAATGACCCATTTTTGAAAAAAAATTTGGTCCAAGTATAATGACCGACATGATTTTACACCTCCGATAACATAAAGTTCATGTTTTTCATTGCACATTGTTATGGTATGGCACCACTGTGAACTACCCTTGTGTGTCAGGTCGCTACATACCTTCAGGTCTCTATGTTGCACGAGATTCGCGCTATGGAAACTTTGGCAACTTTCGGCATGGACGACCTCGTGCAAAAAATACGTAGGCTCATTCTTGGTGTTCGAAATTTGGAAGCGATAACATCTGCTATAATTTACTGAATAAGTAAAGTTCTATATTTTTTACTATTTTTACCCAGTAATTGAAATTCAAGCAAAAATTACAGACTTCTTACATTAAAAAATGCATTGTTATGTCATATTTTTAATTAAATTTGTCAATTTGTTAGTATGTGTCATTTTTTACCTTAATTTTTGTATTAAATTACTGAAATTAATAACATATTCGCCAAAAAATGTTTTTTTTTTGTTTTTTTTTTCAGTACGCTTAGTATGACGACCGCTTAGTATGACGATTTTTCGCCGTCCCTTGAATGTCATACTAAGCGGATTCTACTGTATATACATACATACAAGTATGGCGATGCCACTTGTGGGACAAGTGATGAAAAATGTTAATTTTGAATTTTTAATAATAAACATTTCATTTAAATTTACTTACTAAAAATTATTTTTTGTATCAGCCAAATTGGCTTATTTCAGTAAAAATAGGTATATAATCAATCTAGTTTTTAACACTTTCTGAATTTTCGAAATGTGAACGTGGTTTTTGGCGAAAATGTTGACGAATAATTTTGCACTCGTCAGCTAGTTATAAAGAACAGGCTCGACTGATCGTCAAGCAAGACTAACGGGTTTTATTTTTTTTAAATCGGTGCATCCTTTTGGGGATAACATACAATATTACAAATTTTGGTTGAAACACACACAAACTTTTACCCATTTTTGGCGACAAAGGATTCAGAATGACATGGAATGTTATTCTAAATACATGCTTCGGATTTTTGGAGAAAGTATTATCTTTACCTTTTGGATGTTAATAAATTTAAAAAAAACAAATTATAGGAACGCCTTAACTTTATTTTCGGTTATTCACAGCCGTTTATTCAAACTTTAAAAACTATTTTACTAAATTTAAAAATCTGTTGGTAACTTTTCTACCATTAAATTTGGTTTATACCAGTTGTAATTTTGCGAAATTTTGCTTCTCATTCCAGATATTATTCATCGAACACCATATAATTATGTTAACATATATCTTTATTTTCACATGGATTATAAACTGTCCTTATGAAGACAGTTTGAATAATTAATAAGTTAATGGAAATCATAATTTTTGATACTAAAATATGAAAAGGAAACAAGAAATATTTCATTTTATTCGCTGATACACTTGGCCACATAAGTTTTATTTTAAATTTTATTCTTATTTCTTAATTCTATTCAATATTTTACTTTTGTCATGAGATATATAAGGTTTAAGAATGATATTGAGCAATTAATTAGTTTATAAAAATCATAATTTTTATCCTAGAATTTGAAAAAGAAAAATTTTTGTTTGCTAGATCCCTTAGCCACATTACTATTATTTTGTATTATTTTTTATACAACATTGTTCAGCATTGAAATTTGGTTATATTGAATTTACATAAATTTGTAAACAGATGTGCGTTTTTACTTCTTCTTTCGATCTGCGTTTTTAAGTCAAATTGTATGCGCGTTCCGCGGATTTGAAGACTGAATAATTTTACTGAAACATTTTTACCGCATGTGGTATATAACAAATATTTATCAGTATACTAGAAACTTGTAAGTGACATTTTACCTTCCTGAAGGAAAAGTATATGAAAATAAAATGTAGTTTTCTTACTGAAAACTAATCAAGATATCTTGATATCTATTATATAGACTTATAATATCTGCACTTGAAATTACTTGAATTTAATTTATTTAATAAATTTCATTCTGGTTGTGTTTTAAAAACTTATATTAGACAACGATAATCAGTACTACTGAAACATAAATCGGTCGGGGTATATTATTGGAACCACATTGAAAACTCAAATTTTTTTCACACACATGGTCTGAAACGACTCAGAATAATTAGAAATGTCGACAAAACATGAAATTAGATTATTAAATTTTCTAAAAAAAAATTCTATTTTGGGGATTCAATAAAAAAAAGTTTTGAAATTAAATATGTCGAATGGTAATGAAATCTCGCGTTTAACTTTTCATGATTCGATTATGATTCGACTACGTTATTGCTGATTTTTTTATGCTGTTGTATTGTTGCTTAGAGAAATAACGAAAAAGTGTAAAATGTTGAGAATCGTGATGTTTTGAAAGAATTTAAGTCTGATTTCTACACATTGTGATACTACTTCTTTCACGTTGTCGATATATTTAGTATTTGCCAGTTATCTGACTGCGTTTTGCTTTTGATCGCAATGTCGCATACCAATAAAACGATAAGGCGACATATGTCGAATGCTTATCCCTTATATTAGCATGCTTTGCTAACAAAAGACAAAACCGACATATAGAGATTACTAGATCGTCTTTCCAATATTTAAATACAGCGGGTAATTGTTACTTATTGTTAATCACCTGATCGCACAGCAAATACATAGCTTTTTGGCAATTTGTTACTACCAATTCATACGAAGATAGACCCGTAACATAATAGCGTTACCCTAAAATTTCTATTTTATCAGGCAGAATATGTCAAGTTGTTTATAATAAGTCTTACGAACTGCTATGACAATAATTCTCAACTAGATGACTTTTTTAGAAGGATGCATAGTTCGAGTGAAAATTGTTATCACTACTACTTGATATCATTGAGTTCGAAACCGATACTAAACTATGATAATATATAATATAATATAAAATAATGATAAAAATATAAAATAAAATAAAATGGAAAATACTCCAAATAATTACAATGCAAAATTAAATTAAATTTACTTCAAAGTGCCAACAAATTTAGTACAAATTAGAAGAGAGAACAGAGAATATTTATAAAGACAATTTTAAATGTAGCGCCAACTATTACCAACAAAACTAAAAGATATCGATTCGGATTGTCAAAGCATATTATCGATATCAAATCTGAGTACATATATCGATAATATTGGATCACAATGAAATAATATCAAAATAAATTTGGTAGTCGTATTCCGGCAGTGGTCGTGTTTACATTGAGGTTTCAGGGTGAAACGATTTGCCGACGCGTCCTTGAAACCTTTTCATCATCGAGTGCATTGCATTTGCCTTGTGATTCTACAGTGACTTACATTAAATATTTTGGGTCAGTTATTATATTTTATTGTTTAAAGTTATTTTGTGTTTAGAGTTATGTTAGATTAGTTTTGTGTTTAGTGCTATATATTTGATGAAGTACGTGCTTTGCGCAGTACCTACATTAAGCAGGTAACTAGGTATTAGAATTCTTAGATTCATAGCATATTTATTCACACTGATTAATATGCATTGCGACCAATACTTGTTTATCTATGATTGCGACAAATAAAAAGATGAAATATTTGTTACGAATTGTTAAGATAGGCTAAAAATACTGTTTTCAGACTCGCAAAAATTAGAAATAGTATGTATGTATATGTTAGTAGTACTTTGGGTCAGTTATAATATTTTATTGTATAAAGTAATTTCGTATTTAGAGTTATGTTAGATGAGTAGTTAGCAGTAATATGTATGTGTAAATATGAACATATATTTTACTTTCGCATATGATTTTACCGATTTCAACACATTTGAAAAAGCTTTTCATATTTTTTATTCAATAAAAATTACAAGCTGTTTTATAAGGATACTGAGTAATTGAAATAATAAAGTACAATTATTTTTTTATGAGTCTACTCTCTTATACCAGTTCAGTTATAACTTATTTTTTTGGAACATACAAACATTACATTTCGAAATTACAAAAAAATAAAAGGAACAAAAATAAAATTGTTGAATTAAACAACATAATATAAACTAATTTAAATGTATTGGATTATTTCTATATTTTTGTTCTTTTAAGTCTATTATAGGAGTGGTTGACGTCATACAATCCTGCAGCGTATTTGTTCGCATTATTTTTCTTTTGTAAAAAATTATGGAAAAGTTTTTTAACTTTCCGTATGGTAAGTTACAGTAATCGCAAATAAATATAAGTTAATTTTTTTGCTAATCTTTACGTTTTAGGGTCCTTTGAACATTTTGGCATACCTTATAAAAATGGATTTGTGTATGTATGTGTGTGTGTGGATACCAATTTTATCGACGACTTTGAGAACACGAATCAACGATTTGAATGATTCAAAAAACATTCAATTCCTATGTTTCACAATTGAGAAACGTGCTGGTAAGTTTTTGGCCAAGGCAGGTCCAGCAGTTTTAAAATACGGGGCAAAAAGTGCCAAAAATAGCAATTCCGTTTTCGACAAACGGAGTGTTCAATTTCCTTAATTCAAAAAACATTTCACTTGTATTGACAAATTGGAGAACTGATTAAAAGTTTGGGAAGCTAGGTCCAGCGGTATTGGAGATCGAATGAAAAATGGAAAACAAAAAGCTATTTGGCGGTCAAAAATGATCATTAAACGTTTGCACATCAAAGTATCTGCACAGTAAATACATAGAATTTTGATAGTTTTCAGCACCACTTTGTATGAAAAACGCTACGTAACATAG
>NW_020539726.1:27221027-27256969 GCF_003426905.1 Ctenocephalides felis
AAAGGGAGAGCTGATATAAATTATATACTAGTGGTGTATGGCATCGTGCCTTAAAGCAAATTTCTGAAACTTTCCATACCATAATAGAATATTCGAAAAATTAAATTTTTTTTAAATAAATTATTGTATTGTTAATATTTAATATTGTAAATAATTAATATGTTATTGTCAGTATTTTTAGACAAATGAAAGAGCTTTAAATTGGACGACGACGTTCATATATGTTCACGTGAAAAGTAAATTATCAAAACTTAATCAAACCTTAAATGAATGTACTTTTGTCATATTTCTGAGAATTATATAACTGAATTGCAAAGTTCAAATAATTTACATGAAGTATATAAGGGAGCTTTAGAATTTTCGCCAGAATTAAAATTAAAATCTGAACTATTTTCGATATTCAAAAAAAAAATTGAAATTTTGAAAAAAAAATGGCAATCACACTGGGAATACAAGCAAATTTTTTTTTGAATCATTTAAATCGGATGCTTCGTTCTCTCAAAAACAATTTTTTGCAAATTTAGCTGGAAATCTCCGAAACGGCTGGATCTGTCTTTGCCAACAACTAATCACCACTTTTTGGAAACATTACAAATAAATTTGTTTTGAATCATTCAAATCGGGTGGTCTGTTCTCTCAAATCAAAACTAATTTCCATTTTCTGCACTCTTTACTTCGTATCTCTGAAACGGATGGACAAAAACTTATCAGCACTAATCTTTATAAGTAGGAATCCTAATGTTTTTTAAATCATTTAAATGTCAATGAATAATTGTACCCACATACATAAACACACACATTCATTTTTTCTAAGGTGTGCTAAAATGCTCAGAAATCTTTGAAACGTAGAGATATGCAGATGTTTACATTTTTTATTTTTGGACGATTAATTTAACTAATAAGAGTGTGTAGCTTGTTTATTTTTGTTTCTAGTTTTCTTCTAGAAAAAACAAAAACAAAAGAAGTTTCTAGAAAATGAAGTTTCTAGAAATTTCTTAGAATGAAAGCTCTAACAAAAGTTTGCAAAGAAACTTTTAGAATACATCAAAAAACAAGCTAAAGTCAAAAGTTCCATTAGCAAAAATATCTCACTGACCAAAAATTTCTTAAAGTTATATGGCATTATTGTTAGTTGATAATCTTTTAACCTCAACAATAATACTCTAGGGATTCTTAAACTTTTATCCTTCGGGACCCCATTTACTATACAAATTTTTTGGCGACCCCATTTACGTCTGCGGTTTTCACGACTCCGCAGATATAAAAAAATAAATTAATATTTTTAAATAATTTATATATTTCGTAACAGTATATATATATATATATATATATATATATATATATATATATATATATATATATATATATATATATATATAATGAAATATAATAAAGAGTGGCTAGAGCGACAGTACTGAATCAGAGGCCTTGGATTCGATCCCGCTTTGAGGAGCCAGATGTCATCCGTTTTCACTCAAAAATTTAGATAGAAATTGGTTTCCAAATGAAAATAGTCTTTATCCGACATTTTGGTATCAATAAAATATTCGCCTTATTACAGAAATTGTATTAATAAAATTTATCACACAAAGATAGACAACTGTAAGGGATGCTATCTGTAAAACAGACGTTGTACAAAGTCAGATTACCCCAACAATTTATGAAACTCATAAATTCCGATTGCTGTTCAAAAACAAACAAAAAATTGCAGTATTCTTAAACATTTTTTTACCAGATCTCCGACTATTTCGCCGGACATAAATGTCACAGGCGATTCGCGCGCGATTCCAAATAGTTTTGCATTATACCAGAATCTATAACGGTCGTAGTTTGCTCTGCCGTGAAAGCGTGCGAAAACCGCGCCGATAATCACTTTTTAGAAGGGATCCAGAAATATTCAGGGTCATATTGACTTTTTGTTAACGCGAAATTTCATTTGCATGCATGCAAATCACAGGCGGAATACTACATTGTGTGAATTAATCGACAATGATGTAACACTGTTTTGAATTTGAATTTGATCATTTGAGGCATTTAGTTGATTGATGGCGAGTAATCTATTATAAAAGTAAATTTGTCATATTGACATTCTTTTCCCTTATTCGGTTGAATATAAAATGATAATGTACCTACATATGTCAAATATTATGCTTTCTAATTTAGTTTATTGCCGCCGATAGCATTATTTTAATACCGGAATAATCATAGCCTTACAGTCCTTTTCTGTGAATTGAAGAAAATAATTTTTCACAATATTTAACAGTGCTTTTATAATTTCATATAGTTTATAGTTTTATGTAATTTTTTTTTTTGTTATAGATTTTTTTTTCTACTATACGTATTTCAATGTTATCAGCTTTATTATTATTAATCAATTACCTAGAATCAATGACTTATATTTTATTTTTAAAACTTAATTTTATCGCATCTTACAAATTGTGTTCTTGTGGCTTCAACCGTTCTTTAGTTTATGTTTTAATATATGTTTATTTAGAATGCTACAATGTAGCAAAATGTTAAGCTTTTTTTCTGTCGCCTAAAAATTGTGCTTTACAATTTTTCTATCATAATGTTGATTTTTTAGTGAAAGTTAATATTTTACTTTTCTAAAACATGAGATTCACAAAAAAGCTCTGTATCTATGTTTTGTACCGTACCATAAATATTAGACCAATAATTATAATAACTATGCTACTTAGAATCTTTTTTCTAACAGATTAAGTATTAATTAATTGATTATAATAAATACAAAATAATTATACAATCTTTTATTTCAGGAATGATGCTTTTCTGCTTCTGCAATGCGATATGGTAAGTACAGACTTTAATTTTTGCATGGGTGTTGCTTGGCACATATTACGATTTTATTATATAAGTATTCAATGTTTTTTTACATACATTTGTTTTAATCTTTATTATATTTGGATACTATAGATAAATTTTTTTATTTAAACCAAATTTTTGAAAATTGGTTTAAGATGCCGAAAATAAATGACAATATTAATGTAAAGCATAAACATGAAAAGTTCTAGCAAATTTCGGTACATTAAATCCAACGGCTACATTTTTATATGATCTTTTCGGGAGTTTTGAAGACCATTTTGTATCATCATTTTTTGCAAAACATCTGATGCACCTGATGCAGTTTTTAGTTACATACGTTTGTACAAAAATTAATTGTTTCTATGTCTGCCATAAAAACCTTGTTCAAAGTTCTCTTATTTTTATTCATTATACATATATTATTAGAAAAAGAATGTACTAGTCTGAAATTTAAAAACCTTTTCAACCATTAGTGACATTTTATTAGTCTGTTCTTCATGAGTTCATCTCTATTTTAACAAAAATTTTATTCTATTTTGCTGTAACCAACAAATTCTATGTGAAAATTGTTTGTGAAATTCTTCTAATTATTTTGCCAATTATTTCAAAATCTTCTATTTTTTTGTTAAAAAAGTAGTTTAAATGTTCCACAACCGTGTAATATACACTATACTACTCGAAAAATAACTCCATTAAATCTAGACGCCACCAAAAATCAGAGCAAAATTTACTTAAGCTACTATAATTTAGTAAACCTAGATTAGATATTTTTTTTAAATATGTCTTCCTCAGAAAACGTTTGATTAGATCACGTAGTTTCATTTTATATATAGATACTATTAAAAAAAGAATATTTTTCTCTCTCAATATTGTAACTATTTCAACTCTTCTCGTAGTAACTATTTCAACCATCAGTGCTATCATACTTGGCACTTTGTTTTCCATGTGTTAAATTATTTCTTCAATAAAAAAATGTTGTAACCTATAAATTATATGTAAAATTTTAGAAATTGTTCAAAAAACAATTTCTTGGCCAAATTTCATATATATCACGACAATGAGGTTCTGTTATATATAAATTCAAGATAGAACATGATATTTCAATTCCACAAAAAGGCTATTTATTATTAAATAAGTAGATAAAATATCCCACAAAAAGTCTATTTAGGCGATTTGTTCTCTAGACGTTTAATCTCGTCTTACTATAAAAATTTAAATATGCAGTTGTAGTCGATCGATTCTATGTTAAAAGTGAAGATTGTTCGTAAAGCTTCTCTGATTTTGTTAAATGTCAAATTAGGTATGTATTACGACAATTAGATTCAAATCAATATGTAATGTAAAATAAGATGTATTAGTCTATATTCTAAGGGGGTGTCACATTAATCACGTGAGCGAGTTTCTAAGGATTTTTTAATTCACCCTCCCCCTTGGTGATCCATGGCGATATTCATCTCCCACCAAACATCACGTGTATTTTTAGTTACGTGAAAAAACTGTACAATTCTTGATTTTTTTTTTTTTGAAAATGTTTGAACTTTTTTAAAAAAAATAGTTAAAAAATAAATACACATGATATCTTACTATACCCCTCCCTCCACCTCGTGATATTTCGTGATTTTTTGTCAAACTCCCCCCTAAAAACCTCACGTGATTAATGGATGCCCCCTAAGAGATATATGCATCTACATCTTCTATTTACTATTTTATAAATTGTTAAAATTAACAACTATATATAATTTCAAACTATGCTTCTTGAAAAAAACTGTTTTATACCAAGGCGTTGCCAAAAATTATAGCAAGATTTACCTAATCCGCTATAAAATTTATAAGCACTTTACCCAATCTCATAAAATCAATAAATAAAATTTATAACCTTCTGAAACCATATTGTTGTTCCTAATCCGTCCATTCCATCGAACTGAGTATTACCGTACCGTACCGTACCTGTACATATTAGGAAAAATATTGGTCGTAGGTACACTAGCTAGCAGGTTGCCAATTTAATAGTTCGTGCACCAGCCAGCCAGCACCGGCAGATGTTTTATGTTGTAGCCTGGTTTCGGAACCGCATCGGCGGGAGTGTGTGTGGGAACCGGGTTAGACCGGGTCGCATGCGCTATCTGACCCCTAACATGGAATAGACAGAATAGAGCCGCATAGATTCAATGCATCTCTACCTTACCATAAGGGCTATGAATTGGATCGTCTCTATTATGTTGAATGGATGGATGGATACTTGTATAATAGTTCATAGATGTGCACTTGTTTAGAAGGGATTGCGAGGAAACGGTTTGTGCGGTTTGTGAATTAACTAGATGCAGGCGGCACTTTGATGGACACTGATGATAATAAGGGGAATGAAAATTGATGCAATTGAAAGCAATTTTTGAGATGTCTATTAATATAAATAGATAACTTATTGTCAAGCAGATAAGATAACGAATAAACTAGTATTCTTTAACAAAACTTTATTTACGCTTTATTAACATAAATCCAGAGAAAAAAGTTGTCAATATTGGGTGAGCGGCATATGTTTTCCAATGTAGTGTTTGCTACTGAATACCAATCTAAAGTCGAAATTGAAGGTCAATTACAAGAAAATTAGAAAAATTCTGCATAATAATTAAAATCTTATAATTTCATTCCCTGGCTCTTTTTATCTTAAATGACAATTGAGTTTCATTTAAATGATCTCTAGAGCTTTTTTTTTGTTTAATTCAGCAGTAATTTGCTACATACATTGCAGTAATATCCATCAAGTACCTTGGAAAACATATACAGGAAACTTTTCCTTGTGGACCTGTGTAATCATTTAATCGATATAAAATTTGCAATGCAATCTTTCTCGAAAAACAAATAATTTTCAAGTTAGCACAAATTATTATTTTCAATTTATATAAAATGTAAGACCTTATTAATTTAATTATGATTATGTAAAGCCATAAGTAGCTTACATTTTATCATATTTATAACATTTTTAGCTGATCTATACAGCTTAGATATCAATTATCAGACATACTAATACAAGCCAAAATCGATAATAGATAATAAATATGATTAATTCAAATAAATAAAATACTGTCAATTAGACGAGGTTGTGTATTAATTTATTTGATTTTTTTGTCTGACAAAACATATGGTGATAGTAATGACTTTTACTGTCCCGAAAAATTTAGGAAAAGAAAATGATCTCACGTCGAATGAAAATTATGAGCTTTAAGTTCAACCAAGAGCTTTGGTGAAATTATGACAATTTTTTGGTTATTGTAGAAATTTTCTATTAATTTTGTTTAATTGAACTTTAAAACTGTAACCATTTTAGGAATAACATTTTTAAAACCACAGTAAAAAATTACTCAATAGCTCCAAGTTTTCAAGAATTAAGACTTCTTCTAATGAATTTCATTTTTTAAAAAAAAGATAGTTTTTGAGAAAATATATACTAAACTTTATTGGCAAGTTTCCTCAAAAGTTGTCGCATTTAATCAGGATTGTAAAATGGTAAAATCTTGATAATTTTATAACTGAGGAATTTCGTGTAAAGGAAAATATTTTTTATTTTTTAGGCCTATTTTTTATTCATTTATAATACTTACATAAAAAATACATATTATCCAGAATTTTCATCCTCTTACCACAAACTGCTATTTTGTAAAAATGATTAAGTAATTACATCTTTTTAGAGCTTTTTTGAAATTATGAAAGAGCACAGTTTTACATTAAAAAAATTTCTTTAATTGTCCAACTCTGACACCTATTTTTTAACGTATTGGATCAATTTTCTTAATTTTTTCAAAAATGCGAGGTTGAAATATACATGCAACCCCCAATTTTTACCTTCCTGCCGCACTTACCAATTTCATTTCAACTTGTCAATCGTTTTTTGGTGGAAATTTTACACTGAATTTTTATTCAAATTATTCAAAGGTGATTCAAAAGTTTATTTTTTAATTTAAAACGTTTAATTTTATTTTTCTTAAGTGTTGTCACCTCTAATACTCTTCCGATTTTTTACATATTCAGATTTCTAATTATATAGTAATTTCAACTAGATAGTAATTTTATAAACATTTAATCAGAATATTACATTAATCTCTTTCATCATGAGCTGACGTTCTGTGATCTTGAAAATGTTTTGAATTGATTCTAGTTAATTATCAATTTTTTAATAATTTATTAACATTTATACTGTATATGTCCACTTAAAAAAATCAAAAATGATTTTTTTTATTTATCTTTACGTTTCAACGGTTTCTGAACATTTTGGCATATCTTAGAAAAAATGGATGTGTATGTGTGTGCAAATACTATTTTTCGGCGACGATTTCGAGAACACGGATCAACTGATTTGAATAATTCAAAAAATACTCAGTACGTATTGATAAGGAGACGCGCTGATTAGTTTTTGGCTGAGGCAGGTTCAGCCGGTTTGGAAGACACCACCTAAAAGTTTATATATTCGGTACAAGAAGTTCCAGCAATTTGCCTTAAGGCACGATGCCATGCACAGTTA
Organism: Ctenocephalides felis; assembly: GCF_003426905.1. Taxonomy (NCBI): domain Eukaryota; kingdom Metazoa; phylum Arthropoda; class Insecta; order Siphonaptera; family Pulicidae; genus Ctenocephalides; species Ctenocephalides felis. Next base: position 27,228,367 of record NW_020539726.1, read on the forward strand.
GTTTCAACACTATCTCGTATGCAAAATAAGTATTAAGTCAACTACAATTGCCCTTTATGAAAACTGGAAGTTTTAATTTTTAAACTGTGCACTGACTTCAAAATTATCGTTTACCAATTCTCCGGAATAATTGACGCGGCTCTTCTAAGAAGTAGCAGCAGCAAAAAGTGTTCTTCGGCACTTTCATTATCTTTGCTTCTTAAACCGTAGCTGTTTTGTTCTTAAAACTCGCCTTGGCAAATAAATAAACGCAATTCGAAAGACGTACATTGCGTTTTCCAATTAGTGCCGTAATATACATTGTACCTCACATCGGTGTTATGCTATTGATAAATTGCTTCAAATAGAATACCTACTCAGGTGCAAAAACCCATTCACTACCTACTATGTTACGGGCAACAAGAAAAAGTGGAAATTTATTGCGAAAGGTAGCCAAGTGCGACCGATTAAGGTAAAGATGATTATTTTGATTTTAGCGGTACTGGTCTATTGGAGCACAAAAAACTATTCTAATTGTTACACAGAATTATATTTTATTCTAAGTATTTAAATAATATATTTGAATAATGAAATTATAATGTAAGAATTTCATTTAACTTAATCGGAAAATGTTATTGGCAAATTAAATCACAACTGCCGCATAACAGACAAATGTTATGGCAAGGCTATGTTATGAAAAACTTTTCATACAAATTTGTTCTGAATATTAACAAAAGCCATGTGGTTGCTAGGCAGTCAGGTGTTTTTCTCAGGTTATCAGATAGAAAACCTAACTTAGAAACCACACAAATGTCAAAAAAAAAAAAACGATCTTAGATAACAGGGTCTTTCTGACTAAGCTTCATAGCATACAAGTGACATTGCAGTTTATGTGTAAAACGCCTGAATGCACAGCAAACACTTGACATTTTGACAGTATTCAGTATGATTTAGTAGCATAATGTATGAAAGTTGGAGCGCATCATGGCCTTGCCATAACTTTGATCTATTGTGCAGCAGAATCGGCCAATTAGTAGGAATTTCTTAAACATAGATTTTTAAATAAAACTATTGAATATAATCTTCATACAATTTTAACATCTACATATTTGTCCTAAATCTAGTTAATATTTTTAAACAACTTTCCATAGGGTAAGTTATTGTAATCGTCCAAAAATCGAAAATATTTTTTTTGCATATTTTTGCGTTTTAGAGGTTTCTGAACAATTTGGCATACCTTAGAAAAAATGGATGTTCCCATACAAAGAATGGTGATCGGTTGATCATCAGGCTATGATAGTCAGCCGATCCTCGAGCATCGGATGACGATCAGAATGTGTCATCGGGGCAAGACCCGCTGGGCATCGGATGTTAACATCAGCGCTAGACTGCCGAATAAGCATCGGCCGAGGATAGTAACCGAGCATCGGCCGAGGATAGTATACGAGCGTCATCCTGTTATAGTTGCCGAGGATCGGCTTATCATAGTAACTGAGTATAGGCCAAGAGTAATGGCCGACTGCTGACCAAGCGTGGTTAAAATAAAATTACAAAAAAAATTATATTGTACCATTATTTATTCAAGAATGTTTACATTTTAGAAAAACTTTGGAAACATAAAAATAAAATAAAATAATAGTTTTTGAATCTTAGACAATATTATAATAATATTGTTCTAGTAGTATAGTTATAATAATATTATTAATAATAGTCATAATCTTAATAGTAGTAATAATTATAATAGAACAGAAATCAGTTTAAACTTTACAGCTTATTTACGCTTGTTTACGCTTACTGCCACCTCTGTCTGCAAAATTTGCCAGAAACGACCAAACGCTAGATCTTAATTTTTTTGTTTGGTCCGAGTCACCGAATTTTTTTTGTATAACATCTGAAATATAAAATATATATTGCAAATAAATAGATACATCCTGTGACAAAAGCCAAGAGCATATAAAAAAAGTTTTTATTGTTATTTAAATCAAAATCGATCAAAACGCAATATAACTTATCTTCCATTTCATCAAGCCATGAATATGGGACCAAATCAATTTCATTGTAACCAGGACCCCGCCTAGGTAAAATCACACAACTGCATATTCACTTGGCCCTTCCTCATTGGAAATGTTAGCACTCATCTAATATTCAAAAAATTAATGTTTATATAAATACAATACAATGAATTAATAAAATTTTGAAGATTTTCAAGTTGTTAAAAAGAAAATACTTACGTTGAACGCTTATTTTATAGATCCTACGATTGTTTTACGTGCTTCTTTCGGTCACGTGCTACACTTGACTGAAAGTTCTCAACAAAAGTAAAGCATACGCGCACACATTACAGTCACAATTAACTTCTTACTCACGCACACACGATAGTGTCGCACTTAAAAGTCAATATGTACAATATATACATGCAGTTAGTCAGTCGACTCGAGTTTGCTATGAACGTACGCACACAACCAAGTATATATACATATATTTATTGCACTAATAGAAAAGACCGACTCTTCACGCGGGTACACACACTAATGCTTCATCCACAATCTATATATACTTAGATATAGATCCTTTTCTTATTTTTTTTCTCCCCTACAGACATCCCTTTGACAGTGTATCTTTCGCACGCATAAAATGTACCTGCTGCTTTGCAGCATTTAATGTATGACCTTGCTTGCGAGTCGGCTACTTCGGAAATATATTTTTTTACGTTTGCAGGTTTTGAATCACCGCAGTATATGGAAGCTATGAACGGATGACTAATATAATTTCTATTAAAAAATTTAATTGTAATAGGCCAAACTTGTAGATTCGAATTTTTATAAATTTGCAAACCGTCAATGTGAATAAGCACTTCAATTGTATTTTCAGAAAATATACGCGGTGAAATAATTTTTCTTAATCCACTTGCTACACCAAGATATTTATAATAACTTTCAGTTTCTTTTAGACTTGTTATAGTTTCTACCACTTGATGATGTATAGTTTGGAGTAATGCCTGGGCCGTTTAAGGCAGTGTTGGATGACCTTGTTCTCTAAATGATACAAGTAATTCGGAAATTACATTTAATTGAAGACTATCCAGATTCTTTAAAGCCCACTGACGAAGCTCTTTTCTTATTGTGTCTGATTCCACTACGTTCTCCTCGGCAATACTTTCATGATTACTATAAACATTATCAGTATCTGTTTCATTAGAAACAATAACCTCACTTTCTGCCAAGTATCTACGCTGATTGTCATCATCAATACAGCCACTAAAACTTTTCTCATTATCACTTTCATTACCACTAATAAATGCACTATAATTAATTTCTTCATTTACTTGATTATTTACACTTAATTCAGTTTCACTAAATTCACTATTTGAATTATTATGATCTCGATCAATTTTATTTATTTATTTATTTATTTATTTAATTATATAGCCCACAGATTTCTCCAAGAGGACTCAAAAATACAATTATTATACATAATGAATAACAATTAAAATTTATACAAAATTAAAATATATAGTTAGTAACATAAAATGGTAAGATAAAATTGCATATAATGCAGAATGTAACAATAATATTTATAAACAGAATAAGAAAATAATGAGAATTATTATGAATAGAAACAGTTACGAAGAGGGTGTATCAGATAGGGATATAATATCCTTTTTATGTTTTTTTACACGATCGGACATTATTTCAGAAATTGAAAAATAATATTTAATAGGAACGATAAATTTTTTTTCTACTGCATACGACTGTGAATACTCTCCTATGAAAAGTATATATTGCAGGTAAATAATGCTTAAAAACAGCTGATATGACATTTAGTGCGCATACGCCTAAAGGGAAATTTATCATATCATCGACCGAGAAGCGATGATCGTACATTATTATTATCAATATAGTTCGGCGGCCGATGGTGTGCCAGCCATAGGCTGATAATCAGACACCGACGCTCGGCCGAGATTGGTAGCCGAGCCTCGGTCGATCGTTGATTTTTTTCGAGCATCGGGGACTTCGTATGGGTTTGTATTTGTATATAAGGATAGAATACTTCATCCAAATTTTCAGGGGCATGGATTAACCGATTTGAATGATTCAAGAAGCATTCGATTTCTGTTGATATAAAGATGTGCTAGTTTGTTTTTGGCAAATACAGGTCAAGCCGTTTTGGAGACACGGAGCAAAAAGAGCATAAACTGAAAATTCGGTTTCTCGAGAACCGAACATATTTGGTTTCTATATTGACAGAGAGTCGTGCTGATTAGTTTTATGCAAAGGTAGTTCCAGGTGTTTTGGAAAAACGAAGCAAAAATAGTAGTTAATAGGAGAACAAATCATAAAGTTCGAGTAGGGCAAAAAAAATTAATTCAAAATTAAGACTTTTTTAATTCTAAAAATTTTTTCTTTAAATATTTTAATCGTTTTCAAAAAGATTCATCAATTTGCCTTAAGGCACTATGCCATGCACCACTAATTTTAACGTTTAAATTCAAACTAGAATACATTATTGCGATATTGATTCTGATATTAAAAACTATTGTTTTTAGCCCTTTTTTATATACAATTTCTTGAAGTTTCTTCATCTGAACACACATACCTTATACGTACAAATACAATGTTTATGTATCGTTGTGCACCATTGCTATAATTTAATTTAAAAAAATTGATAATATTAGTGAAATTATAAGATCTGGTGAATTTTGTGGTATGGAATAATACATGTGATGAAAAATGGATGAACTTTATTTTTCACATGTGAACATGTATAAAATGATATAAGATGACGGTTCCTTAAGATAAGTGATTTTAACGCGCTCCAAAAATACAATTTGCATATTTACAATTATATTGGTTTGAAGTTTCAGTACTGTATTATCAAGAAGCAGTAAATGTAATAGAATAAAATTGAATTTCATCTTTCACGTTCCAATTTTATATTATAAAACAGAATGTGGAAAAGTAGTCGTTCACCTTCTCAGATAATATTGTGGCGTGATATGTCGATTGTATACCGACTGACACCTTTAGTTTGTCTCATCGTGACTTATGGATTATTTTTATGAATAGCATCTGATCTAATTTGGTAACCGATAAATCATTTAGTTTTTTACAAATAAATTTATATAGAAAAATATTTCCCGATAAAAGTTTGTTTTTGCCAGAAACTCTGCGTACCTAATCAATCATCATTGACACAGGGAACATTGTTTGTGTTATTTAGCATTATTTTATTAATTCATAATTATACCAATTATTTGATAAATTCAATTAATAATTACCACTCCTAATGATTCCCAGAAATGCAATGAAATTTATTATATCCTCACGATGGCTCATAACAAGAACTATTTCTTGATGCCTTTTTGTTCTTGGGCGCGTCGCTTCCATAATGTCGAAGTTTCGTTGATTGTTTCAAAAATACTATTGCATCTCTTAGGTGCAGTTTTTGTGAGAACCTTTCTAAATTAATATTATACAGAATCTTTTGGTGCAGAACACCAGGTCATGAGAATTCCTACGCAATAAAATTTGTCTTTTTCGTGATAAATTATTCGCGACAGTATTACGATTAGTGTTGGGATTGATTTAGTGTCTCTCGTATTAGTTTAATTTTATACTACAAACACCTGCTGTGTTTTGGTTGTGAAATTGCACACGGAAAATTTGAAGGTGTCGTAAAATATTTAGAGATATAGCCAGGAAGAGAATAATTTGCTTTACTAATTCATTCTAAGAAATACCAATATCAAAAATTTTGTTTCTTAGCCAAGCTAGATATTAAGGGGGTTATACGCAGTTAAAATTTCCAAAAAATCGTTTTTTTCACTTTCGGAATGTACATATCTTTGAGTAATTCTCTGAAAATTTCAAGTCAATCCGATAAATTTATTTATATTAGAGCAGCTGTTAATAATTATATATTAGAGGAGTGTTAATAAAAAAGGCTATAAGCTAAATAACCTGAAAATTGTATTATTCCAGCAAATTGTCTTAAAACCCTATGCCGTGTTCTAATAGTCCATGTTATATACAAAACTCTTCTGTACGGGTGTATGATTTGATACTTCTCCTAAACGGTTATTCGGATTTTGATAATTATTTTTAGAGTTACTCAAAGAAATTTTTCAGGATTTAATGAACGATAAAACTATAGTAATAATGTAGAAATAAATGGCAAAAATTACAAAAAACCACTTATCATTGTTTGACATTGAAAACTTTTGAACTGTCATCTGCTAGAAATATCTATTCACTTGAAATTTGAATTTAGCCTAGATAATATTAGATGAAATGAGCCTAATAGATGATGAAATTATGAGCCTAGATAATATTAGATTATAATATACAAAAATGTGGTGTCTAAATTATTTTTACCGAAAAGCAGCTGAGATGTGCCAAAAATTAAAATAAGATACAGTCAACAGTATATATTTGGCAGATGAAATTATATAAATCAGTTCAATAAATAACGCAATAAGTCCAAAATTGCTTATACATTATTTTTTTGAACACATATCGCATTTTGGTTTACTTTACTAAATTTTTTAACAATACAAAAAAATATTTCTACTTATTAAAAAAATGATTTAGAATTTCGTTTCATTGTCAAAAATTTATTTGTTTGGCATTGGATATGAAATATTTAGCAAGTTGATCTTAGATTGAAGAGTGCTCATATGAGCTAGATTTTACAAATTAAATCACCTAGGATTTGAGCATAAACAATAGTGTTTATTAAATCATTAGTAAGAAAAATGTACATTGAAAATTATAATTGCCAAAAAGCAACTAATATATCGTACGAAATTATGAAAATACTAAATTATTGAAGCAATATGTTGTGTGACAAAATCAAGTGTTATATTGCTCTTTTACTGCAAATACTATATTATTTTTTTCTGAATTTCTTATACTGCTTATTGTAAGACCATGAATTAATCACAAAGGCAGAACATCAAATTGGATATTAAAAAGTATAGGATCGGACTTTTGGGACTTTTGAATTGTAGACGTGGGTACAGAACAACGTCTGTCAGGTCATCTAGTATATATATATATATATATATATATATATATATATGTATGTATGAAAACATATACTACCACTGTAAGTGGTTCACCCTGTATAATTTGTTCATTAAATTCGTTACAATTATTCTCGATCATTTATCATTTAATTAATCATATGAATGATATTGGACTACTACTAATCTGTGCATAAGTAGAAAAAGCACAATAATAATTTATTACTTTGAGTCATGGCAAAGTGTGTAATAATAACGATCTGCAGACATTTGGTCTTGACTTTGCTGTGAGATCTAGGTCAGAGATGGTGCAATATATAATTCTATACAAAGTTGAGTGAGTCAACAATACGAATCGTTGTGGATCACCAATAGGGAATAGTGCTTTAATAGGGCAAAAATCGAAAACTATTTTTTTTTGCAAATTTTCACGTTTGAAAAATTTCTAGACATTTTGGTACATCTTAGAAAAATGGGTGTGTGTCCGTGCGTATGTAGAATGTATGTATGCATTTTATGATACAATTTTTGTTCACGATTTTGAAAGCACCGATCAACAAATTTGAATGATTTGTAAAACGTTCGATTCGTATTGACGGGGAGATGTGTTGATTAGTTTTTGGAAAAGAGAGGTTCAGAGATTTCGGGCATAAGCACTTATTTTATATTTATAGAATTCCACGATGAATGAAATTTACAGTATTTATAATAATTAATTCAAATTTGAAACAATTGTTATCACTTGTCGATAAATGTTTATTAATAATTTATTATTAATTAATTGATTGTTACTATACTTAGTGCCATGATAATTAACGTAAATTAAGGAGGACCTTTCTAGCCTCGAACCTTTAAATCCCGCTCTACCTTATATTTATATATGTTCTTTAATTTATAGTTACTTTTTAATTTTGCACTATCTAAATTCAGCCGATTGTTATAGTTATAATAAAATAAAAGAAATTAGGCTTTTTTACTAATTTCAAAGAAATCTCAATCTTGATCATTATGTTAAAATTGATTAATGAAATTGGAAAAAGTTGAAAATTGAGGGTTGCTTGCATGTATTCTTCAAACTAGCATTTTTAATAAAATATTATTCAAGAAAATTGATTCAAAACATTGAAAAAGAAGTATGAGAGTTAGATAAAATTGGATGCCTAATTTTTTTTTATATAGATTAATGAATTAAATGTTTTTAGTCAAGGTTTTAAATTTTTATTTCTAGAGTCTAATTAGATCATTTCCAAAATATTTAAGCTTTTTAAAAATTCTAAATTTGACACGTTTCATTTTAAATAAATTTTATGATTTTTTGACTTTCATTAGGGTGATTACAGTAATCGCAAAAAAATCGAAAATAAAAATTCTCATGTAACCTTACGTTTAAGAGGTTTCTGAATATTTTGTCATACCTTAAAAAAAATGGATGTGCATGTATGTATGTGTGTGTGTGCGGATACAAATTTTCTTCGACGATTTCGGGAATATACGGATCAATCGATTTGAATGATTTAAAAAATATTCAATTCCTATTAATAGGGACTTGTGCTGAATAGTCTTTGGCAAAGGCAGGTTCAACCGATATGGAGATACGGAGCAAAGAGCTCAGAAAATTTAAAGTGAGTTTTTCAGAGAACGAAGCATCCGATTTGAATGATTTCAAAAACATTCAATTTGTAATAACGGGGTTAAGTCGTGATTAGTTTTTGGCAAAGGCAGGTCCAGCCGTTTCGGAGATACGAAGCTTAATGCGCAAACATAGCAGTTTTTGAGAGAAATAAGCATCAGATTTGAGTATTTTAAACAACTGTCTGCTTGTGTTGACGAAACAATTTCCAAAAAATAATTTGGATTTTCAAAATTTCAATTCGGTACGCAAAGTTCCAGCAATGTGTCTCAAAGCACGATGCCATACACCACTAGTTTTTTATATTTGTCGCACGCTTTTTATTTATAGAGTGAAATTCTTTAATCAAGGTTTAAGTTTTTATTTTTTTTTTTTTTTGAAAAATGGATTTAAGCTATCAACTCCCCTGATAAAAAATTGAAAAAACTTAATTTTTATTTATAAGCAATTATTTAATAAGTAAATAGTTAAAATTATATAATTATCAATAAAATATTGTAAATTTCATATCCAATGGAAAAACAACTACTGAGTTGTTTTTTCCAACATGCTCTTGTAGCATACAATGTCCCTTTTCGGCCGACTATTGTAAATTCATCAAATTTATTGAATGTCCTTTACTGGACAGTTGTAATTAAGAGATAATAAAAAAAAAATCAGAATCATTAAACTTTTTAAAAATTCTAAATTTTGTCACGGTTAACTTCAAGTATTTTTTTGTAAAATAAATTTATATAGTGTTTCTTTTTATATCGATTTTGTTTATTTTCCCAGCACTAAATAGACATATGTACAATATCGGATAGTGAAATAAGTGAGTGAGCGAGTTGCAAGTTGCGATGTTCCCACAAGTTGTTGGATTGATGTTATGTAATTCCATGTGCTAAGCAGACTGTTAAAGGCAATTTAGAACGCCCTTGTTGCACATTAACATAAATTGTCCGCAAATCATGAGATTTACGATATCTGCATACTGATTACAATTGTATTGAGATAATTAATTTAAATTCCTGGTGTATTGATAAATAATTAATATAACTATTCCAAACATAATTGATAAGTCAATGAATTTATTATTCTAACCGTACGTATTTTGTGGATTAACTTAAATCAAATTCTTTGCGATGTTCTAAGAAACTACGGCAGATAAGCTCAAGGGTTTATTATGAACTTCACTATTTTTTTAAGTAAAATTTCCTTAGGTGCGACTAGGATGTAAATCCGTACAAATGCAACGGAAGTCCGTTACGGCAGAACAGTACGTCATTCGCTTTTGATGAAATAATTTCAATACGGGTCGATTGTGACTAGTCGCCTATGAGAATAAAGATCTGTCGTTGTATGCGTAACGGCATCAACGTTGCATGCGTACCGATATCAACAATGAAATCGGCATAGATAAATAAACATTATAAAGTTACATCGCAGTACAGATCTTGATTTAATGAAAAATTACTGAATCAGAAGAATATTTTACCCCGTTCCTTAAAAATAGTAAAACAAATTAAACATTTGTGTCGTGAACTAAACGTAAGTTTATTGATTAGAAATTATTTCTATATTGTTTGTAGTTTCTATAAATCTTTGAAGTTATTGAAAGGGAAAATATTCTTTAGGCAAGACAGATATTACAGCTGTTCAAAGAATGAGATTATATCGCCAGCGAAAAAGTAAAAACAATACAAGCAGTCAATGAATGTATGTTAATTTTAATTACATAAAGTTCCTCAAACACAATTACATGATGAGTGAAGTTGCGAAAACAATATTTGTTTAGGCGTTGCTTAACATAATCAACTGTGTGAACAAATATTATAGAAGTTATTAATTAGCAATTACTTTATTTCTCTAATGAAGGTTTATTTCTAAATGCTAATTACAATGACAAACCGATCATGTCATATTTGAAATTTCACTTTAATTACATTATTGTTTTTAAATATTATACATATTTTTAATGCTATTCTAAAATTATAATTTATAATTCATAATTTATCATTATATAAATGTATATAATGGTTGACACTAATGATTGTGTACCTGAGTGTTATCACATTTGAGTGTTATATGATGTATTTATTTTTACTTAAATGCCATCTTATATAGTAGCAAGTAATTTTTACTTCAATCGCGTGTGAACCTTATGCGCACTATTTTTTTTATTCAATACACTATTTACAACAGTCCAGTTAATAATTCTGTCAGTATTTTCTTATACCAGATGCTTATTATTTCACAAAATAATTTATTAATTTATTTCATATTATATATTTAAAACAAAATATTTTGTTGTTTTTCGTGAAAATTAACGTGGCGACAAAGTTCATGCAGTAACCAGTCCTATAATAATCGTTTAAATTATATAAATTAATTAAAATTTGAATTAAAAATAAGCTACAATTTAAGTACATACAAGCCCAGATGTCTGGTGCACTATATTTATATAATTACAGATACTTTTTTAAATGTGTTTGAGAAATTGGAAATCGCAATGTTTAGATTTACTTCAAAGGGAAAACTTGATTTTCGAAAAAAAAAACAGTTGAAAATTTTATCTAAATATATAAATCTCAATTGCAGTTGATTAGTTGACGTAAATTCAGTATTGGCCATGTTTTTCAATAATAGTTGTTTTCTTACTAGTGTTCAAAACTATATACTCCAAACCGAAGTTAATTAATAGAAAAGCCAGCAAAATAACAAGATACATTATTACTAAGTTTATATGATGTTCTCTCATTTTCAAATAGCAATGCTTCGATATTTCTTAATAAATGCTATAATTCACAGTAATGAGAGGATTGTGGCGCTTTTTCTGAAAATGCTTTACTGTGTTTTAATTGGATGTTTTTGTTTAACGATGGTTTTATTGAATGCTTTTGAATGTTTGCAAGTTATAGGAACGCTTTATTAAGAAGATCATCGAGAAGGGGAACAAAACATTTTGCAATCGTACTTTTAAGTACAAAATAATAATGGGTAGTACTGCCCGAGGATAAGTTTGTGAGCTGAGTTAAACTTCTACTCAATTCAGTGCTGAGAGATTTTTTATTGCCATTTTACACCGCAATGTCCAAAATGGACTATTGTCAATTGAAAACACATTTTTGATCAATATTTTCAAGTGAAAATTGACATTGCTGCTTTACCTTATCAGGTTATATAGAGCGGGATTCTAACTCACGGTCGTACAAAATATGTTAATTATTATATATTAAATTTAGATTAGTTAAATAGTTTTTGTATGCTTTCTAAACATGCTTTGTTAGGAATGCAAAAATAGTGAACACAAAGCTTCATTCGCAAACAAATAGAAGTTGTGTATTGACATATCTTGATTTCATCTTACCATTTACTTAAATGTTCATAATAATATTTGCAAGATACATAGCGAAAAAAATCATTAGCTATAGCACAATTTTCATAAGTTGTTAATTCATGTTATTTTTATTAGAATTCAAATTTTATCATAATAACACGATTAAATAAAATAAGCACAATGATTTTATCATGTATACCAAAATGTCGCTTGAAGGTAATATCTACATCTTAAACTAGAAACCCTCATTAAAAATATAATAATTAGATTTAGTATTTGTTGAAATAGTAGTACTGTGGTATTACTTTCAGTCTAGAAAATAAGTTTAAGTTTGTTTTTATCAAAGGTTGCTCCCGCCTGTTTTATTTGTCGTAAAACGTGCGAATTAGTTTGCTCGAACAAAACCCTCATTAGCCAAAGTCAGAGCATTCAGTTGCAGAAAATTCACTTTTATATATGTTTATATATATATATATATATATATATATATATATATAACAACAAAAAATTATATCTAAAACCATAAAGTTTAATTCAAGCTCTTGATTAGAGAACATGCATAATAAAATATATGTTTGGCATAAAACTGAGACTAAGTCTCTAATTAACTCCCAATTGAGAAATAATTAAATTACTGCAAATTATTATATTAGTAATTTATTATATCACTCACATCGATAAGCGATTTTGCAGTAAGAATATGATAAAAGTTATTATTTAATGAAATGCACTTGCAAAATTTGTGTTATTTTTCGATTTGTATTTTTTACTCGATTTTTTTTATTCTGAAACTATCAAGTAATTTATAATTTCATAATTCTGATTAAATGAGAAAACTTCAATGAAACTTGCTAACATTTTGCAAACTATCCAGCTTTCTAGTCAAACAGATTTTTTATTGTTTAATAAAACATCGACAAATTTGCTACTAATATGAAAATGAATAAATTAATACTAAAGAGTCTATAATCTACGTAGAATATTTATTTTGTTCATTTTATTAATTCAATAACTTAAATATTGAACAGTTTTTTCAAATTCAATTATGCACATATAAATAAATATTTTAGTATGTTTTATTGGGAAGAGGGCCTTTCAAACTTAATCAATTAATTAACTTAATTTTGAAAGTGAAAATCATAGTTTAACAAATCGTCTTTAGATTAGAAAACTTGAATGAATTATGTTATTATTTGGGACTGTGGTAACCAAAAATACTAAAAATTAATTACAATGATCGCAATTTGACCAAAGTTTTAGTACTTTAGTTCACAATCTACAAACTACCTGATATAATTTATGTTTCTAATTTTTTTTTCATAATAGTTACGAATTATACATATTTCCAGTCAAACTAAATTGTTAACAAATTTCAACAAATTATGATTTATATTTAAACTATATCAGCAAACCTAAAAATTCAATTGAACTTATCTATGAGTGAATTGTTAGTTGGCAAACAAATAAAAATTGTTACAATAATTGGAATATTTCCATATTTTTAATTATTATTTTTATTATTTTATTCATTAATTATTATCTTCTAAGATATTAAATTTTACAACGCTTACTAATAAGAATCATCATATGGACCTACTTTTTTTACTATTATTTTTTTTTACTAAATGTACATTTTTTGTTGTTTAAAATAAGAAAAAAAAGTAAATTTTAAAAAATCTGTCTACTGTGAAAAACTAGCTAAAAGCAAATTTATTTGGAAATTTAGCCTATTGCACACATTATTTATATAAAAAATTAAATTATATCAGAAATTAAAAATTATAAATCATTCTTAAGCTTTTTTTACAAATTGATATCAGTACAGCCATCTCCTTCCAATACGTTGAACTTATGGGTGCTTTACTTTGCTGTATAAGAATCATATGTGATTCCAATAAGACACCATGAAGCACGGTTTCAAACTAGATTTTCTTTAAAATAATTTAACACTAGTTAATTTTTATAATTTATTTTTGATAATATATTTATATATTATTTATATATTTGAAAAATCCATAATTTAAACATTTTATTAAAAATGTCAATTTTTTATGTATTTGATTCACGTTTGAGCTTACGAATTACTTAATAGTAATAGTAATTTTAGATAAAATTTTATCATATTGATTGTATTTTTTTAATGAATAACTTTAGTTATCTATTATGCAGATGTTTAAATATTGAAAATATAATTTTATTTTATTTTTGGAATATATTACCAAATTTTTTTATATTTGTCTTGCAAGAACCAAATCACATTAGGATTACTTGTAAATTGATTATCATGCTACAAACCCTTTATTAAATCATTAAAAAAATTTCATAGTTAGACTTTACAAAAATTATCTTCAATTTTATGATAGAATGCATTGTATTTGATTATTAAGATCTAGTAAAATACATTGCTGCTTTTTAAAAAAAAAATCCTATCATTATGGGAGTGCCTAATGTTTACTATTATTCATGTTTAATAAGTTTTAATTTATATTACTCATTTAAAATTGATATGGAACATTGATACTGACAGAAAAGCAAGTAAAACTTTCTGTAAACAAATAAGCATTTAAAAAAGTAATCTATAACTTTTTTCATATATTTTTCCTTAAAATTCTTTACTAACTCGAAGTCTATTTGTAACATTCCAAGAAACGATATTGATCCTATATTTATTACTGCTCGTGTGTGATACCCTATTATTTCAAGTTCCAATTAATTCCAAAGATAAAAGATTTACATAAATTATTGGAGATTCCTACTGATCTCCACACAGTGTGGATTTAATTAAGTATTTTTTAATAATTAAGAGACTTATACTAAATCTTATAATCCAATCTGATATATCGTAAAATCAAGTCACGGATCATGCCGTGAAACAGTAATTTTATATAGGAGAAATTATATATATATATATATATATATATAATATAAATATTAACCTGGGAAATTTCAAATAAAACTTTCCGTTCAGTATTAAATGAATTCATTGATTTGTTATATATAGCAATTGAATATATAAATTCAATTATTTCTCAATTTCTTATTTTTTATTGTCACTGTAAGAAATTAGAGTTGAAATATTCAGTTATACATTTTGTTTTAACTTTTAGTTTAAAATGCTATAGAAAAATGCAGATTGGATCTTCGTAATTGAAAAATATACAATATACATTTTTTATACAATATATGCTTCACTAATAAAACAATTATACGATATTAATTTCATAGGAAAATATTTAAAATCGTTAAAAACCGCCACAAAAATATTTTTGTTTTGTTTTTTTCAAATTTAGAGGTTTGTATCATATTTGAATACCTGTTCAATAGTAGTTTCAGAGTAATAGACTTTTTAGTAGTTGTAAGTTGGCGTAAAGCTTTCTTAAATTGGTATTGGTATTTTGCCTTGAGGCAAGTTACATGAGCTTCCCGATAAGTGTAAATAATCGAATTAATCAATAAAAAATAAATTAATTTATGAGTGATTAAAATTATTCTAAGTGAATTTATTACACATAATTGAAAACGAACACATTAACTCGGAGTATTTCCTAAAAACAAATCAACAATTTTTATAATTGAGCCAGTTTCCGTAAGACTTTAATGGTTTAGTATGTTTAATAAAACCAAGTATTCTACCGTTATACCAAGTAAATCGTCTAATTTTAATTTTAACAAACGTTAGAAAAACTACTCATTTTCTCAAATTGTGATGAATTTTTAAAATTAAACTACTTGCCGTAAGGCCGTAATATTTCAGTAAGTTTTATAAGACCATGATATATATCGCCAAAAAAAGTTCAATGAAAATCGGCTTAAATTTTTTTTTTCAACAGTTAATTACAAGAAAACGGTTCGGTAGATTTTCACCTAAAACTAATAATTATTAACAACTAATATTTTCCGAACAGTATTTGATTTTTTGAAATCGATTCTATAGAATGGGCTTAAATGCGGACGAAAAGTTTAATATTTTTTCTGAAATTACAAAGAAACGGCTCAGCAGATCGTGTCACAAAACTAGCAAACTATAGTGCTCATTGAGATACATCAAATGGCTTTTAAATTTTTGAAATCGGTTCAGGCGTTTTTAAGCAGACGTCGATGAAAGGCCTAATTTTGACAAATGCTAAAAAACGATACCAATTTTTGCAAACTTTGACGAATTTTTAAAGCTAAACGAGTTGTCGTAAGGCGGTAATATTTTAGTATGATCTAGAAAACTATGGTATCTACCGCCAACAAAAACATAAAAATCGCCGATTTTTTTTTTAACTTTATATTGTTCTGTTGAGTATCATTATTTAGCAACAAAAGTAACAAAATGAAATGTTAAAGTTCACTCTATCTGTTGTTTTACTGGTTTTAATTTATTTGACCAAAAATACTCTAATTGAATGTCGTTCTGTCGATTATCATCATTTACAGTGGGATTAAGTACAAAGTAAGAAAAATGAACAAATGTCTCGAAATCTTTCAAAACGCACACGCGTTCATACGATACACAAACCTGGGTTAAAATTTATTTGAATAACTGTTTTCCGTATTTATCAAGGCAAGACATGGAACGAATGCGTCTACTAATTTTCAATGGCGCGAGATTTCGAAAGAATATCGAAAAGCCGTATAGTCATTAAGATGAGATATTGGTTTGAATATCATCATTTCCATATTTATGCTTTTATAGTGCAGTTATTTTATCGATTTTATTACAGTATCGAGTTTTACGATGCTATCTATGCATTCTATTCGGTTGTGCGATATAGAGGCGACCTTTGTGTCGTACTTAGCCCTTAGGCTAATAAATTTTAGATATAAGAAAGTTTCGGTTTTATAAGATGAGAAATTGAGAAAAGAATACCAGGCAAGGTTTATAACTTTGACCTGAAGGGTTATATACATATTGATCTGGTATTTGTTTTTTATATTATTCTGGAATGATCTTTTTATATTCATTTATACGTATATATGTATACAGGGTGTCTTAGAACTTCAGATGTAAGGCCAGTGCTGATTGTAAAAATTTTGAACAATATTACAAAATCAATTATCCTATGCATTTTTAAATCTAATGGTGTGACAAAGTATGACATTGTGTTTTAAGGCAAATTGCTGTCTTACATATCTTCCCAAAATCGATTTTTCAGATAAGTGACTTATTGTTTTAATTATACACATCGGACGTAACGTTTCCTCAAAATCTGACATGACTTTGTATCTACAAAAATGCTGGACCTGCCTTTTCCACAAACTAATCATGCAGTCTCCCCATAGATAGGAATCACATGTTTTTTCAATAATTTAAATCGGTTAATCCGTGCGTACGAAATCTTGGACAAAAAATTGTATCCAAACATACGCACATACATACTACATACTCACACATGCATACATTTACCTTGTAATGTATAAAAATGTTTATTTTCGATATTTTGCGATTGCCTATAACTTACTCTACGGAAATTTACTTTTAAACTTTTAAATACAACTTAGAGCTTGAGCTTTAAAGCTTTGATTTTTAATATTTTTTGTTAATTCAATCATTAGAACCGTAACCCTAAATAATATTCATAGGATTACAATAAAAAATAATGACACAATTGCCTCATGTTTTCCTCAATCTAGACTATAAGGTTGTCAAATATCTCCCTTCCGCCTTTTTGTATTATAAACCAAGAGCAAAAAAGCGGAAGGGAGATATTTGACAACCTAATATTTGCCAAACTATGAATTTATTGGTTTCAAAAATGGTCGGTTTTGAAAAATTTGCTTTCTTTTTAAGAAAAGCTCCTTAATGCTTTGACAAACTCCATTATAGGATCGCACATTTATTCAGTGCAAAAATGTATAGTACTTGTTTATTACTAAAAAAAAGTTGAAAAAATTAAAATCTAAAGATAGCATGATTTTTGCTAATGCATTTCACTAACAGATTTTTTATTCAATTTCTTGTTTAGTTAATTTTTTTTTATTTATTTTGCAGATGGAACCCTTTAGTTATAAGTTGCTTTATTCGAATTTAAGACATGGTATTAAAATTGTTTGTTAAAACAATATATTTTATATATTTAATATAGCTTAACAAATTTGTGACAGCTTCATCTGGAAAAAATTTAGCATACATATTTCAATGTCTTTTTTTACAATATTTTATATTTTTAACGACAATCAGAATTCTATGGGCTATATGAGCTATTATGATGAAAGTTTATAAGATATACTTAGTTTTGTTTTATTATACTATCATACCTAATTTTATTACAAGGATACCCTGTATATTTTCATTTTTCTTGAGATGAGATTTATATTAGATATTCCTAATAGTAATGTGATTTATATGCAGTAAGGCTCCTTTCGTCTATTTGAACCTAAAATCATATTTCATCTATATTTTCAAGTAAAAACTGTAATACTGCTTGATGTCAAGCTGTGTTCGTAATGAAAATAGAATCTAGAACGTGTAATTGCAAGACAAAAGCGTATATCATAGTCATGAAAAAGCTCTAATGTCATATTAAACATTATAATAATATAAGAAAACTTACTAATGTATCAAAAATGTTGTTTAATGAATTGAAATTAATTACATACATTCATTCAGGTTTTAAAAGATGTGTATTATTTGTTCATATAAATTTAAACACTCAATTTTTTTTCAAAGTATTATTTATCATAAAAAAAAATAATTTCGGTGATGTGGTAGATAAGCTCTTTTAAATAAAAAAGCCCATTTCGTCTATTTTAACCTAACATCATATTTACGTCTATACTTTCACTGTTACTGCTGCTCACTGTTACTACTGCTTGATGTCAAGCTGTCCGTAGTGGGAAGAGAATCTTGAATGCCTAATTGCAAGACCAAAAAGCTCTTACCACGTAGCCACGGAAAAGCTCTGCCATGTTAAGCTTGGTGAAATAAGAAAAGAAACTCTTACTAATGAATTAAAAATTTAGTGATTTTTTAGACACTTTTATTTATTTATTCATTATTTATATTAATTTAAATACCTAAACAATTTTATTTAATGTATTTTTATCATTATAAAAATTAATTCCGGCGTAGTGTTGGAATAAAGCACTTTTAAATCGCTTTAACTGATTTATTTAATTTATTTATTTGATTTGCAATTAATTAAAGTAATCTTCAACTTTAACTGACTTTTTAAATTTTATCTGTTTATAATGATGATTATATGCAAATATATATTGCAAAATATATATATATATATATTACAAATTCCTTCTAATAAGGATAATTATTGGACAATATATTATGACACGCGTTTTCGAAATTAGTGAATTTTATAAATATAGTCTGCCACAGTCTTACTAGTTCAAAAATATTAGGAAAATAAACTACATGAAGAACTGCATTAATTTCTTGGGTGACTTTAACCTGTTTCATCACCTCCTCTGGGTCCAAAATTTCAAAATCGCTATACCCATATCAATAAAAAAAGATACAAATTAAATAATTGTCTCTCGCTAATATTCGACTAAGTTTTATCTTATCTAATCGAGATGCGATCACTAATCACAGCCAACAATTGGCCAATCAACACTTTCACCTCACATTAATCAATTGGTCAACCGTCGAGTTCCAGTTCCCACGAGACGACCGCCCGAAGATCTATGATCTAATAACAGTTGTGGACAACTTTAATATAGTATAATAGTACGAAATTGACTGAAAATTAAACTGTCTTGTTAAATAGAAAATTAACCGCGTGTACATCAGCATTAATAGTTCAAAAAACTCTTTGTACATCCGCTAAAATATTTTAAAATTTTAAGGTAAATTGCAATCTGTCTCATAAGACATTTCGAAAAACTACCCAGCTTTTTTTAACTTTCCGTAGGGTAAGTTATTGTAATTGTCCAAAAATTAAAATAGAAAATTTTTGCGTTTCTTCACGTTTTGAAGGTTTTTGAACATTTTGACACACCGCAGAAAAAATGGATGTGTGTCCATTTTTCGTGCACGTTTTCGGGCGCACTGATCAACCGCTTTGAATGGTTTAAAACACATGCAATTCCTATTGATAGGTGTGCTGATTAGTTTTTGGGAATGCCAGGTCCAGCCGTTTCGGAGTTACGGAGCGAAGAGTGCAGAAAATAGATATCAAATTTTTGAGAGAACGGAGCATCCGATTTGGATGGTCAAAAAAACATTCAATTTGCAATGACCGGGAGAAGTGGTGATTAGTTTTTGGCAATGGCAGGTCCAGCCGTTTTGGCGATTCCGAGCTAAATGTGCAAAATATGGCAGTTTTTGAGGGAACCAAGTATCCCTTGCTTTTGCTTGCAAGTATGCTTTTCCAATTTTTTCCATTTTTTTTCTCAAAAAAAATATTTGCTGCACATCGAAAATAATTTAAATTTTAATTTTAATTTTGACTAATATATAAAGCTCACTTATATTCAATAAATGATTTTAACTTTGTAATTTCTGCTAAAATAACATTCCTAGGACTAGGACTAGGAATTATATGAACAAAATATAACTATAATTAATTTATATAATAAAGTGGCAATAAACTCATCAAATTTATCAAATGTGTTGTCAATGCGATGAATCACATATTTTTTTACCTTGTTAAACATTGTGAAGAAAAAAAAAACATGCGTTTTGGCCAAAATTTTCATTATTTTCATTATTCTATAATGTCAAATCAAACGATTTTTTTTTTGTTTAAGTGTTCATACTAGAACTTAATTCCATTATATTTTAGAATTATATTGGTATTAAACTAATATAAAAATGAATGAAAATACTCCTCGCTTAAGAAAAATGGTCGTTTTTAAATTATTAAATTGGTTTAACTTTACATAAATATTTTTTTATTGCGATCAATGATTTCAATTTCATGCTTCCTTACATTATAAATAATTGAATTGAATAAAATTTAATAGGATAGGGAAAATTCTGACACACATTCACTTTTAATTTCATCTTGTCGTTCTTTATGAAAAATACTTTTTTCACGTATTTTATCTGCGAAACCCTGAAACTCCCAAAATTGTAATCCGTTTTTCATTTATTCAACACAAGTAAAATGTTTTTTGAGTCATTCAAATCGGACGCTTCGTTCTCTCTCTCTAAAACTGAATTGCTATTTTTGCCTCGTATCTTTGAAACTAATTGGCCTAACTTGACCAAAAACTAATCAGCACGTCTTTCCATCAATAGAAATCGAATGTTTTTTGAATCATCCAAATCGGTTGATCCGTTTTCCCGAATACGTTGGCCAAAAAATTGTATCCGCACGTACATACATATTACACACATTATACGTACACACACATTCGTCATTTTTTTAAAGTATGCCAAAATGATCGCAAAACTATGCCAAAAAGTTAATTTTTGATTTTTTGCGTTTATTATAACAAAACCTTAAAAAAATGCAATTGACAATTAATACAACTCAATAACAATTGAAGAATAAAAAAAACTTAAATCAGTTGCTTTGTAATTGAAATGTAAATGAAAAGTTCTTTATCGAAGTTTTACATGATATAGAGAAAAAACTAACTTTGTCATATTTTTATCACGCTATTTCTTTAAAATTAACTTTTAAATTGATGAAATTTTCGAAGTAGTTTACCATTTGCATGAATAGTGTAATTCCATTGCTTTCAACTATGGTGGCATTTGCCAATATCCCAGCAGGACATACTTTTTTATCTAAAATTTTTTTTGATAAATTTGAATCAATTAAATGTTCGTGAAAACGTATTAATAGTTGCTCGGTATTATTAATAATTATAATTATTATTAATTAAAAATTCAAAGACGTTATAATATTGGTCAGTCAAATAAATTGTGTGATATTATCACTTATCAGAAATATCATGATACTTTACTTCAGGTAGAACACTACTTTTATCTTTTAACCCTTTCTACTTGGATGCCGCCGCTCCGGCGACGAAATTCATACAAATCTCGGAATTCGCGAGTGGAAGGTTAATTAATATATTTGTTAAAAATCCACTAAACATCTCAATCATTTCATGAACCGTCTTATGATCTTCTATGATATTTCTGCACCGTCCGCAGAGCAATATCCAAGATCACGCGCATAAGACAAATGTCAACATTCAGATCACTTCGCTTTTAATGTGATCTATTTGCAATAAAAGTTGTGATCTATTACGAATATAAAACTAGGACCGTGTGAATATGATCTAGTGGTCATAATGTGCGCTCTAAATTTCGAAATTTTGCCATAAAATTAGTAGGTAATTGAATTAATTTGAATAACAGAACTAAATTCATTTACAACAGGTTCAGATCGTTAAATTTAAATTACGAATATTCTCATTGTAATACAAAAACTTAATTTTAATTTTAGAGTTAATAAAAACTTAATTGTTTCTGAAAATATAGCTAGCTACTGTGTGAAAGTAATTGAAAATTAGAAGTCTAAGGTCAAAGGGCCCTTGCGGAAGAATAATGGTAATGATTATAGTAATATTACAATTGATTTTAGTCAGTAATTTTTGCCTGTGTTAAAATCTTCTCGAGAGTTCAAAAATCCGTTAGTGTTCCTCGTTAATTTATACTAAAATTTATTATCCGTATTGAGTTTTCTATTTATCTTTATTGTATAATATCGATTACTCTTCATATAAGAATGAACATGATGATTTTGTTAACTATATTAATTTTATATTTTATTGTGTTTCTAGTATTATTTTATTATTCAGATATTTTATTTATTTTATTTATTAATTTTATTTTTATTATTATTTGCTTTTATTTTATATTAAATCATCACTACGAATATCATTTTGATGTAAATTCTATCCTTTGTACTCTTATTTATTTAAATTTATGTTATTATTATTATCATTATTGCTAGATGTTATATTATTTAACAGTTGTACTAAATATTGTAATTAAAAAAAATATTAATTTTTTTATTAACTTCTCTTGGTAAGTTATAGTAATCGCATAAAAATCTAATATAAAGATTTTTGCATATCTTTACGTTTTTAGGTGTTCTGAATATTTTAGCATGGCTTAGAAAGAAATGTATGTGTGTATATGTATAGTATGTATGTATGTGCGGATTCAAAATTTTGTCAACGATTTTGAGAGCACGGATCAACCGATTTGAGTGATTTAAAAAGCATTCGATTACTATTGATGAGGAGACATGCTCGTTAGGTTTTGGCAAAAGCAGGTCTAGCCGTTTTGAAGATACAGGGAAAAAGCTACAAGAAATATTAATTAACTTTTTGAGAGAATAGAGCATGCAATTTAAATGATTCAAAAACATTTTACTTATAAATAATTTATTAAATTTTGGGCAAGGGAGTTTTATTCGTTTTGCAGATTCAGAAAAAAAAGTTAAAAAAAATCATCAAATTATTAGATATTTTACACATATTATTTTACAGATATTTTAATAATAAATTCAATTTTTATTGCTATTTTTACAAAGATTTAAAATGTTTAAAGTTTACCTATTCAATTCTAAAAATGCCCTCACCATGCCAGTATGAATATGACTTGAAATTCTCAAAAAAAATTATATAAGAAATACATTTTTGCTCTAATATTCCGTATTATCAACTATTTATTAATGTTACTTTCAGTTATAAAACCAATTAAGCAAAACCCCGAGTATTTTCTATTCTGAGCAATCTTAATTATTTATTTATTTATTTATTCATTTATTCATAAGCAAGCCGTAATCAATAATAATAGATATTATTTCAGGCTCTTGTCAATTAATTTCAAATATTTTTATTACTTTTTTGTTTAATAAAATATGATTTGAAAAGACGGAGGACATCTTTCAATTTGTTAATTTCTATTTATGCAGTGAAAACAATTTTTTTTCACTAAAAACCGAATTTCATAATTTCAACCAGTAAGCCGGTTGTTGAAACCGGTTTTTGAAAACCGCCAAATCTTAATTACTACATTATAGTAATTAGAACTATTTAAATAATAATCGTTATTTCAGGTTATTTCTTTCCTTGTATGAAACTTTTTTATGTCTGAATATCGATGAGCTTTTTAAGCAAATTTTTATTTTGTAAAAGCGCTTCACATTTCTACTTTTGCTACAATTATAATTATTTAATTATAAAATAGGCACTGAATTTTTATATTAACTTTATTTATTACAATAAAAAACATGCAGTCAAATAGGCATTACTAATATAATTTTCGAATATCCCTACATTTCTAATACTTATTTCAGCTATTACTAAATTGTGGAAACTTAATCCTGATGTAACATGTAAGCAATCCAATAAAGAAAAGAACTTAAATCTCTCGTAAACCACTCATTTTAAAATCAGTAAAGCAATTTGACTTGAAAATTGTAAAATTTTGCCACAGCTTATCATTTGGCACTTCTTCTTTTATCAGTTAATTCAAAGTTAACAAATATCTAAATTGACTCATATACACAAATTATTATATATAAAGCGCCAAAAAATCTAATAAAACTGTATTCTGCGTGTACTCTGCAGATGAAATATATTCAAAATCACTTTGTATGCAAATGCCATCGTTTTTTAGTGACACAGTTATGTCGCCATAAATTTGGACACTTTTGGGAAATAATAGCATCACGTCATCAATGCCTCACCTCGGATATAGAAGTCGAGCTAATAATAAATTTTTCAAGCTTGGTAATAAAATTTTTGTTGGTATATTTAGACACTGTTTTTCAATAATTGGAAATAATAAAGCAAATTAAACATTCGTGCCGTGGACTAATCGTAAGTTTATTAATTAGAAATTATTTCTATATTATTCGTAGTTTCTATAAATCTTTGAAGTTATTAAAATGGAACATATTTTTTAGGCAAGACAAATATTATATCTATTCAAAGAATGAGATTATATCGTCAGCAAAAAAGTAAAAAAATACAAGTAGTCAATGAATGTATGTTAATTTTAATTACATGAAGTTCTTCAAACACAATTACATAATCCACTGTGTGAACGAAGATTACAGAAATTATTTATCAGCAATTACTTCATTTTTCTAATGAAGGTTCATTTCTAAATGCTAATTACAATGACAAACCGATCATGTCATATTTGAAGTATGACTTTAATTACATAATTGTTTTTGAATACTATACCTGGTAGTAAATTTTATAATATTTTTAACATAGTGTAGCATTGACGAGAGGGGCTATCACTGATGATCTACATTTCGAGGTATATTACCAGGTTGTACGAAACGGTCCATTACCTTGAATAAGTTTTATATTCGATCTACGTCTATAACGTCAATTTCATGCAAATAGGTTTATTTCTGAGACTAAATTAAGATAATGCGTCCGAACCGATAACATTCCTAATTCGATATGTTCTTAGACGTGTGGGGTCACCAATCGCGATCACGTTTAACGTAAACTGACTTAATATTACACCGAAACGAATTGAACGTGTCTAATTTATGACCGAATTAACAAGAAGGTTGTAATTTTTGAATTATTTGTAAATTCAAAGATTATATTATTCAATACTTGGTAAGATTTGACTAGGGCTTTTTGCGCCTAACCCGAGATCCTTAAGGGTAGGGGATGTGCATTTAAATACCTGTATTTATATAGTGGGAGAGCTTTGCAGAAAAAAACGAGTAAAAGCATGTAATTAGATTAATACGTCACGTCACAGTCCGATAAATAATTTATTAATTAATGTGATTTCCATCGTAAAAAGGTCCTTCGAGCCGGATTTAAAAACAATACTATTTATATTTAAATGTTTCAAAGAACTTCTTTTACATTAATCTAACTCAGATTTACACATATCTTTTACTTCGGAAACTTATGACCAATTTAATGTATTATTCAAAATCACAAGCCCAGATACGTTTCTAAATTAAATTTATTATTTTGAAGCCTTGATTTGATTATTTTTATTACACACATATATAGCATTTTTACTGTAGTTTTTTTTGGCTTGATACTAAAGAAAGATATGGGTCTCATTAGGCACCAAAACATCTGTAGGCACATGTAGAGTTTTATGACAAAAAAATAGCCTTGTAAGGTCTGTATCATCTCATTTGTTCGAAGAAACAATAAATTATCTATAATAGAAGATCTCCGATAGCGGTGACTTGGTTTTAATAGTTGGATATATATATATATATATATATATATATATATAAGGTTGTAAACTTATTTTGTTAAAGCCAGACAAAGCGTCGTCTATATTTTTTTATCTGTTGCAAGTTGCATCTAAGATTTATGTTTGTTATAAAAAAAGAAATGTTTAATGTTTCCACCTATATTGGTTTATTTACGGTCTTAACAAATTTAAACATTGCAATTGCTCTATAAACTTTAAATATTACTAATTCAAGATGCACATCAGTATTGTGATCAATAAACAAAAATTTAAAATATCACTCGATTGGCTAGGCATGTCTTAACATAATTCAAAAAATGAATGTTGGATTTCGCAATTAAATAAATATTGTATTAATAAAAAGAGTGGCAATGATATATAAAAACCTTAAATACTAAATATGCCAATTCAATTTTAATGCAGTCAGTTTCAGATTAGGTTGGCATATTAGCTAGGATAATTTATATGATGCATGCGTTGCAATGGGTAACGGATGGTAAACTATCCGTTTGATTTGTGTTAGCTGCCTCTTTTACTTATAAACCATTTCTACATTCACAATCAGTTATTTTTACACTGAATATTTATTACGGCTAAAAGTTTGCCAGGCCAGCTAGTAGCAATATAATAATCCAAGAAAGTATTAACAACATAATTATGCACATACAAAATTTAACTTAAAAAAAAAAGTGCGCGTAAGGGTCACACGCGTTTGATGTAAAACTTATTTGCTACTGTACAAAGTGTTGAAAATATGTATAGTATTTAAATACAATAATGTAATTAGAGTCATACTTCAAATATGACATGATCGGTTTGTCATTGTAATTAGCATTTAAAAATGAACCCTCATTAGAGAAATGAAGTAATTGCTGATTAATACATTCTTCAATATTGTTCACACAGTGGATTATGTTAAACAACCGCCAGACAAATATTGTTTTATAATTTAACTCATCATGTAATTGTGTTTGAAGAACTTCACATAATTAAAATTAACATACGTTCATTGACTGCTTGTATTTTTTTCACTTTTTCGCTGGCGATACAATCTCATTCTTTGAATAGTTGTAATATCTGTCTTGCCTATAAAAATATTTTCCATTTTAATAACTTTATATAAATCATTTATAGAAACTACGAGTTTACGGAACAAATGTTTGATTTGATTTATTATTTTCAAGAAACAGGGTAAAATATTCTTCTGATTTAGACATTTTTTCAAGATTAGTACTACCATGTTACTTTAAAATGTTCACTTATCTATGCCGATTTCTTTGTTGGTATTCTATTCACATACACGACGACTAATCACAATCGACCCGTATAGAAATGATATCATCGAGAGCGAATCACGAATCATTGGCACTCGACTCTCATCTTATCGACTCTTATCTGCCGTGACGCACTTCCGTTGCATTTGTACGGATTTACATCCTAGTCGAGCCTAAAGAAGTTTTACTTCAAAAATGTTGAACAGTCAGGCGTCGTATTAATTTTAATAAGGGCATTTCATTCCAAAATTTTCCACTAATAAAAATAATTCACACCGAATATTTGTGACACTTTCGTAAGGCCATAATGTGCGTGATTTAATTCGTAGAATTGTAACATAGAAAATAGTGTTCCCAAACATCTAGAAATATTTGATTCATTTAATAGCCCGCGGTCTCCGAATAAATAATTCATAACGAATTCACATACCATCTCGAACCAGTTAATACCAAATTGTGTTTATATCTCAGATTCAACACGTGTTGACGTGTGTCGGTAGATTTTTTTTAGAATGTAGGTGATATGTTCACTAGTAACAATAAATTAGATTAGAAGTTGATGTAAGATGTAAGGTTATCCCGTATAATCTATTTACCGTTTTGAGTTTCAAGAATACGTAGAAAATTGTGATTTTTGATAATTTTTTGACTCGATGTATGATTTTATGTTAATATCCAATACTTTTGTTTGTGTTTAGATGTTATTGTTAGAAATTTTCCGTGCAATCTTTTTTGCTATTTTAATTCTGAGAATTTATATAAATTGTGATTTTTGACAAAATATTTGGCTCACATTATAATTTATGTCAATATCCAAATACTTATTTCTGCTTTAGGGGATTGGTTTAGGTAATACAAATATGACATATGTGACATCAAATGTCACAAAAATTTTATATTTTTAATACTTATTTTATAACCTACTGGTGCACCTTAAGGCAAATTGCTGGAACTTCCCGTACCAACATTAAATACTCGATGAAAATAAATCAGTAATCAATAAAAATTGATCAATGATTAGTAACAATGTTTTTGAATATTTTCAAAGAGATAATTATAATTAACTTCCCGTAGGGTAAGTTATAGTAATCGCAAAAAAATCGAAAATGAAAATTTTTATATATCTTTACGTTTCAGAGGTTTCTGAACATTTTGGCATACCTTAGAGAAAATGGATGTATGTGTGTGTGTGTGTGTGTGTGTGTGTGTGTATGTATGGTGCGGATACAAATTTTCGTCGACGATTTCGGGAACACGGATCAACCGATTTGAA
>NW_020539726.1:27257969-27434133 GCF_003426905.1 Ctenocephalides felis
TTCATATATTTTTTATCATCACTTATCTGCATACGTTTTTATCTCATTGTTAGTTCTTTCTATTTACCTTCGGTGCAAACTCTTGCTTTTCTCTCTTTACAACTTCTAATCTCATTCATTTTCGAGAATGTAGCAATAGCAAGGCATGAAAAAAATTGAAACACATTCCAGAAAACCTAACAAATTATATTCCGATAAAAGTTACTCATCACTTTCGATAACGAGGAACGACGCAGAGAAGTTAAACCGATACATCCATCGAATTGCTATCATTCGAACACGCACCGGATCGATACTCAATACAGTTCCTCGATGGCTTCGTGTGCGGTCCAATAATATATATAAAGGCGATGATGGTCTCCGAGTTCTTGGGCCTAAAATCACCGGCGTAGTGTTAAAGTCGAGATTAGAGCGGCTATTAAACAAATGGACACAAATATAAATAAATCGAAAACGAGGTGTAGTGCACTCGCAACTCGACGTGCCACGAGATATTGGTTTCACGTGTGTGCACAACGTTGTCGACATGGAGGAAAATCTGATGGTTTTCAATGTGTGAAGACATAAATTTGACTTAATTTTACAGTCTCTGTATGAAATTAGAACACATGAACATGAATGAAATTAGAATACAACTGATCAATTAGTTAGTCATATTTCATATGAATTCTCAGTAAACACATTTTGATTTTTTCTTCCAATATATAAATAAAAATTATTTTAATTATGCCCAAAATAAGGCATAACGAGTAGTGTATGGAATCGTGCCTTAAGGCAAATTGCTGAAACTTTCCGTACCGTAACAAAATGTTCGAGGAATATTAAGTGTTTTCAAATAGATTATTATAAATATTGTAATATTGTCTAATATTTATAAAAGTTAAATAAACTAAATTACAAAGTTAAAATTATTCCCTCAAAGTATATACGTGAGCTTTAGAACTTTAACCAGAATTAAAATTGAAATCTGAATTATTTTTTATCCAAAAAAAAAAGAATATTAAAAAAAAAGAAAATTAAAAAAAAAATGAAATGATAATTTTTTTTACAAAAGCAATTGTTTCGTCAACACAAGCATAAGTTTTTTGAAGTATTCAAATCGGATGCTTATTTATCACAAAAACTGCCATTTTTTGTGCATTTAGATCGGTATCTTCAAAATGACTGGACCTGCCTTCGCTAAACACTGATCACTTCTCCCAATCATTACAAATTGAATGTTTTTTAGATCATTCAAATCAGATGCTCCGTTCTCCCAAAAACTCAACTTTTTATTTTCTGCACTCTTTGCTCTTTATCTTTGTAACGGCTGAACCTGTTTTTGCCAAAAACTAATCAGCTTATCTTCCTATCAATAGGAATCAAATGTTTTGAAACCATTCAAATCGGTTGAATTGATTCCTTTTTTTTCAAATGCAGGTCCTGCGGTTTCTGTCATACGAAAAAAATGTTCAAAAAAATATTTTTAACTGTATGAATCAATCGACATGAATTGGTAGCAAACACTTTCAAAAAATTGAATAATTTTTAAAATTAAAAAAAAAAAATTAAAAAAATATCAATTTTCAAAAAATTTCAGTTTTTTTTTAAATTCATGTCTTTCAAAAAAAGCATTTTTTGATTTTTTTTAATATTCAAATTATTCATGTTTTCAACATTTTCAAACATTTTCAGAAAAATTCAGAATTATCAAAAAAAATCTTTTGCTTTAGTTAGCTTTTGAGTTCCAGCAATTTGCTTAAGGCATGATCCCCGTGGTTCACTAGTTGTTAGTTTTCAACTAAAATTCTTTAAACTAATGTTTGCCTGTTTAGGCCTAACTTTCTTACAATTATAGGATTTACATGAATTATGATAAATCCTTCTGCAAATTAGTGCAAAAAATTGGAAGTTGAAAGTAATTTTTTGTTTTTTTTTTTTAATCAAAACAAATTTATGTACATTAACACGAAAAACTAAATAGACGAAATTTGTCAAAAAAATAGTTTATCATTTGTAACCATATTTTTTTGCGTTGCAAAACTGACAATTTTCATGCAAATGAAAAATAATTTTTGGACAAAATTATGAATAGTAATTATTATTTTTAAATGATTAAGCACTGTTAATTGAACTATTGCGCTTATTATAAATTTTTAACCATTTTTAAGAAAAATCTTAATGTTATAAAACAAAGCCCAAGCTGCAAACTTCTCGGTGGGATCAAAGCGTTTGAGTTACAGAACTGTCTCAACTCCTTTGTATATGTATTTTGTAGTACGAATAAATTAAGATAGTTAATCGCATTAGTTATTATGTATCGAATTTGTTTTATAATAAATAAAGTATCGTATCGTATAAATAGATAGGATTGGAAATTATATGAAACGCTTTTATCGCTTTACAAAGAGCGGCGGCGTTTTCAAATGTTGGATTTTCGAACGTCAAGCTAAGATTTAGTAAATTGGAAATGGTCATCAAAAGATAGTAGATAATTGTATACATACAGATATTTTTTTTGTTTTGGAAATAGATTGTTTAGAAAACATGCTTTTACACAAAAACGTTATATATTTTGAAGAGACGTTAGTAATCAATTTACTAATTAATAATTAAATGTAACCAATTTTTAATAATTCTTGAGTAGATTAGGGTTTTATTTTGAATACTTTTGAATACGAGAATTGGAACATTTGTAGCTCTTCGGGAAGTGTGTGAAATCAAAGAATTTATTTAGATACGAAAATTTATTTATCGCTTTATTATAATATTTCAGTTGTTGCTGGTTCAAGAGTTCAGGACTAACTAACTTATATTTTTACATTTTTAAAATATTTCCAATATTTCTAGTTTTATGATAGCTCGCCGAAGGTACATGAGCTATCATAAACTTTTATTAAGGGTTGTCTGGCAGATGTACAAAATATTCGCAACATTTACCGTTACTTGGGAGTATACATCGTTCAAAGGAATTTACTTATGACTATTATTTATAATTATAAAGAACACAATTCTCAACACCTCCATCGTGAAAATTAAGCCGTCCTCGGCTTATTACATAACATTAGCGAATTTCAGGTTGTAATTAACTGGTACATTAGTAACTAAAATCTTTATCTTAATAACTATGAGTTGATGCATAATGGATATAACAACTAAAGACATCAATTTTTATTTATATTTTAGTAAATCAAAACACTTAGCTAAACCTTAACATTAATATTATAAATTGGACTATTTTTTTAAATTCTAGATTTACATTTATATTACATATTTTAGATTTAGTTAGCTAAAAGCACTTAGCTAACCCTTAACATTAATATTATAAATTGGACTTTTTTTTTAAAAATTCTAGATTTACATTTACATTACATATTTTAGATTTAATTTATTTGTGAAAAGAAATATTATTTTTATTATTATTATTTAATCAATAAAATTTAATTGATAATTTGATTTATGTGCTAATTAACATTATTCTATGAGATTTATCAAATTAATTAAATGCAATTCAATAATATTTTTTTTTTTAGAAAATTTGATAAAGATTATGTTACTTTACTCGTTTGGTATAAACTTTTTCAATTTGTTGTTGTGCACTTGTACATGTTTATTATGGATCAAAATGGTACTATTTATACTATGGGTTTTTAATATTTTAAAGTGACCTTTCCATAGGGGCAAAAGTTTTTTGCATCGCCGCGGATACGGAGTTTCATCTCTCAAAAGCACATACTCATCGATCTCAAAGGTTTCAGGGTTCAAATTTTGATCATAGTTACTTTTAGTTTTTTCTTTATTACTCAGTAAATTCTGTCGAGCGAAACTATTCGCGTGCGATAACCGCGATTTTAACTCATTAACGTAAGTGTCGTAGTTATATTGAAATATAGGTTTTGCTATAGACAGTGGTAATTCTATTTTCCTACCAAAAACTAACTCGAAAGGTGTGTAATTTGTCGCGTTATGTATAGTTGTATTATGGATAAAAACTGCGTATTTTATGCATTTGTCCCAATCTGTTTGGGTTTTGTTAATATAAGATCTCAAGTTTTGAACATAATCCCTATGGATCCTTTCACAAGAGCCATTCGACTCAGGTCTGTACGGGGAAGTTGTTATCTTTTTAATTTTTAGTAATTTGCAAACGTCCTTGAATAAATTGCTAGTAAACGTGGTGCCTTGATCAGATAGAATTTCCTTAGGAAAGCCAAATTTTAAAATAATTTCTGAAACGAATGCATTTGCGACTGTCGAACTTTCTTGATTACAAATGGGGATGGCGCCTGCATATTTCGTTAAGTCGCATATAAATGTCAACAAATATTTATTTCCGGAGTCAGAAACGGGGTAAGGGCCGCAAATATCAATACAAATTTTTTCGAAAGGCTCGCGGGCTGTTGTTGTTATAACTAAAGGTTGCCTTGTTTTCTTACATACTTTATTTTTTTGACAATCAGGACATTTGCTTACATATGATTTAATTTGTTTTCGCATCTTTGGCCATTTGTATATGCTACGTATTCTGCTGAACGTTTTTTTATGGCCCAGATGACCTCCCGTATATTGTGATCTATGAAATTGGTTTAAAATCTTACTTATCTCATCCGGTGTTAGGTTTTCAATAATTTTGTCATAATAAATTTTTAATTTTATGTCGGTGTCTCTGAAAATGTATCGTAATAAAATTCTAAAATTTTCTATTGGTATGTGGCAAAAACTTTGAAATTGTGCGGGGCTGGAATAGCAATGGATTTAATATTTTCTTGAATTAAATGAGCTTTTAGATTTAAGAGGCAATGGAAAAAATCTTCAAGTGTTGGCTGGGAATTCATGTTATTTACAATTGAGTAAAAAATTTGTTTTTGAGAGTAGTTTAAGTTGAAAAAATCGTGTGTTCCGTAATTAGCCAAATTGTTATTAATGTTACTATGTTGGAAAAAATCGAAATATTTAGTTAATTTATCATCGGGAGTTTGGTTTTTTATCACGAATATCAATGCGGATTCTTCATGTTTTAGGGATGTGAGAAAAACTTCATTCGATTCCTCGATATTGTTATTAATTATAACCGAGGTTTTAATAGTATTTAAAAAATTTTCAAAATTATTTTCGGAATTAAAATTGCATCTGCATAGAAGAGATAATTTTGGTTTAGAATCGATAGGAATAGATGAAATATTTTCATTAGAAACTAATTCTTGAATATCAAAAAATGAGCGAGATAAACTATCGGCATTCGTATTAGATGATCCAGATCTATAAATTATATCGAATTCATATTCTTCTAAGGAAAGCCTCCAGCGCATTTGTCGTGAATTTGGATCTTTACATTTGTACAGGTAGATAAGGGGCATGTGATCAATTTGAATGGTTTACCATAAAGGTAAGGTCGGAAATGTTTTATGCTCCATACGATTGCTAAAAGTTCTTTGTCTATAGTAGAATAATTTTTTTCTGCGGGGTGCAAGGTTCGCGATGCATATGCAATTGGTAAATCTTTTCCTTCGACATTTTGAGATAGAACCGCGCCTAATGCAAAACCGCTTGCGTCCGTGGTTAATGAAAATTCTCGATCGAAATCGGGATACTGGAGTAAAGGTGGATTTATTAGTTTTTGTTTAAGTTCATTAAATGCAAGTTCACACTCTTGGGTCCAATTAAATTTTGCGTTCTTTTTTAATAATTCGGTTAGAGGTAATGCAATTCGGGAGTAATTTTGTATAAATTTGCGGTAGTAACCGGACAATCCTAAAAATATTTTTATTTCTTTTTGATTGGAAGGAGTGGGAAAGTTTTTTACTGAGGAAATTTTATCAGGATCAGGAGACACACCGTGTGCACCGATAATATGGCCTAAATACGTAATTTCGTGTTTCAAAAAATGACACTTATCGGGTTGCAACTTTAGATTGTATTGTCGTAATTTTTCTAGCACTTCTAGTAACTTGGTATTATGTTCTTCAAGTGTTTTCCCGTAAACTATTATGTCGTCCATATAAACTAGAGTTCTAATTCCTTGTATGCCCGACAAAACTGTATTGGTCAGTCTCTGTAAAGTCGCCGGTCCGCCCTTAAGTCCAAACGGTAACCGTTTATACTCAAAATGTCCGAAGTCAGTAGAAAATGCAGTTTTTTCTCGGTCAGTTTTATTTAGTAAAATTTGATGAAAGCCTTGAGCTAAATCTAGAGTCGTGAAAAATCGTGAGTTACCTAGTTGGTCAATAATGTCAGTGATGTTTGGTAATGGGAAAGCGTCCGATTTTGTAATTGCGTTTAATTTTCGGAAATCGACGCAAATCCTCCATTTTTTATTTCCGTCAGCATCAGGTTTTTTGGGGACAATAATTAAAGGAAAATTCCAGGGACTTTGCGAGTTTTGAATAATATCGTCTGCTAACATCTGTGAAACTTGTCGGTGAATTTCTGTTTTATGAGCGTGCGGTAATCTGTAGGGTTTTATGTATATGGGTTTTTCGTCATTTTCGACGGGGATACTATGAGTAATCGTATTTGTATATGTCAGTTTGTCGTTTTCTAAATAAAACAGATCATGAAATTTTGTACAAATATTTAAAATTGAATCTTTTTCGAGATTTGTCATGTGATTAGTTTTTATGCATTGTAAAACTTTTTGTACTCTTTGATTCTTGTCATTGTCATCAATTGTGTCGTTGTAATTTACGTTATTGAACAAACATTGAAAATCGATTGATTCTTGGTTAGATTTGATAGATTTATTTTTATTAAGATTTATAGAGTCGATTATATCAAAGTTGCTTAATAACTCGAAGTTTACGTCTTTTGAATTAAGGAATTGACGATCTGACGTAGGATTAATAACATTTATAAAAAAACAATTTTCAATAGGTTTTACAATACAGTTAGCTAATATCAATCCGTTTTCATATTGTTTTGAAAAACATACTGCTTCGTCGTTTAACGCAGTTTCGATTTTTAATGTTGTTTCGGATCGAGGAGGGATTAAATGTTTTTCGAAATTAACTAAAGGGGTTGTAAACTCTTGGTTATTGATTTCTAGTGAAAATAATTTAGAATGATAATTAATTTTTGCTTTAAATTTCAATAAAAAATCTTTACCGATGATTCCTGAATATTTAATTGGAAGATTTGATACAACTTGAAACGGAAATTCTGTATTTTGTTCGGAAAATTTAAAGTTAATATAAGAAACGCCATGGGTTGTTAATGAATTTGATGTTATTCCAATTAGTTCAATTTTTTTATCTGTGTATACAAGAGTTTCTTTATCAATGTTATGAACTTTAATTAATGATATGTCACTACCGCTGTCTATTAAAAAATTATGAAAAGTATTTGGTAGCTGTGTAGTTTCTAAAATGATTGATTCATAACTGTTCGGAAAATTTAAATTTATATTGTTACAATTGCTATTTACATGAATGCCCGTCCCGGAACGGGCTCTGGCGAGTTTTTTGAACTTGAAGAAGGTGTATTCGATTGGATTCATTATTTTCAGCTATCGGATTAGATTATTAATAGATAAACAACTTTCCTGTTTTATTTGCGGAACCATAGAGATTTGAGTTTGTTGGAAAAAGTTTTTACGATTGGGATGTCTACATTGATCAATCGTATGACCGAATTTTTTACAATAATTGCAAATTATCTGTGAATTTTTATGTTCGGCTTTGAAAAAACAATTACCACTGCTATGACCTATTTTATTGCAAAAGTCGCATGTTAAAATTGAGGATGAATCGGTATCTTCGGCAATGGCAAAGTCTATGGCGTCATTTAAATTATCGAATCTACAACATTTTACTAAATTTTTCAACGGCATTTTTAGTCCATTGAGAAAAGTTCTGAGAGCCATTTCATTATAAACATTTTGTAAATTATCCGCGACTGTCTGATCGTGTGTATCATAATCTTTATCATAAATTCTGTACAATAGTTTATTAATTCTTTCACTGAAAGATTTTACCGATTCATTAGGTTTTTGTTTATAATTTAGCAACTCTGCAAGAAGGATTGATACAGGAGTTTTTTCCGTATATTCTTTATACAAAAATGATTTTAATGAGTCCCAGCAAGAAATTTTGTTACGTATTATTTTTATTAGTACATGAGGTGGGAATTTACTTTTTATGGTTAAAAATAGTTTTTGTGATTCACTGGCCTTTAAGTTTTCATTCAGTGAATCACATACATCAATAAAAATACGTACATCAGTTTCGTTTTCAATAAAATTCGGTAATATAGCTAAGGCTAAATTTAAATCTAATAAGTTTTCATTCAAAATTGTAGGTTGGTTCTCCATCTTGAATTTGTAATAATATATGAATTTTCTTACTTGAATTCCTTTTGATTATGATAGAGGGTTTTGTTCACCTTGATCGTCGCTCCGGGGTTGTAAATTTAGGTCCTGATTTGGTCCCACGTTTTAAACTTCAAAATCTTCTTCTGAACTTGTTATTATTCTTTTTATTAAATCTTCCAGTTATTATTTTTTATTAGAATTATTTTGATGATTTTATATAGATTTTGATCGATTTATTTGATAAGCACTTTATTTTTGTATCACTTGATAATTTTAAGAGTTTGGTTATTTTTCACACACTTTTTGTTTTAATTTTTTTATTTATTTTATTAATTTGCACTCTTATCTCGGAGTTGGATTCGATTAAGCTGCCACCAAATGAAGAGACGTTAGTAATCAATTTACTAATTAATAATTAAATGTAACCAATTTTTAATAATTCTTGAGTAGATTAGGGTTTTATTTTGAATACTTTTGAATACGAGAATTGGAACATTTGTAGCTCTTCGGGAAGTGTGTGAAATCAAAGAATTTATTTAGATACGAAAATTTATTTATCGCTTTATTATAATATTTCAGTTGTTGCTTGTTCAAGAGTTCAGGACTAACTAACTTATATTTTTACATTTTTAAAATATTTCCAATATTTCTAGTTTTATGATAGCTCGCCGAAGGTACATGAGCTATCATAAACTTTTATTAAGGGTTGTCTGGCAGATGTACAAAATATTCGCAACATTTACCGTTACTTGGGAGTATACATCGTTCAAAGGAATTTACTTATGACTATTATTTATAATTATAAAGAACACAATTCTCAACAATTTATAGTTATAACTGATAGAGGTCCCGGGTTCGATACCCACTTCGAGCAGCCTATTGTCCCGCATCAGTGACAAAGATTTTCACTTGGAAATATAGATAGAAATATGTATTCAAGTGAAAATAGCCCTTACCCGGCATTGCTGCACCATACTCGCTCGATTACAGAAATTGTAATAATAATTTATCATAGAAAGATGTGATAACTGTTTGGGTTGCCATCTGTCAAACAGACTAGTATCAAGTCAAAATCAGCACAACAGCTTATAGGATTATTAGGTTCTGATTGCTGTTCAAAAATAATAATAATAATTAACATATTACAACCCTACTACGGCAAGTAGTTTGATTTTAAAAAATTATCAAAGCTTGATAAAATAATATAGTCAAAATTTGTGTCAAAACTTTATTTTGTGATGTGATGAGTCGAATCAATTTAAAATAATGAACTACAACTTTAGGACATACAAGCACGTTTCTGTGCAATATAATTAATATAATTAAAGATAATTTAAATGTTTCGCGAATATGCAATTCGAAATCACAATGTTCAGATTCAATTGAAAGAAATAACTTTATTTTCAAAATAAACAGTTAAAAATTTTATCTAAATATCTAAATTTCAATTTCGATTGATTAAATTAGTTCTTACATATTTCGGGAAGTTCATGCTAATTGCTTTAAGGCTAAATGCCACTTTCAACAAGTTTTCAAATTTTGAATTGTTACACACAAAAGTGACTTTGTTCACAAATTTTCTTATTTTTTCAAACATTGATGAATTTTTAAAATTAAATGTTTGGTTGAAGGGAATATTTTCGTATGTTTTTTTGGGACCTTTATATATATCGATCTTTGTCCGATCTTTGTCCAAAATTAATCAGTTATTAATTTCTAAATAACATCTTTCGAATAAAATCTATTCAGATTTTTTGGCTAAAACGTGAACGAATTTTTTTCACTTTTCTGCTTATTACATAGAAACGGCTAGGACGATCGTCGCACAAAACTGAGAAACGATAGTCCTCATTGAATTACATCTAACGGTTTTTGAAGTTTTGTAATCGATTTAGCAGCTTTTGAAAAAAAAAAAATTTGGTCCCATTAGATTCAGAATGTCTTCAAACGTTCAGAAAAGATAAAATTAGCAAATCGGATTTTTGGGCGAAAACATGAACTTGAGTGAGAAAGTTTAAATACTTTTTTTTGCTAAAGAATTAAAATTTTGTCAGAAAAATTGGATCCGGCACTGCCCACCTAAATCCATTTACCATTTACCATTTACCATTTAATCGTAATGCTTGCTCAGATTTTAACACTAATGTTGTTATATACCTGTGTCAGTAATTTATATGTCGTTTATTGGCCATGCGGTCCCATAACGAGAATCTCTTTTCGAGCGCGGGCTTTTTGAATTCGGTCTTAGAATCAAACTCATTATCATAAACATGTTAGCATCGTTGAGTTTCATGGTCTTCTATTATTTATAGATAACAAAAACCGAGTCATTGAAATATTTGACCTCTTTAATTGCTGCCCACACTACGCTTTTAGAAAAAAATCACACATAATCTTTACAGATTTATAGTATTTATTTGATTTATGCGGAACGTAATAGAAGATTTGTCAAAGCGGGCGTGAGAAATTTTTTATTTTGCTCAAGAGATTTGGAATATATTTATTTATGATTTTATTTTAGATATCGAATGAGCAAATGGTTTTAGATATATAGTAGGTAATTAATCATCTAAAATTTTCGGAATTGCTTTCTCGATATTTGCTAATACTTCCGAACAATCTAATTTCTATTTCAAGATATTGCGAGAGTGTCTTTTAGTTCATATTACGTTTTATACAAAATTTGTACTTGATTTTTGAATGTATTAAATTATGTTGTCATTGTGATAATTGTAGTAGTAATGTATGATACTTATTTGCTGATTTAATGATTAAATTGTAAATTGTTAAATAAATAAACATTCTTGATATTTTTGTATACAACTTTAATTTAATTTTTAAACTAGTGAGGCGCATGGCATCGTGCCTTAAGGCAAATTGCTGGAACTTTGCGTACCGTAATTAAACATTCGAGAAATAAAAATATTCAATACTTGTTCTGATTAACTTCAAACAGATTATTCATTGTAAAAACATACTGAAAACTTATAAGTGCTATTTGAATTATACGAGCGTATTCTACAAATAACTTTGTGTATGTTTATAATAAATTTGTTCTTTTTTTTTGCGATATCTTAGAATTTTTTTCAAAATTTTGAAATTTTTTAAGAAGTTTGAAATTTTTTGGATTTTTTTTTAAAAAAAACGTTTTCTTTAAATTGTTTTTGAAAATTTAGAAACTTTTGACAATATTCGATTTTTTTTGAAAATTTCGAAATATTCTCAAATTTTTGTAAGAAATCGTATTTTTTTTAAATTTAGATATTTTTTGAAACTTTTCAAAATTTGATTTTTATTTTGAAAATGATGAAAAATTTCGAAAATTTAAATTTTTTGAAACTTCGATTTTTTTTTTTTGAAAATTTCTAATTTTTTTTGTTGAAAATTTTCAAAATTACGAAATTTTCTGTCAAAGCATTTTTTGCACACTGTCTATTCAAGCAAAATGTTTTTTGAATTCATTTAATCGGATGATCTGTTCTCTAAAAACTGCATAACCGTTTTTACATCTTTTGCGCTCCTGACCTCCGAAACGGCAAAATTGCCTTTTGCAAATACTATATGTTTTTTTGTTATATAAAACAATTTAATAATTACAATACAATTAAAATATTCATTTGAAACTAGTTGTAACTTGTAAATTGTAAATGATTAAGTAATGCCTCGGGGTGAAAATTTATTATTTTTTGTGTAATTTTAGCATTTGAACATAATTTTAAAATCAAAATGAGATAGATGTTTCTATATTTAAGAGCACAACATTCCAAATCAATCAAGGTATACCATTTGTAATATTTTCTTCTCATTTTTATTACATTTTATACAAAAATTGATCTTCAAATAAATTGTATTTTTTATTGCATAATTATTTTCAAAATTTCGGATATATGGGATAACTCCTTCTTCAGGAACTTTGAAACTTACAAAAAAATCTTTTGTATATTATTTTATTTAAATATCTTTTTCTCATTAATCACTTGAATTCTGATTCTGCACTCACTAAAAATTGTAATTACACATAATTAAGGTATAAGTTTTTACCATTGTGAGATATAGGTTGACATTTCTATTTTTATTGGGTTTTTAATATGGATATTTTCGAATTTCGTTTCTCCCAGAAGCTCAAATGCTCCAAAATTGATTAAAAAAATTCTCTAAAAGTTTTAGCTCTTAATATTAACTTTAAAATAGTCCACGGTCCAACCAAAGGTTCTTATAGAAATAACATGGGTAAAATTTCATTTGATTTTTAGAATATTATAACTTGGCGACAAGTGAATCAAAACTTTGAGAATGACATTGTATTTGCTTACTTAGATCATATATAAAAAAATCACAACAAAAAATTGATACCTTATAAAATAAGTATTTACTTAGGAAGAAGAATCAAGAAACTTTGGTTGGAGTGCGGACTATAATAAAGTTAATATTGAGAGCTAAAACTTCCAGAGAATTGTTTTTTATCAATTTGGAAACATTTGAGCCCTTGGGAGCAAAGAAATTCAAAATAAATATCCATATTATTCTGTTTGTTACAATACTGTCTTTAGCAAAAAGCGGAACATATAATATATATTATCATGTATCTGATTTTACCATCCAATTCCAAATGATACAGTTCTAGTGATTTATTCATTCAATAAATTTTAATGTAGATATGTGCAATCCATATCGCAAAAATTATGATTTTTATTTGTTCGATTCGCAGTACAGATGTATCTTGGAAATTCTTGTGATATAATTCATACTGTATGGAATCTGAATTATTAATCTTTCGGATTGTGTCCATTGTGCTCAGATTTATTCGAAGCTTGTACGCTATATATAATATCAGGCGAATATGACTTTACTTATGAAATGGAATGGTGGCTGATGTAAAATGAATTTTTATTATATTTGCGATTCCTACAAAGTAGATTGAATTTACCATTCCGTATATAATTTACAACTTTTCAATCAGTTCAAAAGTGGGTTCAAACTCCAATTCTTTCAATTTTGACTTCAAAAATTAAAAAAACCGAATTAGAACCAATTTTATATTTGTTACTTATATAATATGTTACAATTAGTATAATATAAAGTGTCTTATTAAACAAAAGGAGTTGTGTGTATAATTTAATTAATCCTTTTACCCAAACCAAATAATAGCATTCATACAGACTATATAAAAAAACTCTTTTTTTTAACTTATTAACTAGTTGTGTATGGCACCGTGCCTTAAGGAAAATTGCTGGAACTTTCCGTACCGTAACAAAATGTTGGAGAAATATTAAATGTTTTCAAATAGATTATAAATACTGTAACAATGTCTAATATTTATTGGAATTATATGAACTCAATTACAAAGTTAAAATTATTTTTCTAAAGTATTTTAAGTGTGCTCTAGAACTTGAGCCAGAATTAAAATTAAAATCTGAATTATTTTCGATATACAAAAAAAATTATAGAGAAAAAAATTTGAAATAATTTTTTTCCCAAAAGCAATTGCTTTGTCAACACAAGCAGAAAGTTCTTCGAATCATTCAAATCGGACGCTTATTTCAAAAACTGCCATTTTTGCACATTTAGTTCTGTATCTTTGAAATGGCTGGACCTGTCTTTGCCAAAAACAAAACACAACTTCTCCCCGTCATTACAAATTGAATGTTTTTTAGATCATTCACATCGGAT
Source organism: Ctenocephalides felis (assembly GCF_003426905.1). Lineage (NCBI taxonomy): Eukaryota > Metazoa > Arthropoda > Insecta > Siphonaptera > Pulicidae > Ctenocephalides > Ctenocephalides felis. The sequence continues at coordinate 27,271,924 of NW_020539726.1, forward strand.
GCTCCAAAATCTCAAAATCTTGATTTCTATTTTCTGCACTCTTTGCTCTTTAACGGCTGGACCTGTCTTTGCCAAAAACTAATCAGCACATCTCCTTATCATTAGGAATCGAATGTTTTTTGAAACAATCAAATCGGTTGGTCTGTGCGCCCGAGAAAGAGGTCGAAAAATTGTATCCGTACATACATACAAAAGCACACACACACACACATTCATTTTTTCTGAGGCATGCCAAAGTGTTCAAAAACTTCTGAAACGTGAAGTTATGCAAGAATTTTCATTTTTGATTTTCGGCCCATTACTATAACTTACTATACTGAAAGTTGTAAATATAGGAGTCGATTTTTTGGTACTAATAAGTGTGAAATTTTTTTTTTTGCTGTGCGATAAGGCGAATTTTAGATACAAAACACGTGGAAAACGCACAAACGCCAACAAAAAAATATTGCAAAAAGAAAGTATGTTGAAAGTTTTTAGTGCTAAGAAACATGTATAACATAGCGTTTCCATGACAACCTTATGTTATCGTCTATTTTACCGACAATTGACCTCTAAATGTATAGATACTAGAGAACAATTTCCATTTTTTGATATTTTGACTGAATTTAATATAAATCTATATCCATTTATGAATTTTCCAGTAGCTCTTCCACAAATAAAAAGTCTCCGACTTGTGTGGCTGTTCGTATCACTACAAACAGCTCTATTAGAACTTGCGTATGCCTTGATTAAGTATGCAAATATATTATCAGCGCAAACTATAGCTTAGGATTTGTTGCTTCCCATGTTGGGATTAGTTTGTATGAAAAGGATATTTTCGCATTCAGTAATATCTCACTATGTAGGCTATCGGAATTAAAATCGACGTTATATATCACATCGCGGGATAAATACTTTGTATAACGATATTTGTTACTGTTTATTATCGTGTGCGGCTATAAATTCTGTTTTATTCGTAATTGTGATAAATAAATCATAGCTTTGTTAAACATCAAAAGTTTGAAGCTGAGGGAAGAATTAAATTTTTTCGAAATTTTAATAACCTTGCTTAGGGTAAGGTTAGGGTAGTAATTGCAAAAAAATCGAAAATGATTTTTTGTGTGGTCTTTACGTTTCAAAGGTTTCTGAACATTTTGGAATAATTTAGAAAAAATGAAAGTATGAATGTGCGGATACAATTTTTCGTCGACAATTTCGAGAACACGGATCAACCGATTTGAATGATTCAATAATAATTCGATTCATATTGATAAGGAGACGTGTGCTGACAAAGCTATGATAAATAAATCATAGCTTTGTTAAACAATAAAAGTTATGCTGAGGGAGAAATTAGAATTTTTCGAAGTTTTATTAATTTCCCTTAGGGTAAGTTATAGTAATTGCAAAAAAATCGAAAATGAACTTTTGTGTGTGTCTTCCTATTGATAAGGAGACGTGCTGATTAGTTTTTGACAAAGACAGATCTAGCAGTCTAAAGATACGGAGCAAAAAGTGCCAAAAATAGTAATTCAATTTTTGAGAGCGCGGAGCATCCGATTTGAATGATTCGAAACATCTTATTTAAATTGAAAAAATGAAGAATTGATGAATTGTTTGTGATGGCGGTTTCAGAGATCCAAGGAAAAATCTGAAAAAAAAATTTTTCGGAAAAGTTTCTGAAAAAAATGAATTTTTTTTTAAAATTTTAATTTTTGGTATGGGATGTTTCAGCAATTTGTTAATTGTTAGTGTATGTGATATTTTACCACCAATATACATTTTTAACTACCAAGTCTTATGAACTTTGGACAGTTAACATAGCGTTGCTATAGCAACACTGCTACATTTTTATTTTATTGGAAAATTGGTCTCTTAATTGCAAAGAAACGTCCAGACCGATCCTTGTTAAAATCGATAAGTTTTTAAATTTTTAAAATCGATTCAGTATTTTTAAGAAGAAAACATGGGCGAAAAACGTTGCAATTCTTTACATACACACATGCTTTTAATTTTCTAATTAAATTAAAATCTATTTTTTTTAATTCAGAATGACTCGAAACGTTGAGAAAACATGAAATTAGTAAGTTGGATTTTTTGGGATGCTAAATACAAATATAATATATAAATACTGCAAAATATAATATTATTTACATATTTATTAAGTGTTCATAAAATCAGTATATGTCATTTCAGTTACCAAAAATGATAAACAGGAACAATCAAAAAATATATTAGAAAAATATATTTTACGTTATTTAAATTACATTTTGAAGATATATAGCAATTGTGAATATTAAAATTGAAACTTAATTTTCTTAAACGGCACAACATTTTTAGATATTTCATTTGTTTTTTATTATAACTATTTACGAGTGACTATGTATTATAATTTCGATTTTCAATAAATTTAGATCGATGACGTAATCTTAAACTTGATATTTAACAATCCACATAATCGCGAATATAGAATCAAAGATGTCACGTGACAAGACGATTTCGACCAATCATATCAATTCGATCTGAATTACCAGATCGATGACCAATAAGGTACCAGTATTTGTGGCGTAACGCACTTCCGTTACAATTTCGTTTGGAGTAACATTGATGGGGTAACCATAGTCCGCGTAATAAAGTTTGCCTTCAATAATTATTTTAATATTTCTACAAAAATTAAGGTATTTATTCGGATCTCTTTATTGCAGAAGCGATTAGTATAACAGCTAAATCATTTATTCCTTTAAAAGAAATCAATTCCGCATAAAGCACGCGGCTACGTTTTGTCCGATTGTATGAGTTTATATCGCCTCAAGCACACAGAGTCGACCAGAAGTGCCTACATAGAAAATTGCAATGTATTTCAGCAATAAATTCGAGGGCAATCGAGTTGCATTTAACGTTAAATATTTCTAAATCACCATTTCCCGTGCGGCTCAAAGTCATGTACGATATATTATCAAATACACGATTCCGATAACGCGGATTTACAAGTAGCTTTTACTGCTACAGGGGAAGCTGGTGGGAAATAGCAGTAAGGCTATCTTTTCGATATAATAGTAATGGAAAAAATAAAAAGACATGAGGTAAATTGTTTTCTATACCAATTCTAAATTTATTTTTGATATATTACCCTCAAACAAATATTCGGTTCACTCGTGATTGAGTGGACTTCAGTCACATGCCCCCAGGTTTGATCCTGAATCTTCGAGCCTGATGTCAAGCAGTAGTGACATGGGTTTTCACTTGAAACTATAGATAGCAATATGTTTCCCAGTAAATAGCCTTCATCCGGCATTGCTGCATCAATAAAATATTCGTCCTATTACAGAAATTGTAATAACATTTATCACACAGAGATGAAACAACCGTTTGGGTTCCCATCTGTAAAACCGACGTAGTATTAAGTCAAGTTAGCCTAACAGATTATAATAATAAATTCTGAATGCTTGTTAAAACAATAAAGAACAACAATTAGATAAGAGTTGTTACTTCTCAAATTAATTTACAATCACAGACAGTTGTAGTGCTTTGTCCTAACCATGCACTTTATATTTTATGTTTATATCAGGTCATTTTCTTTGATATTATTTATATCTACTTGTAAAAGCTTAGTGAATAAAAGATTTTTTTTATTATATAATGTTAAACCTTAGAAGATCTTGTATTTATTCATTTCAGCGACAAAATTTATTAAAACAAAATATATTAAAACAAGTTTTATTTCTATTGATATCATCAATTTTTGACATACTTTATTTTGCTTGATTTTGATAAGTTTTTAGACGCTATATATAATCAGAATATCATGCAGGGTTTTATCTTAGATCCAATAATTCTTATATTGAAATATGTGTCGATACTTTACGCTACATTTAGCAAATTAATATAAATAAAATAGAACTGATTCGTCATATTCTTCATCGTGCGCCGAAATTAATTTTATGGAATTTGTTTTGGTTTTCATATTCCTCATATTTTGATTTTTTATTATTTATAAATTTTGTCAAAAGCAATTTGCTTGAACTTGAAATTCAATTACTACTTCAATATTTAATACTAATTTTTTCTTTCTATCTATCTAACCACCTACCTGTTCACCTGTCTACCCTTCAATCTGCATACCTGGTTACCCTTCTATCTACCTACCTGTCTACTTTCAGCCTGGGCTCGCCCATAGATAAGCGGTTAAGAGCGATGGAACTTGTTTCAGAGGTCCCGGGTTCGATACCCACTTCGAGCAGCTTGTTGTCAGGCAGCAGTGACAACGATTTTCACTTGGAAATATAGATAGCAATATGTTTCCAAGTGAAAATAGCCCTCACCCGGCATTGTTGCACCATACCACCAACGTAGTTTGTAAGATCTTAATCACAACAGCTCATAGAACCCATAAGTTCTGATCGCTGTCCAAATAAAAAATTAAAAAAAAAATTATAAAAAAACTTTCAGCCTGCCTCATCTATCTGTCTATCTATCTTCTTGTCTACTAGTTTATCTGTCAAACTACCTATTTTTCTGTATTGCTACCTGTCTAATATTTCTGAAACTTAGCACACATTGTTATTATTCTTTACCAAGATTGGGACAAATTGTGATTTTAAATTGGTTCATTCAATAGTTTTCGAGATATACGAGATTGATGTGAAGCTGGCTCCGCGCTCAATACTAACGAGGCGTCGATTAATCACGTGATCGTTTTTTTAAGGATTTTTTACCACTCTTTCTCCTGGTGTAACGTGGTGATATCCAAAACCACCCCCTCTACCCAACCTCTTGTTCTTTTAGTTACGAGAAAATATAGTAATTTTTTTTTTTTTTTTTTTTTTTGAAATGTTTGGATAATTTTTAAAAAAATCAGGGTAAAAATAAATACGCATGATATCTTACTATACCCCTCCCTCGCTCTGGTGATATTTCGTGATTTGTTGCCAAACTCCTCCTCCCCCCAAAAACATCACGTGATTAATGGACGTCCCCTAATATTTAAACAAATGATATCTTCTCAAAAGTGGCTCTTGCGATATTGGTAAAACTTGGAACACATTGTTAGTAACAACCATATTGTTGTTATGCCGACACTGTTATCTATTTAGCGATATATTTATGCCTCTATGTGCAACTACATTACTCTATGGAGTCTACATCTCTCGAGTTCCACTCTTCGTTCTATGGACTCTATATTTCCGGCTGGACACAAGACCTTTGGATTTATCACGAAGGCTCAGCCTCTCTCTGGACGTCAAAAAGGACACATAACCTAATAATTATCTTTAATGAAATATGTGTATTCCGTTCTGTAATCAATCTATGAAACTTAGGTTGTGGTTTTACAATACCCAAATTACCTCCTTCGCTGAAGGCAAATCATTACAATATGTTTCTTGATCAGCCGAATCACAACCTTACCCGCGACTATGATATTTAACCCCAATACTTCATTTATCAAATTTGTGTCGTTCACCCCGTGTCTCCCGTATAATCTCAGTGCGCTATTCGTATCTTGTCGAATTGTGGGAGACGGTGTTTAATAACGGTACAAGAAGGCACATACACACCGCGGCGGCAGCACTCACTTCGGCTAGAATCTTGTTGAAGCTATTCGATGTCCGAAGATGCGATATGCCCAACGCGTGAGAACCAGCCGAAGACGAAGACGAAGACCAGCAAAATCAGATGTTGATGACAAAGACCTAGCAAAAGCTACGAAGGGGCTAGGAAGTGGTAGATTTACACTAATTCAATGTTAATGTGACTGAGTAATGACATATAAAAGTCCAGAGATATGTAAGTCTAGTAGATATGTAGTCTATCTTACAGTAAGGGGGCGTCCATTAATCACGTGAGCGAGTTTTTAAAGATTTTTGTACCCTCCTATCCCATTAGTGATACATGGTGATATTCAAAATTACCCCCCTTCCCCACCAAACATTGCGTGTATTTTTAGTTACGTGATAAAACTGTAATTTTTTTGATTTTTTTGACGTGATATCTTACTATACCCCTCCCTCCTCCACGTGATATTTCGTGATTTTTTGTCAAACCCCCCTCCCCTTACAAACCTCACGTGATTAATGGATACCACCTAAGATAGACTACATATCTGCTTGAGAGACTTACAGCATTTTTTAACTTCTCGTAGTTCTAATAATCGCAAAACGTTGCAAATTGAAGTTTTTGCACATTTTTACGTTGTAACGTCTTCTGAACATTTTGGCATTTTTTATGTGTATGGATTTGTATCTGTGTACGTGTATGTGCGGATATAATTTGGTCAAAGGTTGAGGTAAAGGTAAAGCACAAAATATAGATAGAGTAAAATGTATTAGGTAAATCACTAATTATAGCTAAAGAAATGTAAAGGTAAAACACCAAATATAGGCTGAGTAATGGTAAAGTTAAAGCACCAAATATAGGTTGAGTAAAGGTAAAGGTAAAGCACTAAATACAGGTATATGTAGAGTAAAGGTAAAAGCAGTATGAAAATATATACATGTTCTAACAAAATATTTGAATAGTTGATTAAAATATAAAAAAATCTAACCATAAAGCTCGACGTCCTAGTTTACACGAAGAACTTGATATTTAATATTTAGTCAATTTTTGAAGATAATTTTGATCCAAGTCTTAGTCCAAGCGTTTTGTATTGTTATACATAGATTTATAGATAATTTTATCTACTTTTCAATGATATATAATAATATGTAAATTTTTAAACAAATTTATTAAAAATTAAAACTATAAAATAATGTAACTTGGAAATTTGACATTTCATAATCAGTCTACAACTCAATCGTTATACAATATTAAAATTTAATCTATTTTTAAGGATAATTTTGTTAACAACATTTCAAATTTTTAAGTACAGATTTATAGACAATTTTTTCTACAATTTATCGATGTATAATAATATATACATGTTTGAACTATCTAGTTGGTATTGGTATTTTGCCTGAAGTTACATGAACTTCCCGAAATGTGTAAACAATTGACTTAATCAATAAAAAATAAATTAATTTGTGAGTGATTTAAAGTATTCCGAGTGGATTTATTACACATAATTGAAAACGAACGAACACGTTCACTCCGAGTATTTTCTAAAAGCAAATTTCCAAAAATCAACAATTTTTATAATTGAGCCAGTTTCCGTAGGACTTTAATGGTTTAGTATGTTCATTAAGACCAAGTACTCTATCGTTATACCAAGTAAATCGTCTAATTTTAATTTTAACAAACTTAAAAAAAAAATCTATTTATTTTCTCAAACTTTGATGAATGTTTAAAATTCAACTACTTGTCGTAATGCCGTAATATTTCAGTGAGTTCTATAAGACCATGATATATATCGCCAAATAAGTTCCATAAAAATCGGCTCAATTTTTTTTTCAACAGTTAATTACATGAAAACGGCTCGGCAGATTTCCACCTAAAACTAATCTGTATCATTCCCAACTAAATATCTTTCGAACAGTTGTTGATTTTTTTAAATCGATTCGGTAGTGTGAGCTTAAATGTTGACGAAAAGTTCAACACTTTTTTCCAGATTAAAAAAGAGACTGCTCGGCAGATCGTCGCACAAAACTGACAAACGATAGTCCTCATTAAGATACATCAAATGCTTTTTAAATTTCGGAAATCGGTTCAGGCGTTTTTGAGCAAACATCGATTTGGGACAAAAAACGTTCACACACACACACATACACATACACACACCACACACCACACACACCAAATTTGGTCTCATTCGATTGAGAATGGCTAAAATTAGCGAATCGCATTTTTTGATGAAAACAAACTTCTCCTTCGATAAGTTAATAATTTATAGCCTTTATTGATAATGTGTTTGGGAAAATTTATTTGGAAAATGCAAAAGTTTAGATTTAAATAACAGTGAAACCTTTTTTTTCAAAATAAAAAGTATTATTATTTATTAATATTATTTAAATATCTAAATTTCAATTTCGGTTGGATAAGTCATTCGGAAAGTCTTTGCAACTTGCCTTAAGGCAAAATGCTTCATAAAACCATTTTTTCCTGGTCTATTTATAATAATCTAAAGCATTTAATAATTAAAACAACATAGTAAATCTTTTCTAGAAGATCTATGTCTATATCAATAGACGATCGTCATCATCATGTCAAAGTTATAATTTATATGACGACAGCAGAAAAGACGCAATTCTTCATATTAACTTGTCGAGAGAACGAAAGCGATTCATTTCTCGTTATAAATCGTTAACAATGTAAATAAAATGAAAGTCGTGTATAATTGAAATAGTTTTTGCAGACTTCGTGTGAAATATTTGATGTAAAAGTAATTATTGAAATGAGAAATTCGTATAATTCTTCCTGAGTTAAAAAAATTGACAACACTAATTATACACCATAAGAATAAATGTTTGATTTAACAATCATATCTATTAACATATAAATTAAATGGCATATGTGTAATTTATTGGTCATATACATCAAAATTTATGTAAATTGATTGACTATGGATTGAATTTCGTATTTTGGAAGATACCTTATAAAATAACGGTTTGTGGCAGTTAAGTTCAGCAAAAGTACAGAAAAAAAATTTCATTGCAAGTAAATGTTGGTGTTATTATTGGTGAAATAAATAATTGATTTTTCCAAATTCCTGTTATTACAAAATCAATTATATTTTATCTCTGCCAAAGGCATGTTAGACTGAAGTAGAAACGTCTACAGCCCGCGATAAAAAGAAAGTACTCCCAAGTTTTTTTTTATTTATAAATGAAGTTTACAGTTTATACCTTATTCTAGTTCAATCACGATCAATTGTCGAAGTGATTCAAAAGTCAATCAGATCTTCGTTTACCGATTACAAGTCGAAGAGCGCAATGAATTATTATGAATGCAAAGCATTGGTGGTCAAATAACTAGATGCAAATTCATTTATTCCTTGTTATTATATTTCTTGACTTTTTCATATTAAATCATTAAACGCGGCTTAAAAATAACTTAACTATTACCCCAGAACAATAAATAAATGATTAGAAATTCTATTAACGATGAACGCGAACTTTTGATGGAACTTGCCAACACACTTTAGTAATTTTTTTTTAAAAACGATCTTCTTTCAAAGTCGACCAATTTTGAAAATATTAAATTCATTATACAACAATATTCTTGAAATTTTGAGGCAATTGCTTTGTTATTTTTATTGTGTTCCTAGAAATGTCATGTACGTACCCAAAGCTTAAACGTACAAAATTTATAAAAATTTACTGGAATAACCAAAAAATGGTCACAGTCTAACCAAACTTTGTGATTGCACAGAATAGCTCATAACATCAAAACTATGTGAGATTTTTTTACGATCTTTATGATCAATACTATAACACTCTTTAGGCCTTACGTTTAGTTCTGGGACATTCTCTATCTGAAAAAAACATAAATGATAAAACGAAAGACATGGCAAAAATGGTCAAATCAAATGATTACATGGCAAAATTGCTTGTGATTCTTTTTCCAAATTGTAGCAGATGATATTTATGTTAAAAGTAATTAAGTGAAAAGAAAAAAATTGGAATCTAATGTTTTTTGAATCATTCAATCATCCGTGCGCCCGAAATCGTGGACAAAAAAAATATATCCAAACATACATACATACATACACACACACAGGCATACATCCATTTTTTTAAGGTATGCCAAAATGTTCAGAAACCTTTGAAAGGTAAAGATATGAAAAAAAATCATTAAAAATTACTAAAATCATCATATAAGAATTTAAAATATTTTTTATTGGTGGTATGATGTTGACACTAATAATACATGCATTTATTAATGTCAACCACTTTATTGATATTTTAAAGCAGTGGTCGGGGATCAGGGGTAAATTACCCCAAATGGGGTAAAAATACAATTTTTACGGACGGACGGACGAATGTTATGCCAAGGCCATGTTGCACTTCAACTTCCATACATTATGCTACTAAATCATATTGAATACTGTCACAATGTCATGTATTTGCTGTGCATTCAGGCGTTTTATTCATAAACTGCAACGTCACTCGTATGTTATGAAGCTGAGCCGGAATGACCCTGTTATCTAAGATCGTTTTTTTTATATTTGTGCGGTTTGTAGGTAATGTTTTCTATCTGACAACCTGAGAAATTCGTCTGAGTGCACAACAACCGCTTGGCTTTTGTCAATATTTAAAACAAATTTGTATGGAAAGTTCTTATGTTATCCTATGTTATACATAGCCTTGCCATAACATTGGTCTGTTATGCGGTAGAATCGGTCCCATCTCAAATCAATCCTACATATGTCGTAGTTGCATTTTCGCTGAGCTACCACAAGTCGCGCCTAGAAAAGTTTACTTCAAAAATAATAGTTTATCCAATATTTTATAATTATATTATATTTTACAATTATTTCGGTAGTCAATTACTTGGCCACAACTGATTTTCGACAAGTCTGCCATCCGCCGTCTGCAGTCTTCGGTTGCCTGTTGCCTGTTGCCTGTGGGAGTTTCCGTATCAGCATTCTCACGCTCCAGATATTGTTTCTCGATGGCAAACGTTACTGCTCACAGATATTAAATTCTAAGTCGTGCTATCCTCCGTTCTGCTCTGTTCTAAAGTTGAAGGTGTATGGATCAAGGTTACCTACCTATATATATCTGTAACTCGAAGCCCACGACTTCACTTTACATTAATCGGAAGAGCTCTTCTTTATTTACGTTCGTGTTGCGACCAAGAGAAGTGGCTTTATGGGTTGGTGGAGGTGTAGGACGGATGATTTTGAAGATATTTTTGAGAACTGTAAAAAATAGAAAATTTGTTTTTTGTGACAGTATGCAGTTTTTCTTGGTATTTTACACAAAATATCTTCAAGCAGTATAATTGTATGTAGTACTATAACTACAGTACCAGTACTTCAATTTCCTACAACTAGTTCTGTGTACCTTATTTACTTATCTAAATACATATCGGTGTATTTGAGGATTTGGTAACCAGAATGGACCATCCCGAATACAACTGAAAGCCATTGAACCCTGTCGAAAAAATTACTATTTAAAAATGTTTTTGCATATTTGTATTATATTTCCAATTAGTTTACATACCACTTACCGTTTTATTTACCTTATTTTACTTAATTTTATCATTATATAATTGAGATAGAAGCATCATATAGCATCCCAGTTTTGTAAAACATGAAACAATTTCAGTGCCTAAACAGATTTTTTGCTGCATTTACTAACAAATATAATTATTATATTTATTTCAGTTTTGAAACGTTATTTAATGGCAAACTCGCAATATCTTTACCGTATTTCAATTCGTTCGATTTGCGGGATGGCTCACTCTGGTTACCAACTCCTCCTTTATAAGATCCACAGTTTTTGATCCAAAATTGCATTTAATATTTGATATTTATTTTTGTTTTTAGCACTTTTTTTTCTAAAATTGTCATTTTTTCAGATAATTCATTAACTGAGTTTTAAACGAAGATTTTATTTCATATAATATTCTATATTAATGGGCCAATTCTGACGCATAAAAGGCCAATGTTATGGCAAGGCCATGTTACGCCCCAACTTCTATACATTATGCTAGTGAATCATACTCAATACTGTCAAAATATCATGTATTTGCTGTGCATTCAGGAGTTTTGCACATAAACTGCAATGTCTCTCGTATGTTATGAAGCTGGATCAGAAAGACCCTGTTTTCTAACATTGGTTTTTTGACATTGTGCGGTTTCTAGGTAAGGGTTTTTATCTGACAACCTGAGAAAAACGCCTGACTACAGAGCAACCACATGACTATTGTCAATATTTAGAACAATATAATGGTTCACTATCCTCCGTGTACTTTTTATTGTTTTTATTATTTTTTTTCAATTTATCAAAATTGTCATTATGGATCTATTAGATTTTTTTCATCGATACATCCAATGTTAAAGTTTATGTTATTTCTTCTGATGACATAGTTTGATCTATATTTTTAACTTGAATTTGAAATCATTTGCCTTAATTATGGATATATTGAAGTATCATTTCAATAATTCTTCTAAATAAGTTTCATTTATCAATTCTTCTGATGAATTTGCTTTGGTCTGTTTTTGTAAATAGAATAAAAAAAAACAATGTTAGATGTTTCCAATGGAAATGATAATACATCGCCAGGATTCACATAAAGTGAATTTATTGTATTTTCTTGCTGTCTCACTAAAAGTAATAAACTACTTTTTTTTTTCAAAAAGTGTCACTACTATAGTTTTTAATAAGCATCAAGTAACATTTATGAATACAATATTATAATCAATATAAAAAATTTAGAAATGTGATGGGTGGATAATTTAATTTAACATAGTTACAGTTTACACAGTTTATAACAGTTTTAGTTAATTGCAGGATAATAACTATTTGTGTTTTATCACATTATCTCATAATCCAAATAAATAAATCAAAAATTGTACTCCTTATAACTATCCATCAATCAATTGAGTTGCAATAAATAAGTATCACATAACATGGTAATATATAAAAATAAATATCTAGTAACAGGGTAGTATGTCCGAAAACAAATTTCCCGCGTGATGTGTGGATTGAATCAACTTTTGATAAAATACTGCTTTATTTAATACTTGGCTAATATCCATTAGCTTTTATGTATATATCTCAAAGCCATTAAAGAAAACTAACACAATAGCTCCATAAATAAACGATTGGCCTAAGATAATTAACGATCCAGTTCTGGCATAACATCCAATATCAAATGGACAATGCGAGCTCGATTGACTTTTATTGAGCTCTTACTTATTTGATTACTGTATATTTATTTATTTACATTATTTTACATTGTTGCAGTACATTTTCTTATTAGGCACGTACGTATATTTATTCGTCGAACGGGCATATAGTACGTGGATGGATAGGTTATGAGGCTATTAAAAGTTCAAGAGATAGATTATATTAAGTCGTATATTAAAATGTTATGATTGCGCGTAGAAATCGACGATGAGCGGGCGTTTGTCACGGAGAGAAAGGTGACAGAGATTGATATCTGAGATGGTTTTAGCATTAAGTTGGAAACGTGTAAGTTTGTATTATAGTCTTATTGTAATTTTTTTTAAAAAAAGTACGTTAAAATATTATATTTTAAATTAATAAGTGCAATGAAACATTTTACTCTATAACCAGGTATACAAACATAGATTTATGCTTTACTAAGTTTTGGTACCAAACTATCATAATTTATCAGAAAAATGTACGTTGAAATATTTTAATTTGATTTGTCAGTTTCACACAAGGGCAATGAAACATTCTGTTTAAAAACGGGGTATACACTCACAACCCTATACTGTACTAAATTTTGGAACCAAACTATTGACTTTTTTTATTAGACATTTATTGAAGACAATATCAAGTCGTTACAATTAATTTCTCGTAGGGTGTTATGGCAATAGCAAAAAAATCAATTATGAAATTTTTTCGAAGGTTTTTGAACATTTTGGCATACCTTAGAAAAAATGGATGGGTGATTGTGTGTGTGTGTGTGTGTGTTTGTGGATACAATTTTCTGTCCACGTTTTCGGGAACACGGATGAATCCATTTGAATGATTCTAAAAACATTTAATTTGTATTGATAAGGAATCCTTATCAATGATGAGAAAATGTAATTTTTTGCAAATCTTTACGTTTCAGAAGTTTCTGATAACTTTGGCATACTTTATGAAAAAGGGATGTGTGTATATAAGTGTATAAGTGTATGTGGTATGTATGTATGGATACAATTTTTTGTCAATGTGTTTCATAAGGATAAATTATCAATTTCTATTGATAAGGATAGCCGTGCTGATTAGTTTTTCGCAAAGATTGGTCCAGCAGTTTTGGAGATAGGGAGCAAAGAGAGCAGAAAATTGTAATTAAGTTTTTGAGGGTACGGAACATGCAATTTTAATGATTCTATAAACATTTCAAATGTATTGACATAATGAAGAATTGATTGGAATTTTGTGAAGCAGTTAATAAGTTAAAAAATAGTCATTCGGTGATCAAAAATGATCATTAGACATATGCACATTTAATTATCAGATATTTTATACAGTTCTTAATAACAAGTACCATTTTTTTCCATTTGTATGAGTTCTGCATCAAATTTATGTTCAGTGTGAATAGTCCGAACAATATACTAGACAATTTCGACAGTTATAGATCAACATAATCAAAAACTGAAAAAATCAATGTTTAAAAAACACATTTTTTTTATAAAATTTCAGAATTCAAAAATTACTTATAATTGCTAATATCTCTTACAATTTTTCAAAAATATTTATTTCGTTCATAAATGTTCAAAAAATTCAAAATTTTCAAAAATAAAAATTATTTTTTTTTCTAAGCTTTTGGAAATATCATTAAGGTCGGACAGTTCCAGCAAATGCATGGAAAATGTTTTTTATATCATTCAAATTAGTCGCTCCGTTTTCTCAAAATTATTCAAATCGGTTGATCCGCACCACATACTCACATACATGAATTTTTTTCTAAGGTATTCCAAAATATTAAGAAGGCTTTCAAACGTAAAGATATATAAGAATTTAGATTTTTTGCGATGTGTATAACTCTACGGATAGTTAAAAAAATCATACAGTTCAATTATTGGTAATGTTGCACTTCAGTTTGTATACCAGGTTGTTATGACTCATACAATGACGTCTGCCTACAATCTCACAATCAAAAAAAATCTAAAATTTACACCACACTCTAGTTAATGTCATTTTGATCTATATGTACCACATAAACTTGACTTCAACATGTTTCGGTTCAATAAAATGTGTGCTCTCAATATTAAATACTTTGTAATGGTCGTAATTTTGCAACTTTACAGATACAAAAGTGCATCGAAGAGTATACTATGGTGATAAAGGTTTTACGCTAAAACATCTTTTACTGCATCCAATATCCTTCAATGGTAATTTGGAATAATCTCGACTGCATTACTTTAATTCATTATGTCATTTACATAGACTGACGATAATCAAACCGAATGGGTACGACAGATTTATCTTGGATCAGCAATACCATTAAGACTGTTTATGTGGTAATAATTTTGACCAGATTTTATCTCATCTAAAACAGAGTAATCAAAGAGCCAGTACCTATTTAGAGCATTTTGTTAGAAAATATTTAAACGATGGTGCAAGTGAAAGCATTGATCCATCAATTTTTTATAGCCTAATTTAAAAAATGCAAAAATCTTTTTAGAATCTGCTGAAATTTTTGCTTTTTGGAGAAATTAATTTTAGAGGTTTGCTTATATTACCAAACCTCCATTTTATACAAATCTAAAATAACCATGGCCAATATGGATTTAGTGCATTTTATAAACCTGGAGGTGAAAGAAAAACCATTTATTAAATAGAATTTTAAATGTGATAAATGTGGACAAATTGATGCTTAACGAAGTAAATTAATAAAAACGTCAATTATTGGATAAAATGGAAATGTTATGGTAATGCTAAGTTATAGATCTATATTCGTATGAGTTGGTAGTCAGGATCTGTCCAAAAACTATGCATTTGCTGTGCGAACAGGCGTTTACACATAAAACATAACCTCCAAAATGTACAACAGTCAAATATCAATTTATAAGTGCAACTCTTCGATGTCTCTTTGATAATACATACGTGAAGTTAGGTTTTATGTGCCTGATCACAAAGCTTTATTTTGACAGTTAGTTACTACCACGAATATAGACCCGTAACATAGAATTTCCATAACATTATTATTTTACTCGAGAATTAGCTCAGAAATAGTATTATTTAAAAACTGAAATAATGTTAGCTAAAAATAAAAAAAAACTAGTGGTGTATGGCATCGTGCCTGACAAATTGCTGGAGCTTCCCGTACCATGGTAAAACATTCAAAGAATATTAAATATTTTCAAGTAAGCTAAAGTAAGCTTTAGAATTATTTTCGACATTAAAAAAAATGTTTTGGAAATTAAAAAAAAATTACCCTTAAACAATCCTTTCGTCAATACAAGCGAAAGATTTTTTGAATCATTCATATCTGGTGCTGCGTTCTCTCAAAAACATCAATTTTTTGCACATTGAGCTCCTGGTCTCGAAACCTACTGGGCCTGTATTTTCTCCCCATCATTACGAATTGAATGCTTCTTACATCATTTGAATCGGATGCTCCGCACTTTCAATTACTCGATTTTTATTTTCTGCATTCTTTGCTTTGTATCTCCGAAATGGCTAGACCTGTATTACCAAGGAACTAATCAGCACGTTTCCCTATCAGTAGGAATCAAATTGTTTTTGAATATTTCAAATCGGTTGATCAGTGCGACCGAAATCGTAGACGAAAAATTGTATCCACAAAAAACACACACGCACGCATATACACATACACACACACATTCATTTTTCTGAAGTATCCCAAAATGTTTGATTCTTTTGATCAAATATTATGTAATCTTTTACATTTTTTAAATTTTCTTCAATCATATATTTTTTTAATTTTTTTCGTTTTTTTTCATCAGTGTTATATCATTTTAGGTTCTAGAAATTGTGCTAAATCGTGTTATCCTTGATTAAGGATCCTAAAATAATATAGATTGTCATGATGTAGACTTTTAGAAATAAATCAATACAGATTTATACTTTTTTACAAAGTCTATTTTTAATGAATAATTTCTCACATTATCACACTAGAGTCACCAATGTGTAGTAAAAATGTGTAAAATTATATTAAAATCTAATTATTTATTGAAGTCGACATACCATGAAAGTCTACATTTTTTTTGTTGTAATTTTTAATCAATATTAACTTGCAAATTGCCACAAAATGCATAATAATTATTGCGCTTTTTTAAAAAAAATAGTGTATTAAAAATGGTGGGAGTTAGAGTCGTGAGGACTTTTTAAATCCTTTGCTTTCTACAGTCATTAGTGGATACAAAACCAGAATAACCATGTCCAAAATGAAATTTTTGTCAGCCCTTTGTTGAACTTCATCAGAATTCGGTATTGGATAATTTATTATTATATACTTTTTTCTATGTATTTTACTTTTACCCAACGATCCAATTTCTAATAAACAGCTACAAAGTACTAAGAAGAAATTGTTCGTTCGACACGCCTTTTTGCATCAACTATGTCGAACATAATAAAATCGAATTATCGTTTGGCAAATGAACTAACTTGTGAATGTTTTTGCTCATAAACATAAAATCATTCCTATAATACTAATCCTACGAGTTCGTTGTTGTTGTTCCACATGTCGTAGCATAAAGGGAGAGCTGATATAAATTATATACTAGTGGTGTATGGCATCGTGCCTTAAAGCAAATTTCTGAAACTTTCCATACCATAATAGAATATTCGAAAAATATTAAATTTTTAAATAAATTATTGTATTGTTAATATTTAATATTGTAAATAATTAATATGTTATTGTCAGTATTTTATAGACAAATGAAAGAGCTTTTAAATTGGACGACGACGTTCATATATGTTCACGTGAAAAGTAAATTATCAAAACTTAATCAAACCTTAAATGAATGTACTTTTGTCATATTTCTGAGAATTATATAAACTGAATTGCAAAGTTCAAATAATTTACATGAAGTATATAAGGGAGCTTTAGAATTTTCGCCAGAATTAAAATTAAAATCTGAACTATTTTCGATATTCAAAAAAAAATTGAAATTTTGAAAAAAAAATGGCAATCACACTGGGAATACAAGCAAATTTTTTTTTGAATCATTTAAATCGGATGCTTCGTTCTCTCAAAAACAATTTTTGGCAAATTTAGCTGGAAATCTCCGAAACGGCTGGATCTGTCTTTGCCAACAACTAATCACCACTTTTTGGAAACATTACAAATTAAATTTGTTTTGAATCATTCAAATCGGGTGGTCTGTTCTCTCAAAAACCTAATTTCCATTTTCTGCACTCTTTACTTCGTATCTCTGAAACGGATGGACAAAAACTTATCAGCACTAATCTTTATAAGTAGGAATCCTAATGTTTTTTAAATCATTTAAATGTCAATGAATAATTGTACCCACACATACATAAACACACAACATTCATTTTTTCTAAGGTGTGCTAAAATGCTCAGAAATCTTTGAAACGTAGAGATATGCAGATGTTTACATTTTTTATTTTTGGACGATTAATTTAACTAATAAGAGTGTGTAGCTTGTTTATTTTTGTTTCTAGTTTTCTTCTAGAAAAAACAAAAACAAAAGAAGTTTCTAGAAAATGAAGTTTCTAGAAATTTCTTAGAATGAAAGCTCTAACAAAAGTTTGCAAAGAAACTTTTAGAATACATCAAAAAACAAGCTAAAGTCAAAAGTTCCATTAGCAAAAATATCTCACTGACCAAAAATTTCTTAAAGTTATATGGCATTATTGTTAGTTGATAATCTTTTAACCTCAACAATAATACTCTAGGGATTCTTAAACTTTTATCCTTCGGGACCCCATTTACTATGCAAATTTTTTGGCGACCCCATTTACGTCTGCGGTTTTCACGACTCCGCAGATATAAAAAAAATAAATTAATATTTTTAATAATTATATATTTCGTAACAGTATAATATATAGATATATATATATATATATATATATATATATATATATATGATATATATGAAAATATAAAAATGTGGCTAGAGCGACAGTACCTGAATCAGAGGCCTTGGATTCGATCCCGCTTTGAGGAGCCAGATGTCATCCGTTTTCACTCAAAAATTTAGATAGAAATGGTTTCCAAATGAAAATAGTCTTTATCCGACATTTTGGTATCAATAAAATATTCGCCTTATTACAGAAATTGTATTAATAAAATTTATCACACAAAGATAGACAACTGTAAGGGATGCTATCTGTAAAACAGACGTTGTACAAAGTCAGATTACCCCAACAATTTATGAAACTCATAAATTCCGATTGCTGTTCAAAAACAAACAAAAAATTGCAGTATTCTTAAACATTTTTTTACCAGATCTCCGACTATTTCGCCGGACATAAATGTCACAGGCGATTCGCGCGCGATTCCAAATAGTTTGCATTATACCAGAATCTATAACGGTCGTAGTTTGCTCTGCCGTGAAAGCGTGCGAAAACCGCGCCGATAATCACTTTTTAGAAGGGATCCAGAAATATTCAGGTCATATTGACTTTTTGTTAACGCGAAATTTCATTTGCATGCATGCAAATCACAGGCGGAATACTACATTGTGTGAATTAATCGACAATGATGTAACACTGTTTTGAATTTGAATTTGATCATTTGAGGCATTTAGTTGATTGATGGCGAGTAATCTATTATAAAAGTAAATTTGTCATATTGACATTCTTTTCCCTTATTCGGTTGAATATAAAATGATAATGTACCTACATATGTCAAATATTATGCTTTCTAATTTAGTTATTGCCGCCGATAGCATTATTTAATACCGGAATAATCATAGCCTTACAGTCCTTTTCTGTGAATTGAAGAAAATAATTTTTCACAATATTTAACAGTGCTTTTATAATTTCATATAGTTTATAGTTTTATGTAATTTTTTTTTTTGTTATAGATTTTTTTTTCTACTATACGTATTTCAATGTTATCAGCTTTATTATTATTAATCAATTACCTAGAATCAATGACTTATATTTTATTTTTAAAACTTAATTTTATCGCATCTTAAATTGTGTTCTTGTGGCTTCAACCGTTCTTTAGTTTATGTTTAATATATGTTTATTTAGAATGCTACAATGTAGCAAAATGTTAAGCTTTTTTTCTGTCGCCTAAAAATTGTGCTTTACAATTTTTCTATCATATGTTGATTTTTTAGTGAAAGTTAATATTTACTTTTCTAAAACATGAGATTCACAAAAAAGCTCTGTATCTATGTTTTGTACCGTACCATAAATATTAGACCAATAATTATAATAACTATGCTACTTAGAATCTTTTTTCTAACAGATTAAGTATTAATTAATTGATTATAATAAATACAAAATAATTATACAATCTTTATTTCAGGAATGATGCTTTTCTGCTTCTGCAATGCGATATGGTAAGTACAGACTTTAATTTTTGCATGGGTGTTGCTTGGCACATATTACGATTTTATTATATAAGTATTCAATGTTTTTTTACATACATTTGTTTTAATCTTTATTATATTTGGATACTATAGATAAATTTTTTATTTAAAACCAAATTTTGAAAATTGGTTTAAGATGCCGAAAATAAATGACAATATTAATGTAAAGCATAAACATGAAAAGTTCTAGCAAATTTCGGTACATTAAATCCAACGGCTACATTTTTATATGATCTTTTCGGGAGTTTTGAAGACCATTTTGTATCATCATTTTTTGCAAAACATCTGATGCACCTGATGCAGTTTTTAGTTACATACGTTTGTACAAAATAATTGTTTCTATGTCTGCCATAAAAACCTTGTTCAAAGTTCTCTTATTTTTATTCATTATACATATATTATTAGAAAAAGAATGTACTAGTCTGAAATTTAAAAACCTTTTCAACCATTAGTGACATTTTATTAGTCTGTTCTTCATGAGTTCATCTCTATTTTAACAAAAAATTTTATTCTATTTTGCTGTAACCAAAAATTCTATGTGAAAATTGTTTGTGAAATTCTTCTAATTATTTTGCCAATTATTTCAAAATCTTCTATTTTTTGTTAAAAAAGTAGTTTAAATGTTCCACAACCGTGTAATATACACTATACTACTCGAAAAATAACTCCATTAAATCTAGACGCCACCAAAAATAGAGCAAATTTACTTAAGCTACTATAATTAGTAAACCTAGATTAGATATTTTTTTAAATATGTCTTCCTCAGAAAACGTTTGATTAGATCACGTAGTTTCATTTTATATATAGATACTATTAAAAAAAGAATATTTTTCTCTCTCAATATTGTAACTATTTCAACTCTTCTCGTAGTAACTATTTCAACCATCAGTGCTATCATACTTGGCACTTTGTTTTCCATGTGTTAAATTATTTCTTCAATAAAAAAATGTTGTAACCTATAAATTATATGTAAAATTTTAGAAATTGTTCAAAAAACAATTTCTTGGCCAAATTTCATATATATCACGACAATGAGGTTCTGTTATATATAAATTCAAGATAGAAACATGATATTTCAATCCACAAAAAGGCTATTTATTATTAAATAAGTAGATAAAATATCCCACAAAAAGTCTATTTAGGCGATTTGTTCTCTAGGACGTTTTAATCTCGTCTTACTATAAAATTTAAATATGCAGTTGTAGTCGATCGATTCTATGTTAAAAGTGAAGATTGTTCGTAAAGCTTCTCTGATTTTGTTAAATGTCAAATTAGGTATGTATTACGACAATTAGATTCAAATCAATATGTAAGTAAAATAAGATGTATTAGTCTATATTCTAAGGGGGTGTCACATTAATCACGTGAGCGAGTTTCTAAGGATTTTTAATTCACCCTCCCCCTTGGTGATCCATGGCGATATTCCTCTCCCACCAAACATCACGTGTATTTTTAGTTACGTGAAAAAACTGTACAATTCTTGATTTTTTTTTTTTTTGAAAATGTTTGAACTTTTTAAAAAAAATAGTTAAAAAATAAATACACATGATATCTTACTATACCCCTCCCTCCACCTCGTGAATTTCGTGATTTTTTGTCAAACTCCCCCCTAAAAACCTCACGTGATTAATGGATGCCCCCTAAGAGATATATGCATCTACATCTTCTATTTACTATTTTATAAATTGTTAAAATTAACAACTATATATAATTTCAAACTATGCTTCTTGAAAAAAAACTGTTTTATACCAAGGCGTTGCCAAAAATTATAGCAAGATTTACCTAATCCGCTATAAAATTTATAAGCACTTTACCCAATCTCATAAAATCAATAAATAAAATTTATAACCTTCTGAAACCATATTGTTGTTCCTAATCCGTCCATTCCATCGAACTGAGTATTACCGTACCGTACCGTACCTGTACATATTAGGAAAAATATTGGTCGTAGGTACACTAGCTAGCAGGTTGCCAATTTAATAGTTCGTGCACCAGCCAGCCAGCACCGGCAGATGTTTTATGTTGTAGCCTGGTTTCGGAACCGCATCGGCGGGAGTGTGTGGGGAACCGGGTTAGAACCGGGTCGCATGCGCTATCTGACCCCTAACATGGAATAGACAGAATAGAGCCGCATAGATTCAATGCATCTCTACCTTACCATAAGGGCTATGAATTGGATCGTCTCTATTATGTTGAATGGATGGATGGATATGTATAATAGTTCATAGATGTGCACTTGTTTAGAAGGGATTGCGAGGAAACGGTTTGTGCGGTTTGTGAATTAACTAGATGCAGGCGGCACTTTGATGGACACTGATGATAATAAGGGGAATGAAAATTGATGCAATTGAAAGCCAATTTTTGAGATGTCTATTAATATAATAGATAACTTATTGTCAAGCAGATAAGATAACGAATAAACTAGTATCTTTAAACAAAACTTTATTTACGCTTTATAACATAAATCCAGAGAAAAAGTTGTCAATATTGGGTGAGCGGCATATGTTTTCCAATGTAGTGTTTGCTACTGAATACCAATCTAAAGTCGAAATTGAAGGTCAATTACAGAAAATTAGAAAAATTCTGCATAATAATAAAATCTTATAATTTCATTCCCTGTGCTCTTTTTATCTTAAATGACAATTGAGGTTTTAAATGATCTCTAGAGCTTTTTTTTTTGTTTAATTCAGCAGTAATTTGCTACATACATTGCAGTAATATCCATCAAGTACCTTGGAAAACATATACAGGAAACTTTTCCTTGTGGACCTGTGTAATCATTTAATCGATATAAATTTGCAATGCAATCTTTCTCGAAAAACAAATAATTTCAAGTTAGCACAAATATTATTTTCAATTTATATAAAATGTAAGACCTTATTAATTTAATTATGATTATGTAAAGCCATAAGTAGCTTACATTTTATCATATTTATAACATTTTAGCTGATCTATACAGCTTAGATATCAATTATCAGACATACTAATACAAGCCAAAATCGATAATAGATAATAAATATGATTAATTCAAATAAATAAAATACTGTCATTAGACGAGGTTGTGTATTAATTTATTTGATTTTTTTGTCTGACAAAAACATATGGTGATAGTAATGACTTTTACTGTCCCGAAAAATTTAGGAAAAGAAAATGATCTCACGTCGAATGAAAATTATGAGCTTTAAGTTCAACCAGAGCTTTGTGAAATTATGACAATTTTTTGGTTATTGTAGAAATTTTCTATTAATTTTGTTTAATTGAACTTTAAAACTGTAACCATTTTAGGAATAACATTTTTAAAACCACAGTAAAAAATTACTCAATAGCTCCAAGTTTTCAAGAATTAAGACTTCTTCTAATGAATTTCATTTTTTAAAAAAAGATAGTTTTTGAGAAAATATATACTAAACTTTATTGGCAAGTTTCCTCAAAAGTTGTCGCATTTAATCAGGATTGTAAAATGGTAAAATCTTGATAATTTTATAACTGAGGAATTCGTGTAAGGAAAATATTTTTTTTTTTTTAGGCCTATTTTTTATTCATTTATAATACTTACATAAAAAATACATATTATCCAGAATTTTCATCCTCTTACCACAACTGCTATTTTGTAAAAATTGATTAAGTAATTACATCTTTTAGAGCTTTTTGAAATTATGAAAGAGCACAGTTTTACATTAAAAAAATTTCTTTAATTGTCCAACTCTGACACTATTTTTTAACGTATTGGATCAATTTTCTTAATTTTTTCAAAAATGCGAGGTTGAAATATACATGCAACCCCCAAATTTTTACCTTCCTGCCGCACTTACCAATTCATTTCAACTTGTCAATCGTTTTTTGGTGGAAATTTTACACTGAATTTTTATTCAAATTATTCAAAGGTGATTAAAAGTTTATTTTTTAATTTAAAAACGTTTAATTTTATTTTCTTAAGTGTTGTCACCTCTAATACTCTTCCGATTTTTTACATATTCAGATTTCTAATTATATAGTAATTTCAACTAGATAGTAATTTTATAAACATTTAATCAGAATATTACATTAATCTCTTTCATCATGAGCTGACGTTCTGTGATCTTGAAAATGTTTTGAATTGATTCTAGTTAATTATCAATTTTTTAATAATTTATTAACATTTATACTGTATATGTCCACTTAAAAAAATCAAAATGATTTTTTTTATTTATCTTTACGTTTCAACGGTTTCTGAACATTTTGGCATATCTTAGAAAAAATGGATGTGTATGTGTGTGCAAATACTATTTTTCGGCGACGATTTCGAGAACACGGATCAACTGATTTGAATAATTCAAAAAATACTCAGTACGTATTGATAAGGAGACGCGCTGATTAGTTTTTGGCTGAGGCAGGTTCAGCCGGTTTGGAAGACACCACCTAAAAGTTTATATATTCGGTACAAGAAGTTCCAGCAATTTGCCTTAAGGCACGATGCCATGCACAGTTAGTTTCAACACTATCTCGTATGCAAAATAAGTATTAAGTCAACTACAATTGCCCTTTATGAAAACTGGAAGTTTTAATTTTTAAACTGTGCACTGACTTCAAAATTATCGTTTACCAATTCTCCGGAATAATTGACGCGGCTCTTCTAAGAAGTAGCAGCAGCAAAAAGTGTTCTTCGGCACTTTCATTATCTTTGCTTCTTAAACCGTAGCTGTTTTGTTCTTAAAACTCGCCTTGGCAAATAAATAAACGCAATTCGAAAGACGTACATTGCGTTTCCAATTAGTGCCGTAATATACATTGTACCTCACATCGGTGTTATGCTATTGATAAATTGCTTCAAATAGAATACCTACTCAGGTGCAAAAACCCATTCACTACCTACTATGTTACGGGCAACAAGAAAAAGTGGAAATTTATTGCGAAAGGTAGCCAAGTGCGACCGATTAAGGTAAAGATGATTATTTTGATTTTAGCGGTACTGGTCTATTGGAGCACAAAAAACTATTCTAATTGTTACACAGAATTATATTTTATTCTAAGTATTTAAATAATATATTTGAATAATGAAATCATAGTGCAAGAATTCTATTTAAATCGAAAAATGTTCATTGACAAATTAAATCACAACTGCCGCATAACAGACAAATGTTATGGCAAGGCTATGTTATGAAAACTTTTCATACAAATTTGTTCTGAATATTAACAAAAGCCATGTGGTTGCTAGGCAGTCAGGTGTTTTTCTCAGGTTATCAGATAGAAAACCTAACTTAGAAACCACACAATGTCAAAAAAAAAAAAACGATCTTAGATAACAGGGTCTTTCTGACTAAGCTTCATAGCATACAAGTGACATTGCAGTTTATGTGTAAAACGCCTGAATGCACAGCAAACACTTGACATTTGACAGTATTCAGTATGATTTAGTAGCATAATGTATGAAAGTTGGAGCGCATCATGGCCTTGCCATAACTTTGATCTATTGTGCAGCAGAATCGGCCAATTAGTAGGAATTCTTAAACATAGATTTTTAAATAAAACTATTGAATATAATCTTCATACAATTTTAACATCTACATATTTGTCCTAAATCTAGTTAATATTTTTAAAACAACTTTCCATAGGGTAAGTTATTGTAATCGTCCAAAAATCGAAAATATTTTTTTTGCATATGTTTGCGTTTTAGAGGTTTCTGAACAATTTGGCATACCTTAGAAAAATGGATGTTTGTATTTGTATATAGGATAGAATACTTCATCCAAATTTTCAGGGCATGGATTAAAACACCGATTTGAATGATTCAAGAAGCATTCGATTTCTGTTGATATAAAGTGTGCTAGTTTTTTTTTGGCAAATACAGGTCAAGCCGTTTTGGAGACACGGAGCAAAAAGAGCATAAACTGAAAATTCGGTTTCTCGAGAACCGAACATATTTGGTTTCTATATTGACAGAGAGTCGTGCTGATTAGTTTTATGCAAGGTAGTTCCAGGTGTTTTGGAAAAACGAAGCAAAAATAGTAGTTAATAGGAGACAAATCATAAAGTCGAGTAGGGCAAAAAAATTAATTCAAATTTAAGACTTTTTTAATTCTAAAATTTTTTCTTTAAATATTTTAATCGTTTTCAAAAAGATTCATCAATTTGCCTTAGGCACTATGCCATGCACCACTAATTTTAACGTTTAAATTCAAACTAGAATACATTATTGCGATATTGATTCTGATATTAAAAACTATTGTTTTTAGCCCTTTTTTATATACAATTTCTTGAAGTTTCTTCATCTTAACACACATACCTTATACGTACAAATACAATGTTTATGTATCGTTGTGCACCATTGCTATAATTTAATTTAAAAAATTGATAATATTGTGAAATTATAAGATCTGGTGAATTTTGTGGTATGGAATAATACATGTGATGAAAAATGGATGAACTTTATTTTTCACATGTGAACATGTATAAAATGATATAAGATGACGGTTCCTTAAGATAAGTGATTTTAACGCGCTCCAAAAATACAATTTGCATATTTACAATTATATTGGTTTGAAGTTTCAGTACTGTATTATCAAGAAGCAGTAAATGTAATAGAATAAAATTGAATTTCATCTTTCACGTTCCAATTTTATATTATAAAACAGAATGTGGAAAAGTAGTCGTTCACCTTCTCAGATAATATTGTGTCGTGATATGTCGATTGTATACCGACTGACACCTTAGTTTTGTCTCATCGTGACTTATGGATTATTTTTATGAATAGCATCTGATCTAATTTGGTAACCGATAAATCATTTAGTTTTTTACAAATAAATTTATATAGAAAAATATTTCCCGATAAAAGTTTGTTTTTGCCAGAAACTCTGCGTACCTAATCAATCATCATTGACACAGGGAACATTGTTTGTGTTATTTAGCATTATTTTATTAATTCATAATTATACCAATTATTTGATAAATTCAATTAATAATTACCACTCCTAATGATTCCCAGAAATGCAATGAAATTTATTATATCCTCACGATGGCTCATAACAAGAACTATTTCTTGATGCCTTTTTGTTCTTGGGCGCGTCGCTTCCATAATGTCGAAGTTTCGTTGATTGTTTCAAAAATACTATTGCATCTCTTAGGTGCAGTTTTTGTGAGAACCTTTCTAAATTAATATTATACAGAATCTTTTGGTGCAGAACACCAGGTCATGAGAATTCCTACGCAATAAAATTTGTCTTTTTCGTGATAAATTATTCGCGACAGTATTACGATTAGTGTTGGGATTGATTTAGTGTCTCTCGTATTAGTTTAATTTTATACTACAAACACCTGCTGTGTTTTGGTTGTGAAATTGCACACGGAAAATTTGAAGGTGTCGTAAAATATTTAGAGATATAGCCGGAAGAGAATAATTTGTTTTACTAATCCATTCTAAGAAATACCAATATCAAAAATTTTGTTTTTCAGCAAAGCTAGATATTAAGGAATTATACGCAGTTAGAATTTCCAAAAAATCGTTTTTTTTTCATTTTCGGTATGTATATATATTTGAGTATATTCTCTGAAAATTTGAAATGAATCCAATAAATTTATTACATACTAGAACAGCTGTTAATAATTATTTATTAAAGCAGGTGTAAATATAAAAAGCTATAAGATAAATAACCTGGAAATTTTATTATTCCACCAAATTGTCTTAATACACGATGCCATGCACTACTAGGTCCATCTTATATATAAAACTCTTCTGTACGGATGTTATGATTTGATACTTCTCCTAAACGATTATTCGGATTTTAATAATTCTTTTTAGAGTTTGTCAAAGGAAATTTTCAGTTCATTTAATGAACTATAAAACTATAGTAATGTTGTAGAAATAAATGGTAAAAATTACAAAAAACAACTTATCATTGTTTGACATTGAAAACATTTGAACTGTCATCTGCTAGAAATGACTATTCACTTGAAATTTGAATTTAGCTGTAATTATTAGCCTAGATAATATTAGAATATAATATACAAAAAAATGTGATGTCTAAATTATTATTGCCGAAAAGCAGCTGAGTTGTGCTAGAAATTAAAATAATATAAGATACAGTCAACAGTATATATTTAGCAGATTAAATTATATAAATTAGAGCAGCTGGTAGTATAAAAGGCTAAGAGTTAAATAATCTGGGAATTTTATTATTCCAGCAAATTGTCTTAAGACTACTAGTCCATCTATATATAAAATTCTTCTGTACTGGTGTATGATTTGATACTTCTCCTAAACAGTTATTCGGAGTTTGGTAATTCTTTTTAGAGTTTGTCAAAGGAAATTTTCAGGATTTAATGAACTATGTCAATGCAATTGAAATTGTAATTTAGCTGTAATTATGTGTCTAGATAATATTAGAATATAATATACAAAAAAATGTGATGTCTAAATTATTATTGCCAAAAAGCACCTGAGATGTGCTAGAAATTAAAATAATACAAGATACAGTCAACAGTATGTGCTTGGCAGATGAAATTATATAATTCAGTTTAATAAATAACGCAATAAGTCCAAAATTGCATATACATTTTTTTTTAACTTATGCATGTCCCATTTTGGTTTACTTTACTAAATTATTCAACAATACAAAAAATATTTTTGCTTATTAACAAAATGATTTAGAATTTTGTTTCATGTGTCAAAAATTATAAGTATAAAAAAGTATAAAAAGTATAAAATTTATTTGGCATTGGATGTGGAATATTTAGCAAGCTGATCTTAGATTGAATAGTACTCATATGAACTAGATTTTACAAATTAATTCACCTAAGATTTAAATTATTAGTAAGAGAAATCGACTTTAGAAATTATAATTGCCAAAAAGCAACTAACATATCGTACGAGTTTATGAAAATTATAGACGAAATTATTGAAGCAATTATGTTGTGTGGTAAAATCAAGTATTTTTTTCTGAATTTCTTATACTGCTTATGCTAAGACCATAAATGAATCACAAAGGCAGGATATCAAATGGGATATTAAAAGTGTAGGATAGGATATTAAAAATGTTGAAACTTCTGAATTGTAGACAGAACAACGTCTGTCGGGTCATCTAGTATATATATATATATATATATATATATATATATATATATATTATATACTACCATTTCAAGTGGTCCACCCTGCATAATTTGTTCATTAAATTAGTAACAATTATTCTTGATCATTTATCATTTAATTAATCATATGAATAGTATTGGACTACTACTAATCTGTGCATAAGTAGAAAAAGCAAAATAATAATTTATTACTTTGAGTCATGGCAAAGTGTGTAATAATAACGATCTGCAGACATTTGGTCTTGACTTTGCTGTGAGATCTAGGTCAGAGATGGTGCAATATATAATTCTATACAAAGTTGAGTGAGTCAACAATACGAATCGTTGTGGATCACCAATAGGGAATAGTGCTTTAATAGGGCAAAAATCGAAAACTATTTTTTTTTGCAAATTTTCACGTTTGAAAAATTTCTAGACATTTTGGTACATCTTAGAAAAATGGGTGTGTGTCCGTGCGTATGTAGAATGTATGTATGCATTTTATGATACAATTTTTGTTCACGATTTTGAAAGCACCGATCAACAAATTTGAATGATTTGTAAAACGTTCGATTCGTATTGACGGGGAGATGTGTTGATTAGTTTTTGGAAAAGAGAGGTTCAGAGATTTCGGGCATAAGCACTTATTTTATATTTATAGAATTCCACGATGAATGAAATTTACAGTATTTATAATAATTAATTCAAATTTGAAACAATTGTTATCACTTGTCGATAAATGTTTATTAATAATTTATTATTAATTAATTGATTGTTACTATACTTAGTGCCATGATAATTAACGTAAATTAAGGAGGACCTTTCTAGCCTCGAACCTTTAAATCCCGCTCTACCTTATATTTATATATGTTCTTTAATTTATAGTTACTTTTTAATTTTGCACTATCTAAATTCAGCCGATTGTTATAGTTATAATAAAATAAAAGAAATTAGGCTTTTTTACTAATTTCAAAGAAATCTCAATCTTGATCATTATGTTAAAATTGATTAATGAAATTGGAAAAAGTTGAAAATTGAGGGTTGCTTGCATGTATTCTTCAAACTAGCATTTTTAATAAAATATTATTCAAGAAAATTGATTCAAAACATTGAAAAAGAAGTATGAGAGTTAGATAAAATTGGATGCCTAATTTTTTTTTATATAGATTAATGAATTAAATGTTTTTAGTCAAGGTTTTAAATTTTTATTTCTAGAGTCTAATTAGATCATTTCCAAAATATTTAAGCTTTTTAAAAATTCTAAATTTGACACGTTTCATTTTAAATAAATTTTATGATTTTTTGACTTTCATTAGGGTGATTACAGTAATCGCAAAAAAATCGAAAATAAAAATTCTCATGTAACCTTACGTTTAAGAGGTTTCTGAATATTTTGTCATACCTTAAAAAAAATGGATGTGCATGTATGTATGTGTGTGTGTGCGGATACAAATTTTCTTCGACGATTTCGGGAATATACGGATCAATCGATTTGAATGATTTAAAAAATATTCAATTCCTATTAATAGGGACTTGTGCTGAATAGTCTTTGGCAAAGGCAGGTTCAACCGATATGGAGATACGGAGCAAAGAGCTCAGAAAATTTAAAGTGAGTTTTTCAGAGAACGAAGCATCCGATTTGAATGATTTCAAAAACATTCAATTTGTAATAACGGGGTTAAGTCGTGATTAGTTTTTGGCAAAGGCAGGTCCAGCCGTTTCGGAGATACGAAGCTTAATGCGCAAACATAGCAGTTTTTGAGAGAAATAAGCATCAGATTTGAGTATTTTAAACAACTGTCTGCTTGTGTTGACGAAACAATTTCCAAAAAATAATTTGGATTTTCAAAATTTCAATTCGGTACGCAAAGTTCCAGCAATGTGTCTCAAAGCACGATGCCATACACCACTAGTTTTTTATATTTGTCGCACGCTTTTTATTTATAGAGTGAAATTCTTTAATCAAGGTTTAAGTTTTTATTTTTTTTTTTTTTTTGAAAAATGGATTTAAGCTATCAACTCCCCTGATAAAAAATTGAAAAAACTTAATCTTTATTTATAAGCAATTATTTAATAAGTAAATAGTTAAAATTATATAATTATCAATAAAATATTGTAAATTTCATATCCAATGGAAAAACAACTACTGAGTTGTTTTTTCCAACATGCTCTTGTAGCATACAATGTCCCTTTTCGGCCGACTATTGTAAATTCATCAAATTTATTGAATGTCCTTTACTGGACAGTTGTAATTAAGAGATAATAAAAAAAAATCAGAATCATTAAACTTTTTAAAAATTCTAAATTTTGTCACGGTTAACTTCAAGTATTTTTTTGTAAAATTTAAATTTATATAGTGTTCCTTTTTATATCGATTTTGTTTATTTTCCCAGCACTAAATAGACATATGTACAATATCGGATAGTGAAATAAGTGAGTGAGCGAGTTGCAAGTTGCGATGTTCCCACAAGTTGTTGGATTGATGTTATGTAATTCCATGTGCTAAGCAGACTGTTAAAGGCAATTTAGAACGCCCTTGTTGCACATTAACATAAATTGTCCGCAAATCATGAGATTTACGATATCTGCATACTGATTACAATTGTATTGAGATAATTAATTTAAATTCCTGGTGTATTGATAAATAATTAATATAACTATTCCAAACATAATTGATAAGTCAATGAATTTATTATTCTAACCGTACGTATTTTGTGGATTAACTTAAATCAAATTCTTTGCGATGTTCTAAGAAACTACGGCAGATAAGCTCAAGGGTTTATTATGAACTTCACTATTTTTTTAAGTAAAATTTCCTTAGGTGCGACTAGGATGTAAATCCGTACAAATGCAACGGAAGTCCGTTACGGCAGAACAGTACGTCATTCGCTTTTGATGAAATAATTTCAATACGGGTCGATTGTGACTAGTCGCCTATGAGAATAAAGATCTGTCGTTGTATGCGTAACGGCATCAACGTTGCATGCGTACCGATATCAACAATGAAATCGGCATAGATAAATAAACATTATAAAGTTACATCGCAGTACAGATCTTGATTTAATGAAAAATTACTGAATCAGAAGAATATTTTACCCCGTTCCTTAAAAATAGTAAAACAAATTAAACATTTGTGTCGTGAACTAAACGTAAGTTTATTGATTAGAAATTATTTCTATATTGTTTGTAGTTTCTATAAATCTTTGAAGTTATTGAAAGGGAAAATATTCTTTAGGCAAGACAGATATTACAGCTGTTCAAAGAATGAGATTATATCGCCAGCGAAAAAGTAAAAACAATACAAGCAGTCAATGAATGTATGTTAATTTTAATTACATAAAGTTCCTCAAACACAATTACATGATGAGTGAAGTTGCGAAAACAATATTTGTTTAGGCGTTGCTTAACATAATCAACTGTGTGAACAAATATTATAGAAGTTATTAATTAGCAATTACTTTATTTCTCTAATGAAGGTTTATTTCTAAATGCTAATTACAATGACAAACCGATCATGTCATATTTGAAATTTCACTTTAATTACATTATTGTTTTTAAATATTATACATATTTTTAATGCTATTCTAAAATTATAATTTATAATTCATAATTTATCATTATATAAATGTATATAATGGTTGACACTAATGATTGTGTACCTGAGTGTTATCACATTTGAGTGTTATATGATGTATTTATTTTTACTTAAATGCCATCTTATATAGTAGCAAGTAATTTTTACTTCAATCGCGTGTGAACCTTATGCGCACTATTTTTTTTATTCAATACACTATTTACAACAGTCCAGTTAATAATTCTGTCAGTATTTTCTTATACCAGATGCTTATTATTTCACAAAATAATTTATTAATTTATTTCATATTATATATTTAAAACAAAATATTTTGTTGTTTTTCGTGAAAATTAACGTGGCGACAAAGTTCATGCAGTAACCAGTCCTATAATAATCGTTTAAATTATATAAATTAATTAAAATTTGAATTAAAAATAAGCTACAATTTAAGTACATACAAGCCCAGATGTCTGGTGCACTATATTTATATAATTACAGATACTTTTTTAAATGTGTTTGAGAAATTGGAAATCGCAATGTTTAGATTTACTTCAAAGGGAAAACTTGATTTTCGAAAAAAAAAACAGTTGAAAATTTTATCTAAATATATAAATCTCAATTGCAGTTGATTAGTTGACGTAAATTCAGTATTGGCCATGTTTTTCAATAATAGTTGTTTTCTTACTAGTGTTCAAAACTATATACTCCAAACCGAAGTTAATTAATAGAAAAGCCAGCAAAATAACAAGATACATTATTACTAAGTTTATATGATGTTCTCTCATTTTCAAATAGCAATGCTTCGATATTTCTTAATAAATGCTATAATTCACAGTAATGAGAGGATTGTGGCGCTTTTTCTGAAAATGCTTTACTGTGTTTTAATTGGATGTTTTTGTTTAACGATGGTTTTATTGAATGCTTTTGAATGTTTGCAAGTTATAGGAACGCTTTATTAAGAAGATCATCGAGAAGGGGGAACAAAACATTTTGCAATCGTACTTTTAAGTACAAAATAATAATGGGTAGTACTGCCCGAGGATAAGTTTGTGAGCTGAGTTAAACTTCTACTCAATTCAGTGCTGAGAGATTTTTTATTGCCATTTTACACCGCAATGTCCAAAATGGACTATTGTCAATTGAAAACACATTTTTGATCAATATTTTCAAGTGAAAATTGACATTGCTGCTTTACCTTATCAGGTTATATAGAGCGGGATTCTAACTCACGGTCGTACAAAATATGTTAATTATTATATATTAAATTTAGATTAGTTAAATAGTTTTTGTATGCTTTCTAAACATGCTTTGTTAGGAATGCAAAAATAGTGAACACAAAGCTTCATTCGCAAACAAATAGAAGTTGTGTATTGACATATCTTGATTTCATCTTACCATTTACTTAAATGTTCATAATAATATTTGCAAGATACATAGCGAAAAAAATCATTAGCTATAGCACAATTTTCATAAGTTGTTAATTCATGTTATTTTTATTAGAATTCAAATTTTATCATAATAACACGATTAAATAAAATAAGCACAATGATTTTATCATGTATACCAAAATGTCGCTTGAAGGTAATATCTACATCTTAAACTAGAAACCCTCATTAAAAATATAATAATTAGATTTAGTATTTGTTGAAATAGTAGTACTGTGGTATTACTTTCAGTCTAGAAAATAAGTTTAAGTTTGTTTTTATCAAAGGTTGCTCCCGCCTGTTTTATTTGTCGTAAAACGTGCGAATTAGTTTGCTCGAACAAAACCCTCATTAGCCAAAGTCAGAGCATTCAGTTGCAGAAAATTCACTTTTATATATGTTTATATATATATATATATATATATATATATATATATAACAACAAAAAATTATATCTAAAACCATAAAGTTTAATTCAAGCTCTTGATTAGAGAACATGCATAATAAAATATATGTTTGGCATAAAACTGAGACTAAGTCTCTAATTAACTCCCAATTGAGAAATAATTAAATTACTGCAAATTATTATATTAGTAATTTATTATATCACTCACATCGATAAGCGATTTTGCAGTAAGAATATGATAAAAGTTATTATTTAATGAAATGCACTTGCAAAATTTGTGTTATTTTTCGATTTGTATTTTTTACTCGATTTTTTTTATTCTGAAACTATCAAGTAATTTATAATTTCATAATTCTGATTAAATGAGAAAACTTCAATGAAACTTGCTAACATTTTGCAAACTATCCAGCTTTCTAGTCAAACAGATTTTTTATTGTTTAATAAAACATCGACAAATTTGCTACTAATATGAAAATGAATAAATTAATACTAAAGAGTCTATAATCTACGTAGAATATTTATTTTGTTCATTTTATTAATTCAATAACTTAAATATTGAACAGTTTTTTCAAATTCAATTATGCACATATAAATAAATATTTTAGTATGTTTTATTGGGAAGAGGGCCTTTCAAACTTAATCAATTAATTAACTTAATTTTGAAAGTGAAAATCATAGTTTAACAAATCGTCTTTAGATTAGAAAACTTGAATGAATTATGTTATTATTTGGGACTGTGGTAACCAAAAATACTAAAAATTAATTACAATGATCGCAATTTGACCAAAGTTTTAGTACTTTAGTTCACAATCTACAAACTACCTGATATAATTTATGTTTCTAATTTTTTTTTCATAATAGTTACGAATTATACATATTTCCAGTCAAACTAAATTGTTAACAAATTTCAACAAATTATGATTTATATTTAAACTATATCAGCAAACCTAAAAATTCAATTGAACTTATCTATGAGTGAATTGTTAGTTGGCAAACAAATAAAAATTGTTACAATAATTGGAATATTTCCATATTTTTAATTATTATTTTTATTATTTTATTCATTAATTATTATCTTCTAAGATATTAAATTTTACAACGCTTACTACTTAATAAGAATCATCATATGGACCTACTTTTTTTACTATTATTTTTTTTTACTAAATGTACATTTTTTGTTGTTTAAAATAAGAAAAAAAAGTAAATTTTAAAAAATCTGTCTACTGTGAAAAACTAGCTAAAAGCAAATTTATTTGGAAATTTAGCCTATTGCACACATTATTTATATAAAAAATTAAATTATATCAGAAATTAAAATTATAAATCATTCTTAAGCTTTTTTTACAAATTGATATCAGTACAGCCATCTCCTTCCAATACGTTGAACTTATGGGTGCTTTACTTTGCTGTATAAGAATCATATGTGATTCCAATAAGACACCATGAAGCACGGTTTCAAACTAGATTTTCTTTAAAATAATTTAACACTAGTTAATTTTTATAATTTATTTTTGATAATATATTTATATATTATTTATATATTTGAAAAATCCATAATTTAAACATTTTATTAAAAATGTCAATTTTTTATGTATTTGATTCACGTTTGAGCTTACGAATTACTTGTAATTTTAGATAAAATTTTATCATATTGATTGTATTTTTTTAATGAATAACTTTAGTTATCTATTATGCAGATGTTTAAATATTGAAAATATAATTTTATTTTATTTTTGGAATATATTACCAAATTTTTTTATATTTGTCTTGCAAGAACCAAATCACATTAGGATTACTTGTAAATTGATTATCATGCTACAAACCCTTTATTAAATCATTAAAAAAATTTCATAGTTAGACTTTACAAAAATTATCTTCAATTTTATGATAGAATGCATTGTATTTGATTATTAAGATCTAGTAAAATACATTGCTGCTTTTTAAAAAAAAAATCCTATCATTATGGGAGTGCCTAATGTTTACTATTATTCATGTTTAATAAGTTTTAATTTATATTACTCATTTAAAATTGATATGGAACATTGATACTGACAGAAAAGCAAGTAAAACTTTCTGTAAACAAATAAGCATTTAAAAAAGTAATCTATAACTTTTTTCATATATTTTTCCTTAAAATTCTTTACTAACTCGAAGTCTATTTGTAACATTCCAAGAAACGATATTGATCCTATATT
This sequence comes from Ctenocephalides felis, assembly GCF_003426905.1. NCBI lineage: Eukaryota > Metazoa > Arthropoda > Insecta > Siphonaptera > Pulicidae > Ctenocephalides > Ctenocephalides felis. Next base: position 27,308,636 of record NW_020539726.1, read on the forward strand.
TATTACTGCTCGTGTGTGATACCCTATTATTTCAAGTTCCAATTAATTCCAAAGATAAAAGATTTACATAAATTATTGGAGATTCCTACTGATCTCCACACAGTGTGGATTTAATTAAGTATTTTTTAATAATTAAGAGACTTATACTAAATCTTATAATCCAATCTGATATATCGTAAAATCAAGTCACGGATCATGCCGTGAAACAGTAATTTTATATAGGAGAAATTATATATATATATATATATATATATATATATATAAATATTAACCTGGGAAATTTCAAATAAAACTTTCCGTTCAGTATTAAATGAATTCATTGATTTGTTATATATAGCAATTGAATATATAAATTCAATTATTTCTCAATTTCTTATTTTTTATTGTCACTGTAAGAAATTAGAGTTGAAATATTCAGTTATACATTTTGTTTTAACTTTTAGTTTAAAATGCTATAGAAAAATGCAGATTGGATCTTCGTAATTGAATAATATACAATATACATTTTTTATACAATATATGCTTCACTAATAAAACAATTATACGATATTAATTTCATAGGAAAATATTTAAAATCGTTAAAAACCGCCACAAAAATATTTTTGTTTTGTTTTTTTTCAAATTTAGAGGTTTGTATCATATTTGAATACCTGTTCCATAGTAGTTTCAGAGTAATAGACTTTTTAGTAGTTGTAAGTTGGCGTAAAGCTTTCTTAAATTGGTATTGGTATTTTGCCTTGAGGCAAGTTACATGAGCTTCCCGATAAGTGTAAATAATCGAATTATTCAATAAAAAATAAATTAATTTATGAGTGATTAAAATTATTCTAAGTGCATTTATTACACATAATTGAAAACGAACACATTAACTCGGAGTATTTCCTAAAAACAAATCAACAATTTTTATAATTGAGCCAGTTTCCGTAAGACTTTAATGGTTTAGTATGTTTAATAAAACCAAGTATTCTATCGTTATACCAAGTAAATCGTCTAATTTTAATTTTAACAAACGCCAGAAAAACTACTCATTTTCTCAAATTGTGATGAATTTTTAAAATTAAACTACTTGCCGTAAGGCCGTAATATTTCAGTAAGTTTTATAAGACCATGATATATATCGCCAAAAAAAGTTCAATGAAAATCGGCTTAAATTTTTTTTTTCAACAGTTAATTACAAGAAAACGGTTCGGTAGATTTTCACCTAAAACTAATAATTATTAACAACTAATATTTTCCGAACAGTATTTGATTTTTGAAATCGATTCTATAGAATGGGCTTAAATGCGGACGAAAAGTTTAATATTTTTTCTGAAATTACAAAGAAACGGCTCAGCAGATCGTGTCACAAAACTAGCAAACTATAGTGCTCATTGAGATACATCAAATGGCTTTTAAATTTTTGAAATCGGTTCAGGCGTTTTTAAGCAGACGTCGATGAAAGGCCTAATTTTGACAAATGCTAAAAAACGATACCAATTTTTGCAAACTTTGACGAATTTTTAAAGCTAAACGAGTTGTCGTAAGGCGGTAATATTTTAGTATGATCTAGAAAACTATGGTATCTACCGCCAACAAAAACATAAAAATCGCCGATTTTTTTTTTAACTTTATATTGTTCTGTTGAGTATCATTATTTAGCAACAAAAGTAACAAAATGAAATGTTAAAGTTCACTCTATCTGTTGTTTTACTGGTTTTAATTTATTTGACCAAAAATACTCTAATTGAATGTCGTTCTGTCGATTATCATCATTTACAGTGGGATTAAGTACAAAGTAAGAAAAATGAACAAATGTCTCGAAATCTTTCAAAACGCACACGCGTTCATACGATACACAAACCTGGGTTAAAATTTATTTGAATAACTGTTTTCCGTATTTATCAAGGCAAGACATGGAACGAATGCGTCTACTAATTTTCAATGGCGCGAGATTTCGAAAGAATATCGAAAAGCCGTATAGTCATTAAGATGAGATATTGGTTTGAATATCATCATTTCCATATTTATGCTTTTATAGTGCAGTTATTTTATCGATTTTATTACAGTATCGAGTTTTACGATGCTATCTATGCATTCTATTCGGTTGTGCGATATAGAGGCGACCTTTGTGTCGTACTTAGCCCTTAGGCTAATAAATTTTAGATATAAGAAAGTTTCGGTTTTATAAGATGAGAAATTGAGAAAAGAATACCAGGCAAGGTTTATAACTTTGACCTGAAGGGTTATATACATATTGATCTGGTATTTGTTTTTTATATTATTCTGGAATGATCTTTTTATATTCATTTATACGTATATATGTATACAGGGTGTCTTAGAACTTCAGATGTAAGGCCAGTGCTGATTGTAAAAATTTTGAACAATATTACAAAATCAATTATCCTATGCATTTTTAAATCTAATGGTGTGACAAAGTATGACATTGTGTTTTAAGGCAAATTGCTGTCTTACCTATCTTCCCAAAATCGATTTTTCAGATAAGTGACTTATTGTTTTAATTATACACATCGGACGTAACGTTTACTAAAAAAAAGTTGAAAAAATTAAAATCTAAAGATAGCATGATTTTTGCTAATGCATTTCACTAAACAGATTTTTTATTCAATTTCTTGTTTAGTTAATTTTTTTTTATTTATTTTGCAGATGGAACCCTTTAGTTATAAGTTGCTTTATTCGAATTTAAGACATGGTATTAAAATTGTTTGTTAAAACAATATATTTATATATTTAATATAGCTTAACAAATTTGTGACAGCTTCATCTGGAAAAAATTTAGCATACATATTTCAATGTCTTTTTTTACAATATTTTATATTTTTAACGACAATCAGAATTCTATGGGCTATATGAGCTATTATGATGAAAGTTTATAAGATATACTTAGTTTTGTTTTATTATACTATCATACCTAATTTTATTACAAGGATACCCTGTATATTTTCATTTTTCTTGAGATGAGATTTATATTAGATATTCCTAATAGTAATGTGATTTATATGCAGTAAGGCTCCTTTCGTCTATTTGAACCTAAAATCATATTTTATCTATATTTTCAAGTAAAAACTGTAATACTGCTTGATGTCAAGCTGTGTTCGTAATGAAAATAGAATCTAGAACGTGTAATTGCAAGACAAAAGCGTATATCATAGTCATGAAAAAGCTCTAATGTCATATTAAACATTATAATAATATAAGAAAACTTACTAATGTATCAAAAATGTTGTTTAATGAATTGAAATTAATTACATACATTCATTCAGGTTTTAAAAGATGTGTATTATTTGTTCATATAAATTTAAACACTCAATTTTTTTTCAAAGTATTATTTATCATAAAAAAAAATAATTTCGGTGATGTGGTAGATAAGCTCTTTTAAATAAAAAAGCCCATTTCGTCTATTTTAACCTAACATCATATTTACGTCTATACTTTCACTGTTACTGCTGCTCACTGTTACTACTGCTTGATGTCAAGCTGTCCGTAGTGGGAAGAGAATCTTGAATGCCTAATTGCAAGACCAAAAAGCTCTTACCACGTAGCCACGAAAAGCTCTGCCATGTTAAGCTTGGTGAAATAAGAAAAGAAACTCTTACTAATGAATTAAAAATTTAGTGATTTTTTAGACACTTTTATTTATTTATTCATTATTTATATTAATTTAAATACCTAAACAATTTTATTTAATGTATTTTTATCATTATAAAAATTAATTCCGGCGTAGTGTTGGAATAAAGCACTTTTAAATCGCTTTAACTGATTTATTTAATTTATTTATTTGATTTGCAATTAATTAAAGTAATCTTCAACTTTAACTGACTTTTTAAATTTTATCTGTTTATAATGATGATTATATGCAAATATATATTGCAAAATATATATATATTACAAATTCCTTCTAATAAGGATAATTATTGGACAATATATTATGACACGCGTTTTCGAAATTAGTGAATTTTATAAATATAGTCTGCCACAGTCTTACTAGTTCAAAAATATTAGGAAAATAAACTACATGAAGAACTGCATTAATTTCTTGGGTGACTTTAACCTGTTTCATCACCTCCTCTGGGTCCAAAATTTCAAAATCGCTATACCCATATCAATAAAAAAAGATACAAATTAAATAATTGTCTCTCGCTAATATTCGAGTAATTTTTATCTTATCTAATCGAGATGCGATCACTAATCACAGCCAACAATTGGCCAATCAACACTTTCACCTCACATTAATCAATTGGTCAACCGTCGAGTTCCAGTTCCCACGAGACGACCGCCCGAAGATCTATGATCTAATAACAGTTGTGGACAACTATAATATAATATAATAGTACGAAATTAACTGAGAATTAAACTGTCTTGATAAATAGAAAATTATCCACATGTACATCAGTATTAATAGTTTAAAAAACTCTTTGTACAACCGCTAAGATATTTTATATTTTAAGGTAAATTGCAATTTGTCTTATGAGACATTTAGTGATTAGAATAATACGCCTAACCATATTGGTTTCGAAAAACTACCCATTTTTTTATTTAATTTTTTTTAATAGCCTCGCTTCACATCAAAATTTATAACATAGTTAATATATAAAGAGAATTTTATATGAATATACCATTCGCTAGGATTACATCCACTTCTAGGACTAGGACTAGGACTTATATGATCAAAATACCAACAACAATTAATTTATGTAATATTGTAATATCAATGAACTCATCACATATACAAAATGTGTTGTCAGTGCGATGAATCATGTGTTTTTTACCTCTTTCTTTAAATATTATTGAGATTAAAAATATGCGCTTTGCTCCAAATTTACATTATTTTTCATTATGGGCTCGCCCATAGGTAAGCGGTTAAGAGCGACGGTACTTGATTTAGAGGTCCTGGGTTCGATACCCACTTCGAGCAGCCTGTTGTCAAGCAGTAGTGACACCGGTTTCCACTGGAAAATATAGATAGCAATATGTTTCCTAGTGAAAATAGCCCTAATCCGGCATTGCTGCACCAATGAAAAATTGCAGCCCTATAAGGGCTTAACCACTGGGTTACACTAGAGTGTTTACACTAGAAGGATTTAATTAGATGTATTTCACAATTCTTTTAGTATTACAATATTATAAGAAAATATTGAATCCTTAAGAAAAATTGTTTCATTGGCTTGACTTTACCTAAATATTTTTTTTTATATTATTTTCAAAATATATGTTTGTTATATTACGATCATTTGTTATATGTGATTTCAATTTCAAGCGTCCTTATATTTTATACAACTGAATTGAATGAAATTTGCGGTAGAGACACATTCAGTTTTATTTCATTTTGTCGTTATTTATGAAAAATAGTTTTTTATGGCTTTTATATGCGAAAACCCTGGTTCTCCAAAAATTGTAATCAGTTTTTACTTCGTTTTTTTTCAAAAACTGAATTGCTATTTTTTAGCCATATCTCTGGAACAGCTGGACCTGCTTTCGCCAAAAGCTAATCAGCACATCTTTCCATCAATAGAAATCGAATGTTTTTTGAATCATCCAAATCGGTTGATCCGTTTTCTCGAAAACGTTGACCAAAAAATTGTATCCGCACGTACATACATATTAAACGCATTATACGTACACACACTTACATCATTTTTTTCTAATGTATGCCAAAATTTTCAGAACCTTTTGAATCGCAAAAATATGCAAAAGATTTCATTTTTGATTTTACGCGTTTATTATAACAAACCCTTAAAAAATTTAATTGTCAATTAATAAAACTCAATAACAATCAAAGAATAAATAATTTAAATCAGTTGTTTTGTAATTGAAATATAAATGAAACGTTTTTTATCGAATAGAGAAAAAACTTTGTTACATTTTTATCACGCTATTTTTTTTGAAATTAACTCATGAAATTTTCAAAGTATTTTACCATTTACATGAATAGTATAATTTCAGTGCTTTCAACTATGGTGACATTATGCCAATGTTAACAGCAAGACATACTTTTCCATACAAAATTTCTTTTGGGATAAAAAAATGTTTAGATTAATTGTTGGTAAAATTCAGATATAAATTAGATTAAATTATGTTTTGATAATACTAGTTGCTAAGTACAATTTTAAAAATTCAAAGACGTTTCTACTTTGGTCAGCTAACTAAATTGTTTGAAATTATCACTTATCAGAAATATCATGAAACATGCCTTAAGGTAGAATACTACTTTTGCCTCTTAATATATTTGCTATTATTTCATGAGCCGCCTTTTGATCTTCTATGATATTTTTGCACCGTCCGCAGAGCAATATCCAAGATCACGCGCATAAGACAAATGTCAACATTCAGATCACTTCGCTTTTAATGTGATCTATTTGCAATAAAAGTTGTGATCTATTACGAATATAAAACTAGGACCGTGTGAATATGATCTAGTGGTCATAATGTACGCTCTAAATTTCGAAATTTCGCCATAAAATTAGTGGTAATTGAATTAATTTGAATAACAGAACTAAATTCATTTACAACAGGTTCAGATCGTTAAATTTAAATTACGAATATTCTCATTGTAATGCAAAAACTTGATTTTAATTTTAGAGTTAATAAAAACTTAATTGTTTCTGAAAATATAGCTAGCTACTGTGTGAAGGTAATTGAAAATTAGAAGTCTAAGGTCAAAGGGCCTTTGCGGAAGAATTATGGTAATATAACAATTGATTTTAGTGAGTAATTTTTGCTAGAGTTAAAATCATTGGGAAAGTTCAAGAACCCGTTAGTGTTCCTTGTTAATTTATACTAAAATTCAATTCCCATATTAAATTATCTATTTATCTTTATTATATATTATTAATATATCGATTAACCTTCATAAAAGAATTGACCTGATGATTTTGATTACGATATTATTTTTTTTTTATTAACTTCCGTAGTGTAAGTAATAGTACTCGCAAAAAAATCAAAAAAAATTTTTTTTGCATTTATATTTTTTAAGGGTTTGTGAATATTTTAGCATAGTTTGGAAAAAAAGATGTATATGTGTGTATGGTATGTCTATGTATGTATGTGCGGATATAAATTTTTGTCAACAATTTTGCGAGCACGGATCAACCGATTTGTATGATTCAAAAAGCATTCGATTCCTATCGATCGGGAGACGTGTTGGTTAGTTTTTGTGCAAAGACAGGTCCAGCTGTTTCGAAGGTACGAGGCAAAAGTTGCAAGAAAAAGAAAATATTTTTTTAGGTGAACGGAGCGTCCGATTTGAATGGTTCAAAAAACATTTTACTTGTGAAGAATTGATTATTTTTGGTTTCGGAGATCTAGAGAAAATAGTTGAAAAAATCATCAAATTGTTGGATATTTTACACATATTTTACATATATATTACATATATACTGTTTCTGTGGGTTCCGTATCAAGATTTATAATGTTTAAAGTTTACTTATTTAATTCTAAAAATGCCCTCACCATGCCAGTATGAATATGGCTTGAAATTTTCAAAAAAAAAATTATATAAGAAATACATTTTTGCTCTAATATTCGGTATTGTCATATACTTGTTAAAGTCAAATTCAGTTTTAAAACTTATTAGACAAAACCTCATTGTTTTCTATTCTGAGAAATCTTAATTAATTTCAATTCTTCTAATTACTTTTTTATTTAATAAAATATGATTTAAATAGACTGAGGACGTCTTTCGATTTGTCAATTTGCATTTATACAGTGAAAACCATTTTTTCCACTAAAAATCGAATTTCATAATTTCCACCAGTAAGCCGGTTGTTAAAACCGGCTTTTGAAAACCGACAAATCTTAATTACTACATTATAGTAATTAGAACTTTCTTTTCTTGTATGAAACTTTTTTTATGCTTGAATGCCGATGAGCTTTTTAAGCAAGTTCTTATTATGTAAAGACTCACATTTCTATTTTTGCTACAATTTTAATTCTTTAGTTAGAGAATAGGAACTGATTTTTTATTTTAACGTTATTTATTACAATAAAAAATGCAGTCGAATAGTCTTTACAAATATAATTTTTGTATATTCCTACATTTTTACTATTTATTGCAGCTATTACTAAAATGTGGAAAGATGATCCTTATGTAACATAAAAGCAATCCAATAAAGAAAAGAACTGAAATTTTTCGTAAACCTCTCAATTTAAAATCGGTGAAGCAATTTAACCTAAAAATTGTGAAAATTTGCTCCAGCTTGTATCATTGGGCACTCTTCGTTTATCAGTTTACTCAAACTTATGTTAACAAATATCTAAATTGACTCATATACACAAATTATTACATATAAAGCGCAAAAAAATCTAATAAAACTGTATTCTGCATGTACTCTGCAGATGAAATATATTCAAAAGCACTTTGTATGCAAATGTCATCGTTTTTTAGTGACACAGTTATGTCGCACCATAAATTTGGACACTTTTGGGAAATAATAGCATCACGTCATCGATGCCTCACCTCGGATTTAGAAGTCGAGCTAATAATACATTTTTCAAGCTTGGTAATATAATTTTGTTGGTATATTTAGACACTGTTTTTCAATAATTGGAAATAATAAAGCAAGTTAAACATTTGCGCCGCGAACTAAACGTAAGTTCATTGATTAGAAATTATTTCTATATTATTCGTAGTTTCCATAAATCTTTGAAGTTATAAAAATGGAAAATATTTTTTATGCAAGACAAATATTACAGCTGTTCAAAGAATGAGATTATATCGCCAGCGAAAAAGTAAAAAAATACAAGAAGTCAATGAATGTATGTTAATTTTAATTACATGAAGTTCTTCAAACACAATTACATGATGAGTGAAGTTGCAAAAACAATATTTGTTTAGGAGTTGTTTAACACAATCCACTGTGATTGAATACTATAGAATTTATTAATAAGCAATTACTTCATTTCTAAATGCTAACTTCAATGAATTTTCATTTCTAAATGCTAATTACAATGACAAACCGATCATGTCATATTTCAAGTATGACTTTAATTAAATTATTGTTTTTTGAATTTTATACCTGATAGTCAATTTTATAATATTTTTAACATAGTGTAGCATTGACGAGACGGGCTACTTGATGATCTACATTTCAAGGTGCATTACTACTATTACCAGGTTGTACGAAACGGTCTATTATCTTGAATAAGTTTTATATTAGATCTATGTCTATAACGTCAATTTCATGCAAATAGGTTTATTTCTGAGACTAAATTAAGATAATGCGTCCGAACCGATAACATTCCTAATTCGATATGTTCTTAGACGTGTGGGGTCACCAATCGCGATCACGTTTAACGTAAACTGACTTAATATTAAACCGAAACGAATTGGACGTATCTAATTTATGACCGAATTAACAAAAACGTTGTAACTTTTGAATTATTTGAAAATTCAAAGATTATATTATTTTATACTTGGTAAGATTTCACCAGGGCTTTTTGCAATTAACCCGAGATTCTTCGGGGTAGGGGATGTGCATATTCATACCTGTAATTATATATTGGTAGAACCTTGCAAAAAATGAGAAAAAGCATGTAACCGGATTAAATGTATTTTTTTAAGGTGACGAGATTATTCTTATACAGTCCGCTAAATAATTTATTAATCTTCACCATAAATGGTCCTTTGAGCCGGAACGATACTACATGATTTTTAAATGTATCAAAAAACTTTTTTTCACATTATTCTCATACAGATTAACATTTATCTATCACGTTGGAAAACAAACGATGGATTCAATGTATTATTCAAAATCACAAACCCAGATACGTTTCTAAATTAAATTTATTATTTTGAAGTCTTGATTTGATTATTTTTATTACACACATATATAGCATTTTTACTGTAGTTTTTTTTGGCTTGATACTAAAGAAAGATATGGGTCTCATTAGGCACCAAAACATCTGTAGGCACATGTAGAGTTTTATGACGAAAAAATAGCCTTGTAAGGTCTGTATCATCTCATTTGTTCGAAGAAACAATAAATTATCTATAATAGAAGATCTCCGATAGCGGTGACTTGGTTTTAATAGTTGGATATATATATATATATATATATATATATATATAAGGTTGTAAACTTATTTTGTTAAAGCCAGACAAAGCGTCGTCTATATTTTTTTATCTGTTGCAAGTTGCATCTAAGATTTATGTTTGTTATAAAAAAAAAGAAATGTTTAATGTTTCCACCTATATTGGTTTATTTACGGTCTTAACAAATTTAAACATTGCAATTGCTCTATAAACTTTAAATATTACTAATTCAAGATGCACATCTGTATTGTGATCAATAAACAAAAATTTAAAATATCACTCGATTGGCTAGGCATGTCTTAACATAATTCAAAAAATGAATGTTGGATTTCGCAATTAAATAAATATTGTATTAATAAAAAAAGTGGCAATGATATATAAAAACCTTAAATACTAAATATGCCAATTCAATTTTAATGCAGTCAGTTTCAGATTAGGTTGGCATATTAGCTAGGATAATTTATATGATGCATGCGTTGCAATGGGTAACGGATGGTAAACCATCCGTTTGATTTGTGTTAGCTGCCTCTTTTACTTATAAACCATTTCTACATTCACAATCAGTTATTTTTACACTGAATATTTATTACGGCTAAAAGTTTGCCAGGCCAGCTAGTAGCAATATAATAATCCAAGAAAGTATTAACAACATAATTATGCACATACAAAATTTAACTTTAAAAAAAAAAGTGCGCGTAAGGGTCACACGCGTTTGATGTAAAACTTATTTGCTACTGTACAAAGTGTTGAAAATATGTATAGTATTTAAATACAATAATGTAATTAGAGTCATACTTCAAATATGACATGATCGGTTTGTCATTGTAATTAGCATTTAAAAATGAACCCTCATTAGAGAAATGAAGTAATTGCTGATTAATACATTCTTCAATATTTGTTCACACAGTGGATTATGTTAAACAACGCCCAGACAAATATTGTTTTTATAATTTAACTCATCATGTAATTGTGTTTGAAGAACTTCACGTAATTAAAATTAACATACGTTCATTGACTGCTTGTATTTTTTTCACTTTTTCGCTGGCGATACAATCTCATTCTTTGAATAGTTGTAATATCTGTCTTGCCTATAAAAATATTTTCCATTTTAATAACTTTATAGAAATCATTTATAGAAACTACGAGTTTACGGAAGAAATGTTTAATTTGATTTATTATTTTCAAGAAACAGGGTAAAATATTCTTCTGATTTAGACATTTTTTCAAGATTAGTACTACCATGTTACTTTAAAATGTTCACTTATCTATGCCGATTTCTTTGTTGGTATTCTATTCACATACACGACGACTAATCACAATCGACCCGTATAGAAATGATATCATCGAGAGCGAATCACGAATCATTGGCACTCGACTCTCATCTTATCGACTCTTATCTGCCGTGACGCACTTCCGTTGCATTTGTACGGATTTACATCCTAGTCGAGCCTAAAGAAGTTTTACTTCAAAAATGTTGAACAGTCAGGCGTCGTATTAATTTTAATAAGGGCATTTCATTCCAAAATTTTCCACTAATAAAAATAATTCACACCGAATATTTGTGACACTTTCGTAAGGCCATAATGTGCGTGATTTAATTCGTAGAATTGTAACATAGAAAATAGTGTTCCCAAACATCTAGAAATATTTGATTCATTTAATAGCCCGCGGTCTCCGAATAAATAATTCATAACGAATTCACATACCATCTCGAACCAGTTAATACCAAATTGTGTTTATATCTCAGATTCAACACGTGTTGACGTGTGTCGGTAGATTTTTTTTAGAATGTAGGTGATATGTTCACTAGTAACAATAAATTAGATTAGAAGTTGATGTAAGATGTAAGGTTATCCCGTATAATCTATTTACCGTTTTGAGTTTCAAGAATACGTAGAAAATTGTGATTTTTGATAATTTTTTGACTCAATGTATGATTTTATGTTAATATCCAATACTTTTGTTTGTGTTTAGATGTTATTGTTAGAAATTTCCCGTGCAATCTTTTTGCTATTTTAATTCTGAGAATTTATATAAATTGTGATTTTTGACAAAATATTTGGCTCACATTATAAATTTATGTCAATATCCAAATACTTATTTCTGCTTTAGGGGATTGGTTTAGGTAATACAAATATGACATATGTGACATCAAATGTCACAAAAATTTTATATTTTTAATACTTATTTTATAACCTACTGGTGCACCTTAAGGCAAATTGCTGGAACTTCCCGTACCAACATTAAATACTCGATGAAAATAAATCAGTAATCAATAAAAATTGATCAATGATTAGTAACAATGTTTTTGAATATTTTCAAAGAGATAATTATAATTAACTTCCCGTAGGGTAAGTTATAGTAATCGCAAAAAAATCGAAAATGAAAATTTTTATATATCTTTACGTTTCAGAGGTTTCTGAACATTTTGGCATACCTTAGAAAAAATGGATGTATGTGTGTGTGTGTGTGTGTGTGTGTGTGTATGTATGTGTGTGTATGTATGTGCGGATACAAATTTTCGTCGACGATTTCGGGAACACGGATCAACCGATTTGAATAATTCAAAAAGCATTCGATTCGTATTGATAAGGAGACGTGCTGATTAGTTTTTGGCGAAGGCAAGTCTAGCCGTTCCGAAGATACGGGGCAAAAAGTGCCGAAAACGGTAACTCAGTTTTTAAAAGAACGGAGCGTCCGATTTTAATAATTCAAAAAACATTTTACTTGTATTGACATGGTGAAGAATTGATCAAATTTTAATGAAGGCAGGTCTAGCGGTTTCGGAGATCTAACGAAAAAAGTAAAAAAAAATGCCATTTCGCGGTCAAAAATGATCATTAGACATATGCACATCAAATTATCAGATATTTTATAGAGATTTTAACAATAAGTATGAATTTTGTTTACATTCCTATGGGTTCCGTACCAATGTTTATCCGTTAGACAGCGACGCGGCGCTTACGCGCTTTATATTTTGTTTCTATGCAGTTGCGGCAGTACGATTGCTTTGAAAAAAGTTCAGATCTTCCAAAATATGTCAAAATTAAAAAAACATTTTTTTTCAGAAAAAAAAAAATTTAAAATTTTTTTTTAGATTTTTTTTTAAAAAAAAAATTTTTTTTTCAAGAAAAAGTAATTCTTTGTCCAATTTATAGTTTCTCAAAAATCTTATTCTTGCAAAGTAAAATTTTTTCAAAAATGTTAATCGTTTTTAAAAAAATAATAATTTTTGGTACGGGAAGTTCCAGCAATTTGCCTTAAGGCACGATGCCCTAATTGCCTAAGACAGAATTCCACTTACAGCTAGTTACTATATATTTATCCGTTCATATAATATAAAGAGACTTATAGATAGAGAGCTCAAGTCACTCAAAAGTGTTTACATTAAGAAGAGATGCCGAATGAATCTACTAATGAAATATATAAAACTAGAAACTACAAATGAAATATATAAAATTTTAAACTGAATTGTAAATTTGAAATTAATGTTTGAAGAGACACGTACATAAATTTTTTCTAAGGTTAACCAAAATGTTCAGAATCCTTTAAAAAGTAGATAGGAACAAATTTTCATTTTCGTTTTTTTGCTGTGACTATAACTTACCGTACAGATAGTTAAAAATAAAAAATAAACCAGTTGGTATTAGTATTTTGCCTTGAGGCAAGTTATATGAACTTCCCGATATGTGTAAATAAACGACTTAATAAAAAATAAATTAATGTATGATATAATTTATCATATAATTGAAACGAACGAATAATTTTAATTTTAACAAACGTCAAAAAAACTACTCAATTACTCAAACTTTGATGAATTTTTAAAATTAAACTACTTGTCGTAAGGCCGTCTTATTTCAGTAAGTTCTATAAGACCATGATATATATCGCCAAAAAAAGTTCCAAAAAAATGGCTTATATATTTTTTCAACAGTTAATTACAAGAAAGCGGCTCGGTAGATTTTCTTCTAAAACTAATCCGTGTCATTCGTCTTTCGAACAGTTTTTGTTTTTTTAAAATCCATTTGGTGGTATGAGCTTAAATGTGGACGGAAAGCTTGCCACTTTTTTTCTAAATTACAAAAGAACTGCTTGGCCGATCGTCGCACAAAACTGAGAAACGATAATCGAGATCGAAATACATCAAATGGCTTTAAAATTTCTGAATTCGGTTCAGGCGTTTTTGAGCAAACGTCGATGAAAAGTCTAATTTTGACAAATGCCAAAAAATAGATACTAATTCTTGCAAACTTTGACGCATTTTTAATGATAAGCGAGTTGCCGTAGAGCCAAAATATTTTAGTATGATCTATAAGACTATGGTATCTACTGTCAAAACAAAAATCATATGAATCGTCTCCAATATTTTGAACTGTTTAGCAAAATTAAAATCTTACTTGATATATTATGGTATCTACTATATAATTTTTATGGACAAATTTTCCAACTACAGCCATCAATTAAATAATAATATAAATCCACGTTTTTTATCTCTAATAAACAGTTCAACATTATAAAAAACACATAAACCTGTCAAATTAATAAAACTTAATATTGTTTTACTGTCAACTGTAAATTTCGTTATTCGGACCAAAACTCCAAATATTTCCTTACTTTACATTTGCGTTACAATATCGACGACCGAATCAGTTCACTATATATATATATATATATATATATATATATATATATATACAACGTGCCTTCTTCTTGTGACATTATTAGTAATAAAAAATAACGAATTCTCATAAAGATTCCAATCAATGTTTCGATTCTTATTATGAACCATATACACCAGATACGTTCCGTTTGTAATATATGGTATTCTACGTTAATATATTCAATATTATTTTCATCGATTTTTTATGTAAATTTAAACATATGTTACAGTTACACAGAAAAGTTTATGCCCCATTCCGGGAGACTGAGAGCTGGTGATGTAGTAAAGATGATCCACAAATTAGTGGAATGCTTTTATTTAATATATTATAAATTATGTTATTACACTTTCATACCTTTCATTATGAAATCTAATTTTTAAATCAAGACTATATCAAGAGTCGTGGCTCCCTCGTAAGAGCTTTAGCAGTATGATGTCTAATTTTTTAATAGATCAAGACTATATCAAGAGTCGTGGCTCCCTCGTAAGAGCTTTGGCAGTGCAAACATATATTTTCTGAGTCTTATTCCCATGTCTTGGATAGCTTGATATCAAGCGGCAGTAGTGTCCTAATAGGTCAAGACTATATCAGTATTTGTGGCTCCCTCGTAAGAGCTTTAGCAGTGCAAACACATATTTTCTAAGTATTTTTCTCGTGTCTTGGACAGCTTAATATCAAGCGGCAGTAGTGTCATAATAGATCAAGACTATATCAAGAGTCGTGGCTCCCTCGTAAGAGCTTTAGCAGTGCAAACACATATTTTCTGAGTCTTATACCCATGCCTTAAACAGCTTGATATCAAGCAGTAGTGTCATAGGTTTTCACTTAGATCTAAATGATATCAAATGAAAATAGCTTTTCCAGCCGTTGCTATTTAGATTGCTTATTTGACAAGTTATTAAACTCATTTCATCTCAGAACTCAACGTCAAGCCCAAATGGGGTGATGGTATTGATCATAAACTATCACAAAAAATTACTTGTAGCTTTTAAGCACAATCAGAACTTTGTGAAAACTGATTATTTGTAGCATATTGATAATTTCTAAATTGGTCGACTTAAGGGGATTGTTCTTTTTTTTTACACAAAAAGCAAGGTATTTGTTTTTGCTTTTTCTCGAAATGTATTTATCATAGAGACATGCGGTTTTTTTTTAAACAAAAATTACAAAATCATAGAATATTACGTAATTTTTATCTTTTATTTTTGCGTCGTCATTTTTTAACCAGGGGGCTCCAAAGTCGGTCTTGCAAAATCGATCTCTTTTGCGGTGCCACAGATAAATCCGTTGCGCATCGCCCGAAACAAAAAAAAAAAACTACGTTGAAGAAGAAGTTTGAATCCAGTCCCCCTTCGAATCCAGTATTTAAAGTTTTTAATATAATGTACTAAATACACCATTTAATTTAATGTACGAATTACACCATGGTGTTCAAAGATGCTGACACATTAAAAAGGTAATGTGCATGAGGTATTATAAAGAAGAAGAGGTAGCTGGCATACAATAGCTCGCGGAGCGATAAAAAAACGCTTTTAGAGGATCATACGTATATATATATCTATAACTTCGTCAAAAATATAGATATTCAGATGATTTTTTTTTAAAATAATTCTAAGGTTTTTAGCTTTCATAATATCAAAAAATCTCAAAACCGAAACAAAAAAAAAAAAAAAAAGAACAACCCCCTTAAATAGGATTATCTTTTAAAAGAAGCACTAATGTGTGTTGGCAAGTTTTATCAAAGTTTCCGTCAGGATTGTAAAATGATTGATAGATTCACAATAAAAGATTCAAGTAAAAAAAACTTTAAAATATGTAAATTATTTGATCATATTTATTGATCATAACTATCACAAAAAAACAGAAAATAATTTTTACTTGTAGTTTGGAAATTATAATTTGGCTCTTTAATTTTAATTTATGCTTTTATTTCAAAAGCTCATTGATAAGCTTTTAAGCGCTATTAGGGCTTTGGGAAAACTGTAACCATATTTTACATTATTGTTATTTTCTAAATTGATCGACTTTAATAGGTTTATCTTTTTTTTGAAAAAAAAAGCAATGTTTTGGCAAGTTTCATCAAAGTTCCTATCAGGATTGTAAAATGGTGAAATACTTGATAGATTCTTAATAAAACGATTCAAGTAAAAGAATAAGAACTCATTTGATCGTATTCATTGATCATAATTATCACAAAAAAAAACAAAAAATAATATTTACTTGTAGTTTGAAAATTGAGCTTTTGAGCGTAATTAGAGCTTTGGGAAATATGTGAAAAAACACTAAAGAGTTTTTGCAAGTTTCATCAAAGTTTCCATCAGGATTTTGCAATGGTAAAATACTTGATAGATTCAAAATAAAAAGATTCGAGGGAAAAAATATAATCCTAAAAGTATGTTCTTTTATTCTGATTATATTTTTGCTTTTTTATTACGTCTTGAAATAAGGACATAATTTTAGAAATTTACGAAAATGTAATCCAATTGGATGCAGCTTAGGTCATAATATTGCAACTAAACCAGTAAATTTTTACCATAAAGTCCATCTTCACCTAAAATTATTAATTTGACAAGTTATTAAACTCATTTCCAATTGCCAAATTTAACGTGAAAATATATATTAAAATATATAATATCACCGATTGAATGTTACATTCTTGAGTAAAGGTTTATGTCAGACAATCAAATATATAAATTTTGAAATTAATGTATCTAGTTGACACCTTAAGCTTCACGTTTAATGTTTATTAATTTATTAACAATTCAAATAGTGAATTTTTACAAATATACTGAACTTTATTGGAAAAATTAAAATCGTCTTATATATTTAAATTTTTAACAATACGCATATTTCGAAGTGGAAAATATTTTTTTATATAATAAATTTATTTTCCTTATATTGATTATCAATTTACTTGCATGAGCTTCCCTGTATCATGTAATGTTGTAATGGTTCTCAAATTTTGTGTCACCACATGAATTACAGCCATCGTAAAATGTTTATGTATAATTACAAATTTGTCTTTTTGAATAATTTATGCTAACATTACATATCACTCAAAACATAAATATTTTCACACTGTTTTATTGCTTCGACACTTGTGAAGATATTTTATTTTTGGCACAGCAGTCACAATTGGCATTTCATAATAAAGTTTTGCTGAAAATATTTTTTTGAGATACATTTTCATTAATAATAATAAAATACAGTCCAGTCGTTGTTCTACTCTATTTTTATATCCTTTGTTTAAATGTATTATGTTTTAAATTTTGCACCATTTTTTTTAAATGTTGTAAAGATGTTTTAAATATTGCGCCAATGTCTGGAAGGGCTATTTACACTTGGGAATATATCTATAATTTAAAAAAAAATATTTTGACTTCAAGAAACTAATTTTTGTCTAATAGATGTGGTTTTATAGAAAAATTCAACAGACAATTAAAAACTGCAAATTTAATAATAATACCATCATTAATAAAGTTTTTCCAAAGATTCAGTTATCATCAATTAAGCTAAATTTATATCAAATTATATATTAAATATTCATTGGGAGAATAATTCATGGTCATGAAGCATCCAATATATTTTATTTCCATTCATAGTATTTCTTATTACTGAGGTTGTAAATCATATTATACGATCGGTCATATTTTTGTTTGTGGTTTTAGTAAAAGCATTTCAGAAGCTCCGATTTTGATGAGAAATCGTTTTTATAAACGACACTATGCATGTAGACGAAGAGCTGAGAGGTAATTTACTCAATTTATTGTCTTTTGAAAAATCACTAGCATGGAAAAATCTATAATGTTTCACATATCAGGAGCTTTTAAATTTATCAAAAAATATGTGAAAATATTGAAGATAAATGTATAAATATTTTAATGGCGCAATCCAAATTTTTTGAAATTCTTGGAGAATATGATTGTAATATTCGTGGGGTAGTTGTTTTTTTTTTCGATCTAAAAATTTGGGATAGCTAAAAATGATAGTTTTAATACATCGTATACATTCATAAAGTTTATACATATAATTTAATTTTTTAGGATTTTTATATGAAACTTAACACAGTAACAAAAGGCTGAATTTTTAATTACTATTTAACAAGGAAGATTTTATGCAATTGGAGAGTTTATATTGAGAAGAGCATAGTGTAGATACATGAAAATCATTTATTCCATTAACAATCCCTATAAAACAGAAAATGATAAAATAAAACTGGACAATATTGAAATTAATTTATTAGAAGAAATTTATCAGATTCTGTTGATAATCTTGATTAGAAGATTTTTCTTAAACTCTGTGTCTATATGAATATCCATATTAAATTCTCACAGTGTAACACTGGTGTTTTGACATGATAGGGCTATAAACTGCGGTCAAATCTTTGTAATCAACTTGTGGTCTCCTTTTATTTCTAGACAAAAAAAAATTACTTTAACGATTCATAATTATCGTTATATCCGATCAATAGATAAATTGATATCATGTGTGAACCATGAAATATTAGAGAAATATAATTTGCTGCTTGCATTTACTGCTATTTGTATCTATATTGTTTGTTTCCAAATTAGAGAAAGTTATTGTTCTAGAAATATCAAACATGAATTTTATCTACGGTTGATCCGTGCTCTTGAAATCGTGGACGAGAAATTCTATCGACCATACATTCATTTTTTCTAAGGTGTGTGAAAATGTGCAAAAACCTCTAGAATAAAAATATGCAAAAAAAATTTTTAAGTTATTAAGCATTTATTAGCATTAAAAAGTTTTTTTTTTTTTTGCGATTACTGTACATTGCCCTTTGAAGTTATTGAAATATACAAGTTTTTGAAGGTTTTCAATACATAAGGTACCAAAAACGTCTTCAATAAGGAAAGTCTATAGATAATAGAAAATACTTCAGTTATGATAAAATATCAAAATTCTTTCTTTTTCTGTATTGAAGTAAAACTTCTTTAGGCGCGACTACAGTGTAAGTCCGTACAAATGCAATGGAAGTGCGTTACGGCCGTGTCGAGTGCCAGTGTTTCGTCATTCGCTCTCGATGATATCTTTTCTATACGGGTCGATTGTGATTAGTCGTCGTGTATGTGAATAGAGATCTGTCGTTGTATGCGTAACGGCATCAACGTTGTATGCGTACCGATATCAACAACGCAATCGGCAAAGATAAATAAACATTTTAGAATTACATCATAGTACAAATCTTGATTCAATGAAAAATGCCTGAATCAGAAGAATATTTTATCCTGTTCCTTAAAAATAACAAAACTAATTAAAAATTTGTGCCGTGTACTAAACGTAAGTTTATGGATTAGATATTATTTCTATATTATTCGTAGGTTTCTATAAATCTTTGAAGTTATTAAAATGGAAAATATTTTTTAGTCAAGACAGATATTACAGCTGTTCAAAGAATGAGATTATATCGCTAGCAAAAAAGTAAAGAAAATACAAGCAGTCAATGAATGTATGCTAATTTTAATTACATGAAATTCTTTAAACACAATTACATGATGAGTGAAGTTGCGAAAACAATATTTGTTTATGCGTTGTTTAACACAATACACTGTGTGAACGAATATTATAGAATTTATTAATCAGCAATTACTTTATTTCTCTAATAAAGGTTCATTTCTAAATGCTAATTACAATGACAAACCGATCATGTCATTTGAAGTATGACTTTAATTACATTATTGTTTTTGAATATTATACATATTTTAATACTATTATAAATATATAATTTATAATTTATCATTTTATAAATGTGTATAATAGTTGACACAAATAAATGTGTGTGATGGTGTTACCATATTACTGATAAACATTATTCAAAATTGTTATATGATGTAATTATTTTTACTTAAATGGCATCTGTACAATAGCAAATAAGTTTTACTTCAATCGCAGTGTGAACCTACGCGCACTTTTTTTTATTTAAATTATTATCACTTACACAATAGTACACAATAGTCGTGGTAGTGCTAATTAACAAATATCAGACCTCATTTAAGAAAACATTGGCATTATTAAGTTATTTATTTTATTTGTATTTATGTATTATTGGAAGTGGTCCTAAGAATGTTCACTAACTAATTTTCTATAAGTTGATAATTTCTTCTTCCTTCCTTCTTTGTGAAGGAAACAAAATGTTATAGAATAATAAAATAGATTATATAAATAAAATAAATAATCGTAATTAAAACAAAACTGGAAGTAAATATTATTAGGCAATAATCGTGAATGTCCTGACTGGTAATCATGCCTTTTTAAGTAGAGTTGATTGTATTTTTGAAAATACTGTTTTTGACAAAAAGTTGGGCTGATGTTCAACTCTTCTTCTGCGACTTATCAACTCTCTTGGTCTACAATCTTGAAACTATCTTGGTGTTGAAATCTTGATTTTATTTTCAAATCTGGCAAACAAATCTGGTTATCCAAAATTTATAGGAATTTATTTATATTTATATGAATTATATGGTGTGCAAAGTCGTAAGAACTAATATAAGCTCATCTGGTATTTTTATTTCGGTAGAGACTTATGTTCGTTTCTTTGTATGTTTTAGTTTTTCTCAAGAATAGATGATTCTAACACCAATTTTCATGCCAATGTCAGATAATGATTACCAAGGATGCAACCCAAAGTCATAGACCATGATTTCTCAGTTTGAATGTCAAAAAATCAATAAATCACGATTGAAACAATTTGAAATTTATTTCTGAAAAATGTTACAGCTAACAACAGCACTTGTTCGTCTGCTCAATATAAATTTACGATCGTTCTTTAATGTTACTTGCATTACACATTGTTGGCGCCAATCGTTAAATATCACACTCCGAGTTCACCTGAAATAAAAGTTTAAAATTATGTCCATGTAGGGCCATCAATCAATCTGGGCAATAATAAAAGCAAAAGGCGTTGCGAAATTGCTAAAATATTTTTATTTTGCTTACAATACTATGACGTGATCCGAAATTCCGAAAAGCTTTTGCGATTTCAGGAGAAATCGCAATACGAACCCTTTCATTATTTTGCCAAATGTGGTACTGATTTATTGATACAGGTTTGGATTTATTAGCGTTTCGTATATCTTATAAAAAAATCATGTTTTTGGGAAGTCAATATATTGTAGAATCTAGGTATATATCTGTGTTGAAAATTAGTAAATTGCAAAAACTGGGAGAGTAAAAACAGGAGTAAAGTATAACAATTTTGATACCTTTATACATCTGTAATTCTTCCAAATTCAATTCCAATTTTCAAGAAATACAGAGTTCTTAAGAAATCAATTATGTAATCTCTTTCATATGACGATTTTATTTTGAGAATTTATTGAGTTATTCAGTATCGTTCTTTTATCAGATTTTGTCATGAAGAAATTATACGATAAATTCACATTAACGGAAATAGAAAGTGACAGGTAAATAGAATGTCTGAGTCTACCGTATTTTATAAGAAAAAAAAAAACCTACTAAATTTATTTTTTTGTGGTTTTGAAATAGAGTTACTTATATGCAAATTTTTACACGTGGGCGAAGAACGGATATAGCATAAATTTATTAGTTCGTGATCATATTAATAAAAAAAATTAAAGATACAGAATACATAGTATTTATTTATATACAAATATGATAATACTTACATATAAAATATAATAAATGATGTTCAACAATTTAATAGAATGGATTACTATTGACTGAAAGACGTGCTGATTAGTTTTTGGCAAAGGCAGGTCCACCAGTTTTGCGGATGCAATACAAAGTGAATAAATAGTAGTTTTTGAAAGAACGGAACATCCGATTAGAATGATTCAAACCACATGTTATTTGTATTGATGAAGGAAAAATTGATTACATTTTTGCGAAGGCAGACCCAGCCGTTTGGGAGTTGCAGGAATTATTTTACAAAATTTATTTTATGTTTATTAAATTGATTATTGTTATTAATTTATATACAAGTAGAAAAATTTTGATACACATATTTTTAGTAGGCATGTAGACTGATATACAAGGTGAACAGGTTGAATAATAGATAAGTAGGCAAGTCGACTAGTTATCTAGGCAGGTTGTTTAGTAGGCAGGTAAACAGATGAATAGGTAGACAAGTTGATAGTTAAACGAGTGGACTGATTGACAGGTATACAAGTAGACAAATAGGAAAATAGACAAATAGATAGGTAGACAAACAGATTAACAGTTAAATATAAAGTATGTTGACAGGTAAAAAGATTGAAAAGGAAATAAATAGGCGTGTTAACTGGTAGGCAGGTAAACAGGTTAATAGATAGACAAGTTGAGATTTAAACGAGTGGACAGGTAGACAGGTGTGTAAGTAGACAAATGGTAAGATAGACAGATCGAGAGGTGGACAGATTGAGAGATTGACAAGTAGAGAGGTAAAAAGGTTGAAAAATAGATAAGTAAGCAAGTCAATTGATAAGCAGATTGACAAATACGTGGTTAAACGAGTGGAGAGGTTGACAGGTTTACTGATATACACATTGGAAGATAGACAGATAGATTGATTGACAGGTTGACAGTTTGACAGATAGACAGGTGAACAGGTTGAAAAGTAGATATGTAGGCAAGTCGACTATTAGGCAGGTTGTCTAGTAAGCAGGTTAACAGGTAAAAAGATAGACAAGTTGATATTTAAAGAAGTGGACAGGTAGACAGGCATACAAGTATACAAATAGGAAGATAGAACGATAGATACGTTGACAGGTTGACAGATTGACATGTAGACATAATGACTTGTAGACAGGTAGACTGGTGAACAGGTTGAAAAGTAGAAAAGTAGACAAGTCGACTAGTAGACAGGTAAGCAAGTAAATCGGTGGACAAGTTGATAGTTAAATAAGTAGACAGGTAGACAGGTATACAAGTAGACAAATAAAAAGATAGACAGATTGATAGGTGGACAGATTGACAGAATGACATGTAGACATGAAAATGTGTACAAAGCTTGAGTAGTTAAGGATGCAAGTCACTAGTAGGCAGATAAATAGATTGACAAAAGTTTATAGGTAAACGAGTTGGCAGGTAGGTAGGTGAGAAGGTACATAAGTAGGCAGGTAAACAAGTTAACTGTTGGACAGGTTGATCAAATACAATCAATTTATTGATTAGGTCAATTATTTCCACATTTTTGAAACTTATTGCAACTTTCTCAAGCGAAATATTACTTACACCTGGTATTGGTACAATTGTCGCAGAAAAAGTGCATTTGGTTTTAGCCGTATAGAAATATTAGATAAATAGATTAGAAAAATCAAGTAGGGACTCTAATGCATTATATAAATGTTTTTTAACCTTTCAACGCCTTTCGAGCAGCCTGATTTTAATCCAGAATAATAAAATGCACAAATAAATCATACAAATCACTTGCAAAGATTTTGCAAGTGTTATATGGGATCGTCAAAGATTTCAAGATCGATAAGCCCGTGTATTTCACATCACCGGGTCAATAATTCTCCCAAAACATCTTTAATGCAATAACCTGAACAACCACAAAATAATTGCTTATATAATTATCAACAAAAACTTGAAAAAAAATTTAAATCGAACTTGATATAGCATTGGATGCGTTCGGTAATATATTAGGTAATAATTCCGTAATTTCTGTTGTCAGTATCTTGTTAATAAATATCCGCGAAATTGGGACGGGGCTCACGGATTCTGCAATATATTAGGGTTATTATATTATATTAAAAATCCGAGTGTGATATCCGAGTATCGTAAAATAATTGTTCTTTATTGCATTTAGAGTCGTTGCTCTGGGTGTTGTCTCTTGTAATTTGAACTTGCACCGCCTTTATGGGGTCTCTGTGTAATCGCTCCGTTTACTTTCGTTATTTATTGCACGTTTCTCCGATTGTGAATTATATATAAGAAAAGAGCTGGCGAAAATTCACAATACGTGTTCTGAATATTTTGAATTTGCCAAAATAAATGAACCGAAGGCGAATGATATTTATGGTACTGTTAAGTACTAATTGACAACATTTTGAATTCGTTAATTATACCGCAGACTGTTTATTAATCGATATCATTTGTACGAATTTCGAAATTATACATCGAATACTGCAGAATTAATTGGGTTGGACAGACCGATCAGCAGTCCAATCTTTAAAATCAAAGCAAAAACATTATTTTTTGCTTCGATGCCTTTTTCTGAAATATAAATTTTATATAATGACTATATTGTAAGCTCTTTTAATGTATTGCCACATAATCTAATTGAATCGAATGTGTTTTAAATGATCTAAATCTATACAGTAGTTTTGACAAAACATTGCGGAAAGTAGATGTAGAAACACAAACAGTGTTAAATATGATCGAGATGCTTAAAAATAAAAAAACATTAAAAATTAATGAAAAATAATAATAAACTAGTTGTGTATGGCATCGTGCCTTAAGGCAAATTGCTGGAACTTTCCGTACCGTAACGAAATGTTCGAGAAATATTAAGTGTTTTCAAATAGATTATTATAAATATTGTAACATTGTCTAATATTTATAATAATTACATAAACTGAAGTTGAAATTACTTGTTCAAAGTATATTTAGAACTTTAGTCAAAATTAGAATTAAATCAGAATTATTTTCGAAAAACAAAAAAAAAATGTAAAAAAATTGAAACAAAAAAAAATTATCCAAGAGCAATTATTTTGTTGAAACAAGCAGATAGTTTTTTGAATTCAAATTCAATTCAAATCGAACGCTTAGATCTCTCAAAAACTGCAATTTTTTGCACATTCAGCTCTGTATCTTTAAAATGGCTGGACCTGCCTTTGCGAAAAACTATTCACCTCTTCTCCCAATCAAATTGAATGTTTTTAGATCATTCAAATCGGATTCTCCGTTCTCTCAAAGACTCTATTTGTATTTTCTACACTCATTGCGCCGTATCTCCGTGACGGCAGGACCTGTTTTTGCCAAAAACTAATCAATACATCTCCCTATGAATAGGAAACGAATGTTTCTTGAACCATTCAAATCGGTTGATTCGTGCGCCCGAAAACGTGACCGAAAAATTGTATGACAAAATGTTCAGAAACCTTCGAAACGTCGAGAAATGCAAAAAATTTCATGTTCGATTTTCAGCCTATTACTATAACTACCCTACGAGAAGTTAATAAACTAGGGGTAAATGGCCTTTTGTCTTGAGGTGCGTGGCAAAATCTTTCCTAATAGTTTCAAAATTTTCAACCTTTTATTTAGAAAGTAAAGTTTTTGATTTCAATAAAAACGAATCAAAATTTAATTTTTTATTAAAATATATAATAACAGTAATTGATTTAATGCTAGTAAACGCACCTTACCGAAATGTGTAATAATTGACTTAATCAACCTAAATTGAGATTTAAATATATAGAGAAAATTTTCAAATGTTTATTTTGAAAATAAAGTTTTCACTTTTAATTAAATCTGTACATTGCGATTTCCAATTGAATTTTTTTAAACCCATTTAAATTTTCTGTAACTATATCAATTATATTACACAGACATGTGCTTACATGTCCTAAAATTGTAGTTTATTATATGATTATTTGATACAAATTTTGACTAGCTATATTTTTGAAACTTGAAACTACTTGCCGTGGAGCCGTAAGATTTTAGTATGTTCTTTAGGTCCATAATAGCGAACAAAATGAAAAATGTATGGATATAAATTTTACAACGTATAATTTCGAAAAAAAAAAAACGGCATGGCCGATCTCTATCCAAATTTAATCAGCACGACTCCCAACTAATATCTTTCGAATAGTTTTTGAATTTTTAAAATCGATTCAGAATTTTTGGGCGTCGATGGATTTTTTTTTCTTTTCTGCTATTTACAAAGAAATCATATCAAAAATCTAACTAAAGCAAGTGGTTATTAAGAATATCAAGCTACATCGAATGGCTTTTAAATTTTTGAAATCAGCCCACCTGTTTTTGAGAAAACGTTAACGAATAAATAAAAATCTGTTCACACACACATTGTTTTCCAAATTTAGTCTCATTCGATTCAGAACTACTTGAAACGACCAGAAAATATAAAACTTGCAAATAGGATTTTTTTATGAAAATGTAAACTTCTTCTTCGGGGAAGTTAAAAAAGGCATTTGGCGGTCAAAACTGATCCTTAGGCGTGTGCACATCAATCAAATTATCAGATATTTTATAAAAATTTTAAAAATAGGTTTGTTTACATTTCTATGAGTTCCGTATCAAAACTTCTAACGTTTAACCGTTAGAAAGCGAATTGGAGACTCACTCATTGAAGTCACACATTTGATCATAAATGTGTGAGTGAGTGGTTATATTTGAACTACATAACTCATAGATTGTTATTTTTTATGAAAAATGTTGTGAAAATAAAAAAGAAGTAGTATGATTCAAATAGTACCATATCGATGATAGGTATATAAATATAAATTTTACCTTCCATCTCCGACCAGCTTCAATTTCGCAAGTATTCTTGTTGTTGTTATCAATTCCATTTGCAACTCCTTCAGTTGCCGTCCAACAATAAGATTAACAACAAGCACGACCGACTCTCTCGACCATAGTCATAGTCGAAGTACGATCGTATATCCAACTCACCGGGTTATTCATTATTCATGAACATGATAAATTATGAACAATCCTATTGGAATAGATATATTACAATAATCCCATACAAGGTGCATACTTTGCTATCAATACAGTTATTATGACATCAATTCCTAAGCGAAAGATTGATATTACGAGGAGAGATGGGATACGAAATAAGAAATGAGATATGGGGTATTAACGATTAAAGGAATTTTTTGAAGAAGTTATTGGTTAGAAGATTTTTGGGCTATATTAAAAAAGCGTTAGGTAGCTAACTACGATTTCAAAATGCATCTTTAGATACGGTGTTTGAAAATTATTTTTTTACGAATCATGTTATTAAGATATTACTTGTTGTGATAAAACTTCTTAACACTATCGCCTTCTAGATGACTTTTGAAGTAAAACATTTTTAGGCGCGACTAGGATGTAAATCCGTACAAATGCAACGGAAGTCCGTTACGTCTGAACTGTTCGTCATTCGCTCTCGTTGAGATCATTTCTATACGGGTCGATTGTGATTAGTCGTCGTGTATGTGAATAAAGATCTGTTTTTATATGCGCACCGGCATTAACGTTGTATGCGTACCGATATCAACAATCGGCATAGATAAACATTTTAAAGTTAAATTGTAGTACAAATCTTGAGTTAATAAAAAATTCCTGAATCAAAAAAATATTTTACCCTGTACCTTGAAAATAATAAAACCTATTAAACATTTGTGCCCTGTACTAAACTGTACTAAATGTAAGTTTATTGATTAGAAATTATTTCTATAATAGTCGTAGTTTCTATAATTTTTTGAAGTTATTAAAATGGAAAATATTTTTTACGGCAGATATTACAGTTAAGCAAGCAGTCAATGAATGTATGTTAATTTTAGTTAAATGAAGTTCTTCAATCACAATTACATGAGTGAAGTTGCGAAAACAATATTTGTTTAAGCGTTGTTCAACATAACTGTGTGAACGAATATTATAGAATTCATTAATCAGCAATTACTTTATTTATCTATTAAAAATTCATTATTAATTATAATGACAAACCGATCATGTCATATTTGAAGTATGACTTTAATTACATTATTGTTTTTAAATATTATACATATTTCTAATGCTATTATAATATTATATATAATTTATAATTTATCATTATATAAATGTGTATAATGGTTGACACCTTTAAATGTGTGCATCACGAGTGTTACCATATTACTAATAAACATTATTAAAAATTGTTATGTATTTATTTTTACTTAAATGCCATCTTGTACAGAAGCAAATAAGTCTTACTTCAATCGCGTGTCAACCGTACGCGCACTCTTTTTTTTATATTTACTATTTTTCTTAATTATTAGAACTCTTTCCTTCAGTGCTTCAATCAATCAATATCAGGGAAGGGATATAGTCAATTGGCAATACATTTAGATTTTTTTTCAAGTGGAAATCTATCAATCTGTTATCTATCAATATCGCTGAATATAAGACTGGTCCATGCGGGTCATATTGGGACACAAAAATAATAAAAAAATAAAAAATTAAATTAGGAATTTTGACAAATAAGTATTGTTTATTGCTGATTGAAGAAATTTATTTAAAAGATATTGACATTGAACATATTATTTAATAAAAAAAAATTAACTGATGTGATTGTTTTGAAGGTTTTGTTACAGTTTATTTCTGATTAAATATGAAATATTTAAATCAGAAAATATAATAGTTTATGAAAAAGGACTGAGTCGATTGTGTGCAGAAACAACTTCTAAAAGCATTGATTTGACATTTCAAATATATTATATAAGGATTATTTTCAGAAAAAAACTGAAATATTAAAATATACTGAAAAAAATATTAATTGTATCTGTTAATTAGACCGAGCCAATAACATTTTTTCTCATACGCCTAAAATTTATACGGTTTAAATGAGTAAACTCTTGCAAACTTCTATCAAATTTGTAGATGAATAAACCTTAATCTCTAGTCTTTCAAATATACGCAAAAAAAAATTAACTAAATTTTTTAAATAAAAATTTACTTACGTGCTAAGGCTTCTTACAGCAAATTGTCTTGAAATGACACATAGATCCATGTGCATTTTTCGGAGTCATACAATTTGACCCGCCCTAATATCCATTAATAATTTATAATTTTTAATGTACATTACACAAGAAATATATTACTCTTTTGCGTCATTCAAATTTTTCATATTAGTAATAAAATATTCAGCAAATAAATTATTAATTATTTTTATCTATTAATATTAAATGCTTCGAAATTACGCACGTGAATTAAAACCATCAGCCTTATCTAATTAAAAACAGCCTTATCTAATCCTGATTAAAACAAATTACGATAAATTAAATAGAATTATTTTGGGTTTTTTGCAAATAATATTTTTCGTATGAATAATATATTTATTATTTGAACTATTTCAATGAAAACATGATTACAAGTAATTTTAAACTTATTATTTACGGAATGTCCGTAATAGATTATGCATTGAAAAAAAAATAGTTTAACGAGTAAACAATCAAAAAAGTAAACGCGATTATGTAAATTAATAAATTATGATTCTAAATAATTATTAGAAAATTTAGTGAATAAATTATCATGCAAATCTATCTGTTATCAATATTTGACGTATTCGTTACACGTCGGTGGTAATAGAAATATTATTTCCTTGTTGCATATAAAAGCTTTTGGACAAATTTTCATTATCATTAGTACTTGACTTCTTGTAATAAACACGTAGAAGCAAAAGACATCAAGATGAAATTGGCGATTGTATTTTTGGTTTTGGCAGTAGTTGCCTTGGCTTTAGCTGGTGAAGCAAAGCAAAATCAGCGTAAACATGGACAGAGGTCTCTTCAAAATGCTGGTCACAAAGGAGCTGCAAGGAAGCAAAATAATCATAGTGCATCAGCCAAATTTTTGTCCAGGAATCGACGAGCCAATCGAAATGAAGAGGCAACAGCAAATGAGGCTGTTCATGATATAGATCGTGAACCAGAACATGAAGGAGGTGCTGAACCTGTAGAAGATCCCGATCATGAAGTAGTCATTGATGGTGATGTAGAAGATCATGAATCTGGTGTCGACGGATATTCTACAAATAATGATTATAGTACTTACAACGCAGAAAGTACGAATGATGCTATTGAAGCAGGTAAATATTTGTTTTAAAAAATATTAAATGATTTTTCCAAGAATTAGTTGTTGAATCAAAATAGTGACATCGATTTCAATTGAAAACGTGATTAACAACGTGAAAATAGACCTCACTCGGCATTGCTGCAACAATAATTCATCAATATTACAGAAATAATAAATTTTTCATATAATATACAAATTGGTCAACTGTATGGGTTGCAATATAAAAAACTGAAACCCCATGTTTAAAAAATGTATGAAGATGTATTTTGAGCAATAATTGAATATCTACGTACTTACCCAATTCTCGAGGTACATCTAAATAATTATTTTGTTTGACTTGTTCCTAACTACAAATTTTGTCACATTTATTTTACATTTCGAATTTAATATTCTTATTTATTTACTTGTCCAATTGCTTTACAAGTAGATAGTAGGTAGGGTGGCCCTTCATTAGTAGATAGGGTGGTCCTTAATATGGACATTTTCGAATTTTCTTGCTCCCAAGGGCTCAAATGGTTCCAAATTGATAAAAAATAATTCTCTTAAAGTTTTAGCTCTTAATATTAACTTTTAGATAGTGCGCAATTCAATCAAACTTCGTATGGAAATAGCATGAAAAAAATTTTTAAAATTAAAAAAAAAAATTTTTAACTTGGCGACAAATGAATTAAAAGTGAAAATTCGACGCTCTGCAAATTTTTGAAAATTTTTCATGCTATTTCCATACAAATCTTTGATTGAATTTCGCTCTATCTAAAAGACAATATTAAGAGCTAAAACTTTCAGAGACTCGTTTTTTATCAATTTGGAACCATTTGAGCCCCTGGGAGCAAGGAAATTCGAAAATGTCCACATTAAGAACCACACTATATTTTCTAAATTCATGACGAGTTCTCCATATACGAGTATATTCGTCGATCACATTTAACTGGTTGATAGAGCCTTCCATAAATTCATCAGATTGAAATCTAAAATATTTTACTATGACGTTGTGATTCAAATTAAACTTTATATTATTATTAACTCATATCCGCATTTGCTAATAACTATTAAAATTCAATGAACCATCTTCATATGAATTTATTCCAAGTTAGGACAATAACTTTCTAACACATTTAGACTTGGCCCATAAATTATTTGCTGATATTAAAAATGTGAAAAAAAAAAACAGTTAAAAAATACAACATTTAATTTTTCCTAGCATTCTATAGCTTTAATTCATTTTTCTTACCAATTAAAATAAATGTTGGTGGTTTGGTGGTAAAATGTGAGATATTTTTGAGAAATATGAGAGTTTTCTGTCGCCACATGATATCAATGACCAATTGAGATGGGAAGTTTTAAAACGCTAATTATAATAAAATATATAGAACTATTAGTAATTATATTACAAAAAATTATATTTAACAAAATATTACAGCAAAAAAAGCTCTGAACAAAGCCATTGCCCTCTTCAAACAAGCTCGTAAAGCTTTGGAACCAGTTGGCGAAGAAACCTTGAGCTTAGGACGTGCAGTTTTGAACCATGTAAGTTCTGGAAAATCCAAAAGATCAACAAACAATGTCACAGCACACATGAACAAATTGCAAAAAAGTGTAGACAATGCCTCCAAAAAACTTGCTCCAATTGCCAATGAGGCAGTGGCAGAGGCATCGAAATTATTCAAATCATTCAGCAAATTTATACCAGTGTAAGTTGTATCCAACACAAGACGCTATTTTGGATGTAATAATAATGAATGATTGCCAATTGGTACATATAGGACTGAAGAAAACACTACGGAAAATAATTTTGATGTAAATAAAATTTATTTCAAGAGAATGAGCACTACCCTGGATGAGCAATGCCAATATTAATGCACTTGTAAATTAATGTGTTAAATAATATTGATGTACTTTTAATAAAGACTTTTGCTATCAACATATTTTGTGTATTTGTCTTGTTTACTCAAATGTTTATAACTTTACAGTAATCACATATGTATATTGGATATTACATATGAGAAACTGAAACTTTGAGATCTTTATGATTATTTGTATCTGTCATTACAAATGATATAGCAATATAATTGTTTAGTGGATATCTAATTAGAAATTTTGCATAAAACTGTTATGAATCATAAATTTTATCTAAACTTGGCGTAAGAAAACTCTACTGTAATATTGTAAAAGTATCGGAAATTTTAAAGAAGTCTAAATAAATACTTCTACATACGTTACATAATCAATTTCAAGAAACAGTATCATTTTTACTTATGAATTATGATATTTATTCAAAAAAAAAACTTGGTTTTACTCTTCTACTCTGACTCTTTTCTAAAATAGAATTGATTTATATTTAATTTGAATACCATACTCGATTTAAAAAAATGTAATATCTTTAAAATTTTGGAATTTTCTATAATTTTTTTTTACAAGATTTAGTTTCACTGTTTAAGTAACTTTTTGAACATTTACTTAAGTGAAACATGATATACATATAGCAAAAATTAAGAAACAAAATTTAAACAATTGTTTACATACAATGTAGTTATACAATTTTACATATAAATTACCAACTACTTTAAGACTTTACTGATCCCCTTTTTTATGACAAGTGTTTCTAAATTCTTTTTTTTCTTATTTTATTCATAAGCAAGCCGTGATCAATAATAATAAATATCATTTCAGGTTCTTGTCATTTTTTTTTTACTGAAGTGCAAAAACTTATATAAAAAAACGGTATTAACATACATGTGCAACATCTTTCTTAAAAAAATATTCTTCTTTTAAAGCAAAGAATAAATTGCAAGCTTATGAGCAATATTAAATATAATTTTAAACTAGTGGTGCATGGCATCGTGCACCGTAACAAAATGATCGAGTCTATCGAGTATTAAATGCATATAGATTTTTATAAATATTGTAACATTGTCTTATATTTATAACAATTATATAACCTTAATTGCACAGTTGAAATTATTTGTTTAAATTATATTACGACAGAATTAAAATTAAAATCGGAATTATTTTCGATATACAAAAAAAAATTTCTTGATAAAAACAATTTTTTTGAAAAAAAAAATAGAAACAAAAATTGTTTTTCCAAAATTTTTCCCAACAAGCAGAAAGTTTGTTGAATAATTCAAATCGGACGCTTAGCTCTGCACATTTAGCTTTGTATCTTCGAAATGGTTGGACCTGCCTTTGCTAAAAACTAATCACCTCTTCTCCCAATTATTACAAATTGAATGTTTGTTAGATCATTCAAATCGGATCCTCCGTTCTTTCAAAAACTCGATTAGTATTTTCTGCATTCTTTGCTCCGTATCTCCGTAACGGCTAGACCTGCCTTAGAAAAACTAATCAGCACATCTCCCTTTCAATAGGTGTTGAATGTTTATTGAACCATTCAAATCGGTTGATCCGTGCGGCCGAAAACGTGGACGAAAAAATGCGGACATACAAAACACACACACACACATCCGAGGTATGCCAAAATGTTCAGAAACCTTCAAAATGTTGAGAAATGCAAAAAATTTCATTTTCGATTTTTGGTCCATTTCTATAACTACCCTACGGGAAGTTAATAAGATTAACATGGTCTACTAGACATCATAAATCAGAAATAATCTGGCAAAATATCTAAAATTTTCAAAAAAAAAATTAAATAGGTTGTTTATATTCTTACATTTTATGACAAATTTACATTGTAGCAGAATAATGTTAGAACTCGATTGTACAATTGTTATTTAATCGATTTTTTTCTTATATTTGAACAACAATCATAACTTAACAGTTCTGTTAGCTCTTGTGATTTAGCTTTTCCCTATAAGCGTCTCTTCTTGAAAGGCAACCCAATGGTTGACTATTTTGTTTGAAGTATTTTTGTCACTAAAATTTTTCTAATACTGATGATAGTATTTGATGCACCAATGCTGGGTTATTTTCACTGTAACATATTTTGGATGTATTTTCAACTAAGAGCAGATATTTCTATTGCTTGATATCAGGCTGGCCAAAGTGAGTACGAAATCTAGAATTTTGTGGTTACAAGATTGAGGTTTTTACCACTCAAGTTTCTTGTAAATCAATCAAGTGAAATGTTGTAAACTATCATTTGAATATTTTTGTGTAATAGACTTTAGAAATTTTACGTTATACCTAAATCTCACTTATTTACAATTAACGTAAATTGTTGCTTTTTACTTATAATTTTACGTAATTGATGCCTGTCATATGTGCAATGTACTTGTGTGCTGATTTTAAGTTAATGACAAATTTTATATGTTTTGCTTCAAAAATGCAAATATTTTTTTGATAAAATATAATTAGTAATTTTTAATAACTTTTCGTATTTTTCATATTACAATGTCTGTACGCACTTGCTAGTTTTGAAAAAATATCAAAATCGTCATTTGTGTTTATGACGACATTACACTCGAATGAATCGATGAAAATTGGAAAGCAATTATAATTATTTCTATTTAATTTGTTTTTCTTGAATGAAAGTTTAATTGCGTTAATTGTATAAAATATATGCTTGATGAACAATATTTGTGTTCAAGTTTTGAGAAAGTATCAACTAGTATTCATGGTCTTTAATGTTTGTCGTTAGCGTACCTAATATTCTGCAAATATTTTAAATCAATTTTTTAATTTATGAATATACAAGAAGACGATTTTCTTTCTGCAATGTAGATAATATTGAGACATCAGCTTTATTATACCTTATGAAATTCAGAATTTGATAGCAAAATATTTGTTAACTTCTCGTAGGGTAGTTATAGTGATGGGCCAAAAATCGAAAATGAAAATTTAAGCATTTCTCAACGTTTTGAAGATTTCTGAATATTTTAGCATACCTCATAAAAATTAGATTTGTTTGTGTGTGTTTTGTATGTTCGCAATTTTTCGTCTACGTTTTCAGGCGCACGGATCAACCGATTTGAATGTTTCAAAAAACATTCCATTGCTATTGATAGGGAGATGTGCTGATTAGTTTTTGGCAAAGGCTGGTTCAGCCATTTCAAAAATATAGAACTAAATGAACAAAAAATGGCAGTTTTTGAGAGAACTAAGCGTCCGATTTGAATGATTCAAACAACTTTCTGCTTGTTTCAACAAAACAATTGATTTTGGAAAAAAAATTTGTTTCAATTTTTTTTCAAATATTTTTTTTCAAAAATAATTTTTTTTTGTATATTGAAAATAATTCAGATTTGAATTTTAATTCTGACTGAAGTTTAAATAAATAATTTAAATTTTGCAATTTAGTTTGAGGAAAATTAGCATTCGATTCGGATTATTCAAAAAACTTTCTTCTCATTTATTTCCAAAAAAATTTTTTTTAATATCTAAAATAATTCAGATTTTCAAAATTTGAATAAGTAATTTGATAACATATATATTTGAGGTAAAATAATTATTATAATACCATTTACGGCATTTCCAAACGCATGTTTGTTTATTACAAAATTGCTTTATTTTGACAAAATATTGAATAAATACACACGTAAAAGAATAATAAATGTAATGCAAATTAATGCAATCATGATAACTAGTATAATTAGTAAAATGAAATTTTGACTGATTACGAATCATTACTTTTGACGTATTACTTGAAAATTAAAAATAATCATATCTATTTCACTTTTCGAATATAAATGGCAGTCGACATTCAGTATTTGACTTTTGACATAATAGTATTTGACTTTTGACAAAATGAAGATTGCTGTATTATTATTGGTTTTGGCTATAGTCGCTGTGGCTTTTGCTGCTGAAACTAAGCAAAATCAACGAAAACATGTGCAAAGATCCAATAAAAATTCAATTAATAAAGGAGCTGCGAAAAAACTGAATCACCAAAGTGCATCTGCTAAATTCTTAGCTAAAAATCGGTCCAGCCGTAATAAATGGGGTGCATCAACGGAAAATACAAATAATGAAGAAGACACATCAATAACGGCAGATAAAAATAATGAAGAAGCTGCAGCACTAAATGCAAATGAAAATAATGAAGCTGCTGCAGAACTAACTGCAAATGCAAATAATGAAGCTGCTGCAGAACTAACTGCAAATGCAAATAATGAAGAGGCTACAGAACTAACTGCAAATGCAAATAATGAAGCTGCTGCAGAACTAGCTGCAAATGCTAATAATGAAGAGGCTACAGAACTAGCTGCAAATGCAAATAATGAAGCGGCTACAGAATTAGCTGCAAATGCAAATAATGAAGCGGCTACAGAACTAGCTGCAAATGCAAATAATGAAGCGGCTACAGAACTAGCTGCAAATGAAAATAATGATACACCCGCAGCTTCTGGTACAGGTAAATAATTCTTTTACGGTTAATTTTTGAGAAAAAAATATTTTTTACATTATCCATTGATTTGACATTAAATTTACCTTTTGACCCTAAAACGTATAGTATTTACAAGAAAAACTGTTTATCTTGTTTTCGCTGTTGATTTTATTCTAAAATTGCTTATTTATAACTTTTCGTAGGTTTTTATACGAAATTTTAAATTAGATTTAAATCTGAGAGTTTCAATTAGATTACACTAACTCTTATCTATATTATGAATAATTAGGGTTTATACAAAAACCGGTTTTCAAATTTCAATTTTACTAAAAAGCCGGTTTTAACCGGTTTTCAAATTTTATATAGAAAATAAATTTTTGCTCGAATATTCTGTAATTTATCCGCAATTTTAGTGTAATTTAAAGCAGTATTTGACTGAATTTATTTATTGCTTAATTTTATAAATAGTAAACAAAATTATTTTAATTTTAATTAGTTGAACTAAAAAATAATAGTTTATATTGATTAAATAACTTTGAAAATAATTATTCGTTATTCATGCATCATTTTCACATATAAGAATGAAAATATTTTTATGATAGTGAAAGGAAAATTTTCGAATAAACAAAAATAACACATTTTTAAATAAAAAAAAATTAGATTAAAAAAAAATTGATACATGTTGACACATACTAGTTAATATCAACTTTAGTTTTAAAAACAAATAGCTAAACTCGAGTATTGTCTGTTCCGAGCGATTTTAATTAATTAATTTTTAACATAAATGTTTTTTTGTTTAATAAAATATGTTTTCAAGAAACTGAGAACATCTATCGAATTGCTACTTAGACGTGTCCTTTGTTTACTCACAAAAATTCCTGAAATAGAAAATACTCTTACACTTGCGACCAAATCATGCTTAATTGTTTTTAAAGCCTGATATAATAATTTAAATTTTTAATTTTTTTTAATTTGTGGCTTCTAGGGTTCAAATCCCTATTTTTAGTTTGAGTAGAGGAAGTTACTTCTTCAAGAAGAAGTCACACTGATTTAAATTAATATATACACTGGTATAAAAATCTAAATTAATATATACAATACCTTTCTGGGAACCATTGCAGACTGATAATATATCAAATGCTATTGAACGGATATGATTTCAAAAATCTAAACGCTTTCATCTATCTTTTATATTTGGCTATATTTGTCATTTTTCATTTATACAGTGAAAACCGACTTTATTCACTAAAAAACCGGTTTTTAAATTCCATAATTTTTGCTAAAAACCGGTTTTTGAAATCCGGCAAACCCTATTCCTAATCTCAAAAATTGTAAGTAGGATTTTAATTTTTGTTTCAGAATGTTCTTTTAATTCACTAAAAACATCGCATTTTTTTTTTGCTCAAAATCAGCATCAAAATTGAATAGATTGTTTCAAAAACAAAATTTCTCATGCTGTGAATGAGATCAAATGTTTTGAACATCCAATACGCCTTTTTTTAAAAAAATAAAAAGTATCTAAAAATTCGTACAATTGAATGATACCAGAACCTTCGTGAACTTAAAACAGAAAAATTCAAGAAAGATAAGTTTCGTTAGTGAATAACATTGTAAACATTTGAAAAAATTAGCATCCTTTATTATAGCAAAGAAATTATTGAACAAGGCAACTATTCCCGTCAATCGGGCTCAAAAAGTCTTAAAACCAGTTGGCAGTGAATCCATAGAGCTTGCAAAATCCATTTTGAATCAAGGCCCAAATTCAAGAAAATCTAAACGATCCTCAAATCATCCAAAACCACACCTGAACCGATTGTTGAAAAGTATCTCTTGATGATGCAACATCAGAAGAATTGAAACTACTGAGAACTGTTAGCAAACTTATATCTGCATAATAATTAAATTGGAAAATAGGTCAACGGAAAATTTAGTACATATAAGCACTGAACAAAATGGACAGGAAAATTTGCACAGACAAAAACAAATTTTCAAGAATTTTAGTACGATTGTGGAGGAGCAGTGTGCACTTTATACCATATATTTTAAGTTTTATTGTATTTTTGATTTAAGAGCAATAAAGTTTTTAGATCGTGAACATATTCTGATTTGGGTTATTAATAAAACATGGCTCTGGGTTGAAAGTACTATTATTCCCAAAACTAATATTATCAAAAATTATAAGCTAAAATTTGGTATTGAGCAAGCCAGGTATTGAGCAAAGTATTTTTGTCACCAGATTTCGTACAAATACTCACCGTTAATAAAATTAGTTAAACATATGTTAAATTTATTCTTCATTGTAAAACATTGATGATTTTGTTATATCGTCTTGCAAAGCTCAGGTTTAATTATACACTTTAAATTAAACTACTAAGAATGGTGCTTATTTTAATATTTTTGAAAATCTTCAGCCACTTTTGGCAAATTTATTATTTTGTCTGAATTTTGTCTCAATTTAGGCTACCCTTAAATTTGACTAGACAAGTTCAATTCATCACAAAGTATTAATATTATCATCTAAAGTTCAAATTTCGACATTTTCGTACAGTGTCCTCTTACTACATACAAGAAAATATATTACAGTATAAAATGACCTTATAATTCTTGCTCCAAGTGTGCAAATTTTACTACTTTGTTTACTAGCATAAATTACTGAAATATTTATCATTTTTCTACAAAATGCAAATAATTAAAAATGGTTGAAACAATTAAATACCAATTTATTTAAAGATACCTGAATATATTTACCTAAATTTCCTGAATTATTTATTGCTTAAAATTACTCCACCTTATGAATATCAATTTAGAATATATAATTTAGTAGAACATAAAATATAG
Organism: Ctenocephalides felis; assembly: GCF_003426905.1. NCBI lineage: Eukaryota > Metazoa > Arthropoda > Insecta > Siphonaptera > Pulicidae > Ctenocephalides > Ctenocephalides felis. The sequence continues at coordinate 27,348,183 of NW_020539726.1, forward strand.
AAATATAAATAATTCTTATTGATTTTTAGCTTTTTTATCTTGAAGTTAAAAAAAAAACAATAACATAATATAATTTAATTTACTATTACTAAATGTGTATTTAAGTTATGTTTTTTTACTAATGATCGCGAATTTCCGTTATACGAGGTCTGTTCAAAAAGTACCCGGAATTTTCGTTTTTTCAAAAAAATATTTATTTATTCGTCTACATTAATGTGGTCCCCTTCAAAGTAGTCCCCCCCAGATATAATACACTTATGCCAGCGTTTTTTCCAATTTTCGAAGCACCCTTGATATTCACTTTTTGATATGTCCTTGAGCACTCTCAGCGATTTTCTTCAATCGAGGAAAACCGCCGTCCTTTCATGGGTCTCTTCAACTTTGGGAATAGGAAAAAGTCACACGGAGCCATATCTGGTGAATTTTTGCACTTTGCAACACTTTATTTCATTTTTTACGCAAAATTTAATACAAATTCTTTGACTTTTCAATTCTTCCATTGTAAAAATCGCCGAGCTCAGAAAAACACGTCGAACCTTAGCGACTACCACAGACAAAGTAAACAGTGAATATAGCTGAAAATTTCATCATACTTTAGGGGCATGTATACCAACACAATAAAAAAAAATTTTGACAATCAGACACTCCAGACCCGCGAAATTTAATTATTAGTAATTCCGGGTACTTTTTGAACACACCTCGTATATGATTCTATATTTTTAGATTTATTTTGTTGATATTAAGACTTTAATTATAGCATAATTATAGCATAATTATTTATTAAATCAATAATAAGGACTATTTTTTTGTAAAATCGGTGTTAACTTCTATATACAAATTGTTAACAAATTGTTTAATCATTTGGATCATTGCTTTTCTCATTATTTCAGTAAAGGACAAAGTTCTCGAACTTATTGCACGAACTGCAAAAGGTCTCAAAAAATTATTTATACCTACCTTTGAACTTTCTTCCAAACATGTTGACAAATCGAGAAAACTTGATCTATCAAATGATGAAGAATTTACACATTTGAGCATCATGAAGAGCGATGGACCAATCTGCAAATAATAATAATGAACTATTATAAATTGTAATATCCAGTGATGAATTTCTAATGATTTATTATTTATATTATATGAAGTTTATTATATCATTGGTAATATCAATTTGAACATGAATTTAATTTATTTGTTCTGTTAAATGTAATGTTTATGCAAATTGTCTTCATTTAACTATGAAAATTATTTTTTACGTTTTTAATAAAACTTAACAGAGCGACCTTTACGATATTATAGGCCATACAAAAAAAGTTTATTTATGAGAATTTCTCAGAGTTTTGATTAATGGCTTGTATCAACATTTCAAAATTCTATTGTGGTTACTTTAAAAATTGACATCCCAATTCATACTAATTATGTCGATTATACACATATCAGGAAGCTTTTGAAAGAAAAATGTGCCTTACATATAGATTCTTGCAATAACATCGTGCCTTAAGGCAAATTGCTGGAACTTCCCGTACAGTAGCGAAATGTTCGAAGAAAATTAAATGCTTTAGATTATTATAAATACTGTAACATTGTCTAATATTTATAAAAATTATATAAACTGAATTGCAATGTTAAAATTATTTAAAGTATTTAAGTGAGATCTAAAACTTTAGCAAGAATTAAAATTAAAATCTGAATTATTTTCGATATACAAAAAAATTGTAATTTTTTTTTCCAAAAGCTTGTTTCGTTAACACGTAGTAATTTTTTGAATCATTCGAATCGGATGCTTAGTTCTCTCAAAAACTGCTATTTGTCGTACATTTAGCTCGGTATCTTCGAAATGACTGGACCTGTCTTTGCCAAAAACTAATCACCACTTCTCCCCATCATTAAAAATGGATGGATTTTTAGATCATTCAAATCCGATGCTCCGATCTCTCAAAAACTCGATTTTTCTGCATGCTTTGCTTCGTATCTTTGAAACGGCTGGACCTGCCTTTGCCAAAAACTAATCAGCACATCTCCCTATCAATAGGAATCGAATGTTTTTTGAACCATTTAAATCGTTTGATTCATGCGCCCGAAAACGTGGCCGAAAAATTGTATCCATACTCACATACAATAAGTATAAAATAAAGTACAAATAAAGTATGCCAAAATGTTCAGAAACCTTCAAAACGTGAAGAAATGTACAAAATTTCAATTTCGATATTTGGACGATTACAATAACTTACCCTACGGGAAGTTAATTAATACTACAGAGCTGAGAAAATCATACCAATTATTTTTCAAAATTTACGTTAACACACTTTGCTTTGTAAAACGACAGAACATACACATTTGTAGTACTTGATACACACATTTACTGTGGTTACTAAAATATCTTTTAGAAATGAAAAATAACGATTTAGCAAAACATGTTATTTTAAGTAACAATAAAATTGACGATTCTACTAAATCATATTAAACATTTAATATTGACAAATTTCTAACCTAGTTTCAAATTATATTAAACCTCTTCGTCTGGTATTTTGACACTGTTTTGCCTTTTGTTTATATTCACCAGTATACGTATATACACATATTTTTGATATATGAGTAAAATATTTAAATCTTAATATGTCTAAGTTATGCGTAAAGGTAACAGAAATTCTTTGACTTCATAAATTTTGAAGTTAATCTTACTGTTTGACGTAGTTTTGCATTGAAAAAACAAGATTATACATGTTAATGCATGTTTTTGCACCAGTATAAAACGAAGACCTGTATTGGTGCAGCATTACATTGCCGCCAGACTTCCAACAAAATTAAGGAACATGAAGATTGCAATTGTAATTTTGGTATTGGCCATCACTGCTATTGTTCTAGCAGATCAACAACCAAGGAAGCGAAAATTGATGAAAAATGGGAACACTAAAGGTGAAAGAAAGGAAAATCTTCATGCCAATCATAATAAAAAATTATTAGGCCATCCACGACGCAATGGTAAACAGAAAGGTGGATATGGAGCTGGTTGGGAAGGAGGCTATGGCGCAGGTTCTGAAGGAGGTTATGGTGCAGGCGGTGATTATTCAGGTTCTTTAGGAGGCTATGGCGCAGGCGGTGATTATGCAGGTTCTGAGGGACCTTATGGAGCAGGTGGTGACCATGCAGGTGCCGCAGGAGGTTACGGCACAGGTGGTGACTATTCAGGTGCCGCAGGAGGTTACGGCACAGGTGGTGATTATGGTGCTCTCGCTGGTGGTTACGGCGCAGGTGGTGATTATGGTGCTCCCGCTGGTGGTTACGGTGCAGGTGGTGATTATGGTGCTCCCGCTGGTGGTTACGGCGCAGGAGGTGATTATGTTGCTCCCGCTGGTGGTTACGGCGCAGGTGGGGACTATGGTGCTCCCATTGGTGGTTACGGCACAGGTGGTAATTACGCAGGATCTGTAGGTGGTTATGGAGCAGGTACAGATTATTCTGGTTCGCATGGTGGATATGGCGCTGGTGGTGATAATTCTGGTGCGCAAGGTGATTACGGCACAGGCTCTGATTATGCTGGTGCTCCAGCAGGTAATTGGCCACCATAAAAGAAAACAATATAATGCAAATCCTCCGATACCTTTTCAAAGATTCATTTTTAAGGCAAAAAATTAAAAAAAAAATTAAATTATCCTGATTTTCAATACTGATTTAAATTTGATTGTATGTTTATGCAGCCTGATTATACGTGCACATAAATACAAATTGTGAAATGTATAATTAAATATGTAAACATTTTGTAATTAATATATATTCACCTCATTTAAAATGTTGAGTTTTAATAATTTGAAATTATTATAATATTAGATAATAAAATAGAACTGAACATTCTAGACTCGATGCAATTATAAACTTACGATAAACACAAAAAATTGTTTTGCTTTTAGCTTTATAGTAAATTATTTAATTTTTTTTTATAATATTTGAACAGCGATCAGAACTTATGGGTTCCATGAGCTGTTAAGATTAATATCTTATAAACTTAACAAACGTAGTTGTTAAAAAAATGCATATTCAAAATCATTATTTCAATTAATTATCTGTGAACGTCTAATAAAGCATAATTAACAATAATATTCATATCTGATGGTGTTTAAAAAATAAAGGGTTTAAAAAATAAATGTCAGTGTTAAGTATAGTACAGTTGCGGCACTGAAAGTTAGTATTTTGGTCCTTCGAGCCGGATTTGAAACAGCTTCTTAAAGAAAATCCATTATAAGGAGTTGCGTTTTCAAAGAACTTCATATGACAGCCTATTTTTTGATTAACTTCGCGTAGGGTAAGTTATATAGTACTCGATAAAAAAACAAAAATGAAAATTTTTATTAAGGCAGGTCTAGCAGTATCGGAGATTTGATAAAAAAAACAACGCATGCCATTTAGCGGTTAAAAATGATCATTAAGCATATGTACATCGAAGTTTCAGATATTTTATAGAAATTTTAATAATAAGTACAAATTTTGTACACTGGGTTTCGTACTAAGTTTTATACGTTAGGCTGCAACGCGGCGCTTACGCGCTTCGATATTTTGTCTCTAAAACAGTTACGCAGCGTCAAAAGTCCGTTTCTTTAAAAAAATTCAAATTTCTCAAAAATCTATTTTTTCAACGCTTTCTCAAAAATTTAATTTTTTTAAAAGTGTTGAATTTTAGTACGAGGAGTACCAGCAATTTTACCTAGAACACATTGCCATGCACTACTAGTTATTTATTATTTTATAGAGTATTGTTGTATAATATCATATATAACAATATGTACATATTCATATATATTATATCGAAAGCGAGCATCGCCAAAGCAAGCTTTTTTATACAATTTCTAATAAAACTAGTGGTGTGTATGGCATCGTGCTTTAAGGCAAATTGCTGGAACTTCTCATACCGTAACGAAATGCTCGAGGAATATTAAATGTTTTCAAATAGATTATTATAAATAAATACTGTAACATTGCCTATTATTTATAAGAATTATATAAACTGAATTGCAAAGTTAAAAATATTTGTTTAAAGTATATTAGAACTTAAGTCAGAATTACAATTAAAATCTGAATTATTTTCGATATACAAAAAAAATATTTTCTGAAAAAAAATTGAAAAAAAAAAATTTGTTTTTTTTCCCGAAAGCAATTATTTTGTTAAAACAAGCAGAAAGTTCTTGGAATCATTCAAATCAGACGCTAAGTTTTCTCAAAAACTGCACTTTTTTGCACATTTAGCTCTGTATCTCCGAAGCCGCTGGACCTGCCTTTGCCAAAAACTAATCACCAATTCTCCCACATCTCCCTATCAATAGGAATCGAATGTTTCAAATCGGTTGATCTGTGCGCTTCAAAACGTAGACGAAAAATTGTATCCATACATACATACACAAACACATCCATTTTTTCTGAGGTATGTCAAAATGTTCAAAAATCTTTAAAACGCGAAGAAATGAAAAAACATTTCAATTACGATTTTTGGACGATTAAAATAACTTACCCTACGGGAAGTTAATAAAATAATAAAGACATATATTTCAATAAATATGTGTACATAACACTTCCAACTTTGTTCGCATACATTTTCTTAATATATGAGTCAAATAGTTAAAATTAATGTGTCTAAAGTATGCGTTCAAGTGAAATAGATAATTATACGTACAGCTGAAATTCTTTGAATTAATAAATTTTCTAGGTAATCCTTCCATTTAACTATTTGACGAAGTTTTGCATTTTTAAAACAAAATTATACTTGTAAATGGTTCTTTTTGCACCTGTATAAAACGAAAGCATTTGCTGATACAACATTACATTACCACCTGACGTCCGTCAATATTAACCCAACATGAAGATTGCAATTATAGTTTTAGTTTTGACGATCACTGCTGTAGTCCTAGCAGATCAAGAGCACGAAAACGAAGACTATCGAAAAATGTGAATACTAAAAAATATTTTAATGTCAACAAAAAAGGATTGAGTCATCAGCAACGCAATGGAAAACAAAAAGGCAGAAATTGTGTTGTGTGTAAAGGTGGATATGGCGCAGGTTCCGAAAGTGGTTACGGCGCAGGAGCTGATTATGCAGGTTCCAAGGAGGTTATGGCGCAGGTGGTGATTATGCAGGTTCACAAGGAGGTTATGGCGCAGGTGGTGATTATGCAGGTTCTCAAGGACCTTATGGCGCTGGTGGTGATTATGCAGGTTCCCAAGGACCTTATGGCGCAGGTGGTGATTATGCAGGATCACAAGGTGGTTATGGCGCAGGTGGTGATTATGCGGGGTTCCAAGGACCTTATGGCGCAGGTGGTGATTATGCAGGTTCCCAAGGTGGTACTGACGCAGGTCCTGATAATGCAGGTTCTCAAGATACTAATGGTGCAAGCACTGATTATCCAGGTACAGAAGAACGTCCTAGCGCAGGAGGTGAATATGTAGGCTAGCACTGTGGTTATGGAGCAGGTATAGATTATTTTGGTGATAAAGATGGCTACGGCGCAGGCTTTAATTATGCTGGTGCATCAGCTGGTAATTGGCATCTCTAAAAGTAAACGAAAACCACGTAAAATTTTTGATTCCTATTTATTTTGTAGAATTTTTCACAAATATAAAATCCACAAATAAAGATATGAGCAATTTGTAATAAATATATTACCACTTAAAATGCTGGTTTTTATTCATTTTAATACAATTGCAAATTGTCATTTGGCGGTCAAAAATGATCATTGGACATATGTACATCAAATTATTAGATATTTTATAGAGATTTTTATAATGTGTACACGTTTTGTGTAATTTTTTTTGGGGTTCTATACCAAGATTTTTAATTTTAAAATTTACGTATGTGACTCAAACAAATGTCCTCGACATTTTCGACATTTGAGTAATTTAAAAAACATGTCTAGCAGGTCTAGCCGTTTTGAAGATACGTAGCAAAAACAGTCAAAAATAAATAAACAAAAAAAAATTTTTTTCAAAAAAAATTAAAATTTCAAAAAACTCAAATTTTAGAAATATTTCATCAATTTTAAAAAATACTAAATTTTGAAAAATTTCAAAAATATTAAATAAAAACATTTTGAAATTTTCAAAAAAATCGAATCGTATCAAAAATTTCCAAATTCTAAAAAAAAATAAAAAAAGCTTTTTTTAAATTCTAAGAAAATTCAAAATTCTAAAAAATTTTTAAAAAATTCTAAGTCATCAAAAAAAAAAAAAATGAAAAAAACTCTTATAAACAAAGTTGTTTGTAGAATACGCACGATGCCTAATTTAAAAAGCACTTACTAGTTTACAGTATATATTTATAAAAAATAATTTATTAAAACAATTATTATTTTCATTTCTCGAATGTTTACGGTACGGACAAGTGCAAGTTCCAAGCAATTTGCCTTGAGGCACGATGCTATGCCCTCCACTAGTTAACTTCCCATAGGGAAAGTTATAGTAATCGCAAAAAATCGAAAATGAAAATGTTTATATATCTTTACGTTTCAAAACCTTCTGAAAATTTTGGCATACCTTAGAAAAAATGAATGTATGTGTGTGTGTTTGGATACAAATTTTCGTCGACAATTTCAGGAACACGGATGAAGCGATTTGAATAATTAAAAAAAACATTCGATTTGTATTGATAAGGAGACGTGCTGATTAGTTTAGGCAGGTCTAGCCGTTCCGAAGATATGGGGCAAAAAGTGCCAAAAACGGTTAACTCAGTTTTTAAGAGAACGGAGCGTCCGATTTGAATAATTCAAAAAACGTTTTAATTGTATTAACAAGATGAAGAACTGATTAAATTTTTATGAAGGCAGGTCGAGCGGTTTCGGAGATTTAGTAAAAAAAGTAAAAAAAATACCATTTGGCGGTCAAAAACGATCATTAGACATATGCACATCAAATTATCAGATATTTTATAGAGATTTTAATAAGTATAAATTTTGTTTACCAAGTGGTTCCGTACCAATGTTTAGCCGTTAGACGGCGACGCGGCGCTTATGCGCTTCGATATTTTGTTTCTATGCAGTTAAAGCAGTACGATTGCTTTGAAAAAAAAAGTTCAGAATTTCTAAAATATTTCAAAATAAATTTTTCTTCAAAAAGTCTTTACTTTTAAAAAAAAGTAAATTTTTGTCAAAAATTTATAGTTTCTCAAAAATCTAATTTGTTCAGAGTAAAAATTTTTTCATACATGTTAATCTTTAAAAAAAAATAATTTTTGGTACGGGAAGTTCCAGCAATTTGCCATGCACTCTACTAGTCAAGTGAAATTTGATATCACTACTGCATGATATCAGGTTGCCCAAAGCAGGGGTTCAGTTCATGGAGTACATTTGTATAATACATCGGATGGTCATATCCATATCACATATAACTATGACCACGAGTATATGTGTACTCGTATATCTTATATCGAAAGCGATCATCGTCGAACAGAATCCCTGGGAACATGTAAAGGTCGGTCCGTCGGCCGACGGTGCGCGGGTCAAGCGTGTGCCTTCGCCTAGCATTGACCCCCTCGAGCATTTCGCACGAGTAGCCTAAATATTACCGAAGAGGATGAACAAATAGGAAATCTATCACATCTTATCTCTTACGGTATCTGCACTGTCCGTCTGTCTCTCGTGGTTGTGGTTGTGGTTGAGCCCATGTTTTGTGTTTTCTTCTAAAGTAGGCGCTTGTTTAAGTCGTGCTTACGGAATCTATTAACATTTAACTGGGTATTGAGTGAGGAAGAAACAAATGTTATCATTCTAATTCTACATGCTTTGCAGTATCATGGTAAAATAATTATATCTAATTAAATTGGATTATTTACTATTAATATAATAGTCAATTTTCCACAAAGAATCTGATATCATATTCAATTATACTTCACATAGGATAAGTTATAATAGAGGTTGCACAACTTTTTTTATTTGCATTAATTTTTTAATTTTCCAAAGTTAGCTGGGCTAATTAAATGATAATTTGAACATTGAAAAACTGTTCCTATAAATGCGATACTTTAGTCATAAAATCAAATCATACAAGAAGAGGGCGAGTGTCACAATCGTTCACATCCACAAGATGGTTGTGGCAGGCATAAACATAGGTTGAACGACTATAAACACCAAAATGGTTTATAACAATTTTCATTATAAGGGATGTGTGAAATACCACAAAATAATCATTTGAACAAAGCAAAAATCTTAAATTTTAAACAATTTTAAAAACAAAACAAAATCTTTGTTATTTAATTTTATTATTATTATTATTATTATTTGCTTTTATTTTATACTTTTTTTTATTTAAATTTATGTTATGGTTCATTTTTATTACTAAAAGTTAAATTATTTAACAGTTACAATAAATATTGTAATTAAAAAAAAAACTTTGTGAAATCTTTTGTTTTCTTGTAATACATTTTCTTTTCCCTTTCTCTTTCGTATTTTGTCTTAGTTAAGTTACATTTTTTTATCAGTTTAATCTTTGATCAAAAAGGACAAGAAATACGTGTCACATCAAACAAAACTAATTTCTGCTAATTTACTCTTAATGTTCAACTTACAGCAAAATAATAAAGTGATCTATTTGTAACAGTAGCAGAATTTGAATAAAAAAACTTATTTTTAACTCGTAAAAAGCAATGCGGTCTACAGATAATATTAATGTAGAGCGCTGACCCAATAGAATAATGGAAACTTGCTCGAACAAATATACTTTAACTTTCCTCTTCGGACCGTATATCAAAATCAGTATAGTTTAGCTTTTATGCCGACTGTCACTACCGTACCCTGACACAACCATGCTTAGTCTCTTCTAGTCACAAAAATTCAAAATAAAAATCTTTACGTTTCAAAGCTTTCTGAACATTTTGGCACACCTTAGAAAAAAATGGATGTAGGTGTGTGTATATGTATGTATGTGCGGATACAATTTTTTCCGACGTATTTGTGAGCACGGATCAACTGATTTGAATGATTCAAAAACCATTCAATTCGTATCAACATGAAGACTAGTTAGTTTTTAGCAAAGGCAGGTCCACCAGTTTTGGGATACAGAATAAAAAATGCAAAACATGGCAAATTTTGAGAAAACGTGGCATCTGATTATAATTGCTTCATTGATTTCAATTTTTTTATTTTTTTCTAAATGTCAAAAATTGTTTGCATTTTAATATTCAAAAATATACAAAGTCTTAATTTTTAAAATTTCTAAAAAGCTTACTTATTTATTTTGAAACATATAATTTTAACTTTGCAATTCAGTTTATATAATTTGCAAAAATATGAGATAAGGTCCTCTAATGCATTATTAAATATCATATAAGGCTTTTCTTGTTAACTCAGCTTCATTACATTTTATTTATGTATTTCATTTAAACATTTATAATGAAAGTTGGCTTAAATTATATGCGCTTATATTTTACTTATAAAATACAAATAATAAAATTTACAGTAATAATTAATTTTAAAACATTTAAATCAGTTAATATTAACCATTGATCAATTTTTGTTGTTTACTGATTACTTTTATTCTTTGAATATTTGATTTTCTTACGGAGGGTTTTAGCATTTTTTCTTAAGGCCATGTACCAGTTTTTGATTAATTCGAAAGATTTGATCAAACTCTTCTTGCAGTTTTTTGATTGAGCAATAAATATATATATTATTTTATATAGATCAATTGCGAAGTTTTTGGCAACAGATACGTGCGTTTAACTTTTAAGTAAAATTTATTTATATCCGATCCAAAAAACGAAAAATGAAATTATTAAATAAATTGAACTGAAGGTAATAATTTTGCCAACGCGGAACTTCTAATAATTGCTGACAATTTATATACAACTCCTACACTCTGAATCTATTAACCAGTCGAGATAAAATCTATTAAACAGAGATCTCGTTTAATCCGACTTAATCTGCTATATTTTTACCATTAGCATGTTCAAAAAAAAGTTTGCGGGCACAAATCTATCCCGCACGAGGTTCTAATATATATAATTATTATCACATTAAAACACATTATCGTTTGGAAGACATATTGAGTGAGAGTTGGAATTGGAGCAGAAGATATACATGTAGTAATTTACGATCATTTAAATTTATCGCTTTTAAGTTTCATTACGAGGTTCGGATAGTGAATGTACATGGCATTAAAATGACATTACACAATCTAGCATGTATTTATAGCATTTTATAGCATCTAGTATAAGTAACTAAGCAAGTTTTAGTAATAAGAATCAAAATACGACTGTTCATTACACGCTGGAGAGAACTCATTATGTCCCTTTATTTTAACAACGAGCAAAAATCATTAAAACATATCGCAAACCTAGATCAGGAAAGCTCGAGGTTGAAAGAGCAACTTTAGAGAATTAGTACGATAATATAATGAGAACAGTCTTGAAATAGATTTATTCGCTTTCCGAAGATACAGATTGGCAAAAAATAGACAATTTATGCTTCTACTGCTTTCACGATGGGAAAAACGAAATGCACAATAATACGGTAATTATTTTGATACTTGTTTAAAAATAAAACAAAAAGGCAAAGAGATATTTGACTAAAAGAAATTTGCCTATTTTAATACCAAGCACTTTTGGCAACAGTAGGGATAACACATATCTTCATTACAAAATTTGATAATTTTAAATTAAAACACTGTCCTAATTTTTTTTATCATCTCACTTTTGTTCTTAGTCATTAAAAGTTTCTTCGACAAATTTACCCCATTTACCATAATTTTTGACACTGTCTGTTTGCTATAGGTAAAAATATGTATATCGTACTCAAATAAAATTTTATTATGTTATTACTTCTATTTTTTAATAACTAGATTAAACATCATTGGGAAAATAGCGGCAGTTTTTTTTTTACAAAATAACGTCAATGATTTGCTTATATGTATTTTTTATGATTTATTTGTTTATTTTTATAAAAGCCAATCAGATATAAACTGTATTTAAACAATTGCATAGATAAGGGCCATATATACGTATATGTGCCTTTTAATCCTAGTGCATTGAAATTTATAAAAAACTAGCAAATCCGGCGAGAACTCCGTTTCACCACCAGATGGTTTCATTTTATGTAACATTTCGTTTGGTGATTAAAAGTTGAAAAAGTTTTTTGTTTTGTTATATATTTGAAAAGGAAAAAAAATATATCATTTTATAACAGTAATAAATTTACTTTTATTACAAAAATGAAATGTCATTTAGTTGAACTTCTCAAAGTGAATTTAAAGTAAATACTGAATCGAAGCGTTATACGTGTCCATAAATTATCCGTTTCATTGAAGTGCTCTTTGGTAAGCCACATTATTTTCTTTGTCACATGAAATTAACTGAGAAGAGAACAATGAGTAGCTAAGTATCAGAGATGATGCTGTATGTAAAAAAAGATTTTTCCGCTTTTCAGTTGAAATTTTTCTTTGCTATAAACCTCACGGAGGCCGAGACCATTTCCAATGAATGCAAAATCGTCGAAATCGGTTTGTGCGTTCTGGAGTTATATCGTCAGGAAGAAAAACCTGACTTATTTTTATATAATAGATAAAAATTTTAAATGAATTCAAAACCAGTATAGTTTGAAAACAAAATTCTGAAAATTTTTGAATTTGTACGAAACTTATAACTTAGCTTTAAAAATTAAAATTCTTTGTAAGGAACCCAAAAAATTTTTAACAAATTTATCAATAATTCTTAAAATTAATAAAATTGAGGTGCATATATCCAATAATTATTTTAGACTGCCAAATATATATTTTTTTACTTTTTTCTTTGTATCACCTAAACCGCTGGACCTGCCAACATCCCAAAAATTTATTCAATTCTTCATCTTGTCAATACAAGTGCAATGTTTTTTGAATCATTCAAATTGGTTGATCCGTGCTACCGAAATCGTAGAAAAATTGTATCTAAACATACACACACACATATACATCAATTTTTGTACAGTATGTCAAAATGTTTAGAAATCTTTGAAATGTAAAGATATGCAAGAATTTTGATTTTCGACTTTTTTCCGATTACTATAACTTATCCTACGGGAAGTTAATTAAAATTTATTTGCGGAAAAGTTTTCCTACTATTAAATTTAAATGCGGTTGTATTTGTTTAGCTCCAAACTACTAATTAAGATACGACATAAATGTATTGCTCGAAAGCCCAAAGCCAAATATTCTATTAAAGCTTATATGAAGTGGCTATAAACCTATTTAACGATGATTTTCATTAAAATCTATGCTCATTTCATAATATTTTACCTGCTTCTGTTTAAAAATGTAACTGGTTACTCGTCTTTTAGTTCAGTCTCTGTAAATAAATGTTTAAAGTTATAGTTAAAAGATTTTATTTTCAATGATCAGATGTATTCCTGAGAACTAATATGCTTGTGTGTGTTATAACTACGTTTTGTATTAAATACTAACTAAATCTATAACATTTATAATATGATACTACAGTATCTACGCTTTTACTAATAAATATCTAAGTTAATAAAAATCAATACTATTTTTCAACCATACTTACTATATCTGTAAATAATAAATTAATTTAATTTGCGTAAAAAATATTTTATTTATTTCTTGTTCTAATAATGTATTTCATTTAAGTTTGAATATTAACTGCAACCAGTAGTTCAGTACCCACTACAAAACAAAGAACGTACATATATTTGGGATAGATTCTGATTAGAATCGCTTAAGCGCCCGGCATGATTTCAAGATTTAATTTTTTTTTATGATTGAAATGCTTATTGTTGGTCCACAATAATTCAGTATATTATTTCAGACCACTAAGTAGTATGTCGTAATACAAAGTTTCATCTAAATGGCAAAAAAAATTGACAAATAATTAAGGAGAAACCTTTAGGCAAATCTTTTCCGAAATCTAATAAGCAAGAATCACGAAAAGTTAAAAATGGGGTTACACGTATACATACACACACGAACCACACATACAAACATACTTTTTCCAAATTTGGTCTCATTCGATTCAGAATGACGTGAATCGTCTAAAAAACGTTACATTAGAGATCAGATTTTCTATCAAAGACATTTATATATTTATATTAAATGTAAACTATTCCTTCGGTGAAATCTCACACTAAAGAACCAATTCTCCGCTTCTCCGTTGTTATGGCAACGCTATGTCACCGCTTCTTTCTTGGTAGTAAAAACTGCCAAAAAGCTATGTATTTGCTCTGCGGGTCTAATTTACTGGACATTTTGCCCCTTTGATGGAAATCTTCACAAATTCGAGGTTTTGTCGTCTTACTCCAAGATATGGTATCCATTATTACTATTATTATTATTATTAGACTATGATTCTAACATGTGTACATCTACATATATGAAACATACAAATGCTAATGTCTTTCTTATTGGCATGTTTCTTGCGAATTAAGATCGACAGACAAGTCCTTTTGTTTAACGGAGTTGCAATGCAATAACCAGCAATAACTATATTGACATGTTCATATATCTAATGAGACACACACGGCAGATATATAATGAGCAAAAAGATGACTCACAGCAAATCATTTCTTATTGTAGTAAACGCAAATAACTTTTACTTTTATGCATTTGAAGGTTACAACTTGGCTTGGCTATTATCGGTCAACACCGATGGCAATCGGTATTAGTTCATATTTAATAATAGTTATTGGGTAATTTAATAGAAAATAATTAATTTAATTTTAGGCGTGAAAAGTCATTTACTTTTTTCCCCAGTTTACAGAACCTACATGAACTTTAAAGCTTGGAAATATACATTCTACGCGATTTTATAATATAATAATTGGAATTCGGTGCCAAAATGCTGTAATTTATTCAGAGATATATTTTAAGAAATTTAATTTACAAAATGTTAATCACACGGATTTCTTCAAATATTATTTTTTATGTAAAAATCACAAAAATCAAATTCTATACATCCATTTCATATTTCATAAATACATATTTAAATCTTTTCATACTTAAGGTTCTTTTCGACAATAAATTCTTGAAATGTTAGAATTAGAATAAGTCAAATATAAAATATAATGATTAATAAATTTTTTTGCTGAAGTCCAATAAACATTAATTCTGTACCTGTTCTCCACATGTATTATAATTAAGTAGTTCATGCTATGAAAAAAATCAAAAAAATATTTTTATGTAATAAATAATTTCATTTTATATTATATTATATACATTAATTATATAATTATAAATAGGGAGTACAAACTTTGACAATTAATATTTAAATGTTAAGTAAAAATATTTTTAATAAAATTATGATGATATAATTATGAAGCTCCTATATCCCTATAATCAATACAAACTATGATCATTTGAAATCTATAAAATTTTATACAGGATTAGTAAGGTATGAATATTAAAGAAATTTTGTAACACTTTTCTACTGATTATGCGTTTTCAATATTCTTTGTAGTTTATACAATAATTTAACTTATATTATTTTCATGCAATTCCATATACCATACATTATATTTGCGCAGGTATTTAAAGTTAAAATATTGATTAAGCCTTTCCACTCGGATGCCGCCGCTCCGGCGACAGAATACATATTTAATTTTTGCGAGTGAAAAGGGTTGAAATTCTCAAAGCTTCAAATAGTTATCAGCAGTTTGACACAAAAATTTGCAAAAGTATGAATATGTTTCCTCAAAAACGTCTGCACTGATTTTAGAAATTTAAGTGCTTCTAGCGTCAACTATATTGGTGCGATGATCGGCCAAGCCGTTTCTTCACAAACATCATGAGTGTCATATTTTTTTGATCTTGATAAAACATCCTGAAATATTATAAACCAATAAAAATTGGTTGTAAAAAATTTAAGGTGTAAGTATGAAAAAATTAAATTACAGCATTTTAAAGTTAATTTTTTATTGATTAAGACAATTATACATATTTCGAAAATTTTTGGCAAATATGCTTTAAGGCAAAATGCCACTTGCATCTAGTTTTGAATGGCATTATTATTAATAATTATTTATGAATTTCTGAATTGGTTGTATTTTATGGGTCTGCTGATCTGTCGATGCAATTCCAATAATAATTCTAATATCCTCGTCAGAACAATATTTTGTATATGTATGTACATATATATAACCATTTCTCATATGTTATACTTAAATTTCGCTCCATACGTTTTGCTTTCATTGTTCTCTTTATTATTCAAGGCAATAATAAACCAATAAACCTTTATGGCCACTAAATTATTTTAATTGTTACGGTGGTGTTCTAAAATTTGTAACTCGTTATTGCTTTACTTTTATTATCCCATTTATTTCGATAAGTGCGTTCTTTAAAATCTTTCGATTTATTATTGTTTTATTAGATGATCGAACAACGAACGAATCGGATTTTTCTGTCTCTTGTAGTCGAATGTTTGAATGATACTTGAAAATGGGTTTTAAAGTATAGCTAGGACAATATAATTTTTTTGATGATCAGATGATTGGTGCAAAATAAAAATAAATGTTCTCTATGAATTTAATCTAATTTGCTAATTTTAAGGAAAAAATTTATCAAGCTGCAGTTGTTACAGAAGCACAAATTCAATGTATTCAAATACGTTTTTATATATCCTGTAAATTAGTTTCACATTTATAATTGAACCTTCTTGAAAACAATTTTTGCCACTATTAATCATACGTTACATATTAACTTGAAAAACATAGCAATTGATTGATTCATTTTTATTACAATTTAGTACAAATACTAAGTATACTAAAAGAATTTAAATTTATTAGCATTGAAAAAATGTTCTTAAACGAAATCTGTATTTGTCGTACATTTCGAAAAGGAAAATTTCAGTGTCATCTTTGTCTTTAACTTAATTTAAAAATAAAAATATAGTTGTCTGTAACTTAATTTAAAAATAAATATATAATTTATGAGACAACTCTTGTTGAAGTATGGTATATTTTTTTCTATAATGATTGTGAATGTTAAATATAGTGCATCTTATATATTAAGAAAACAATTATATTTTTGCTAGGATAATTCAATGTTCAAACCATAACCAAACATATTACATTTTATAAACTTGTGCATATTAAATGAAAATTATGTGAATAGTATGCAATAACATTATATTTTATCATTGTTTGTGCATCATTAATTGTGACCAAATGTTTTCAATAATTTTTGAGTAGCTTCAATAGCTTCCTTCACAGAAGGCGATAATTCGTAAGAAATTTCTGTGACTTCCTTTGCATATTCATTTAATCGGTTTAATAATTCTATGTCGGATTTTAAATTGGCTTCTCCTTCTGAAATTCTCTTCCAAAAGTCACGACCTAATTCTACCCCATCGATGGCAACTGGTGGTACAGTGTCCGTGGCCTTAGAGATCATCTCGATGTTGGCTTTGAGAGCAGTTCTAGCTAAAATAAAAAAAAAAAATTGATTTAAAGGACTGTGTATGAAATTATCAATATTAAAGGCATTCTAATATTTTGTTTCTGGGCAGGTTGCTATGAAAAAAATAGTTCAAAATTTCCAAAAAGGTCAAATTTTTACAAAAATTCTCAAAAATCTATTTTTTTTCAAAGTTCTAAAAAAAACTGAATCTTTTTTAAAATTTACATTTTTGACACGGAAAGTAATATTAGAAAGTAAATAAATTTGCCTTAAAGCACGATGCCATGCACCACTAGTTTCAAACATAATTTTAAATTGATAAATGTGAAGACTGGAGTTACTACTTGATATCAGGCTGTCCGTGGCGAGTATAGAACCTATGGTCGCAAGTTCATAGTTCTTACCACAGGACTACAAAAAAACCTTATTTAAAAGATAAAATAATATACATGTAATAAAAAATCCTAACTAATTTCAGGAAGTGTAGAATTAACAACTCGAATGGAAATCGTTTTGAATTTTATGTAAATGGAAATCGTTTTCAGTTTTCTATCAGGCAATTTGCAAAAACACTATGAAAGTGAGAGAAATGTGTGTTAAATCTATAGATTGATTACCATATTAGATCTATCTTGTTATGAAATTATATGCTATTTTTTTTGTAAAATCATGTTTTATTAATCATAAATTAACTGATTGATTGATGTGAAATCAATTTCTTTGAACGCTGGTACTTCCGCGCTTTTCACAATTTTCAAATGAATCATATCAGTTTTTGTTCGAAATAGATCGATATAAATGGTATATATTAAAATTAATAAATGCAGTAAAGATATAATAAAATAAAATAATTAGATCAAAACTTGGGAAACTATATACAAAACTGGTTAGTATTGGCATTTTGCCGTGAGGCAAGTTACATGAACTTCCTGGTATGTGTAAAAATTCGACTTAATTAAGTCGAATCAATCAATTTAAATCCTTAAAAAAATAAATTAATTTATGAGTGATTAAAAGTATTCCGAGTGGATTTATCACACATAATTGAAATTGAACGAACATGTTAACTCGGAGTATTTTCTAAACGCAAATTTTCAAAAATCAACCATTTTTATAATTGAACCAGTTTCCCTGGGTTTTTAATGATTTAGTATGTTCAATAAGACCAAGTACTCTATCGTTATACCAAGTAAATCGTCTAATTTTAATTTTAACAGACGTCAAAAACTACTAATTTTTTCAAACTTAGATGAATTTTTAGAATTAAACTACTTGTCTTAAGGCCGTAATTATTCAGTAAGATCTATAAGACCATGATATTCATGCAATTCATATCATGCAAAATAATGAATTTTTATATTACAAAATTCCCACAATTAATATTATGATCACCTATTTTACATAGCAATCACCAGATATAATTACCCATTAATTTCGCAACCAATTAGTATTCTTTATTTCATTATTAATTGTTGCTCATTAAATTACAAAATTGGTCATCAGCTATTAATCTCATTATTAATTAGATACTTTCAAAAATTTTATATTACCTGCATCGGTAATTGAAGTGATTTCTTGGTCATGGGAATTTTCAGATCGTTTCTTATGTAGAGGAACGCCTTGGATAACGGTTAAAACGAAGAATAGTGAAAATATTACAAAAATGCACTTCATTTTAAAAAAATATGAGGAATTTGTTGTAATAAATGATTAATGTTTACTGTTTTGACTTCTTTGGTAAAATAGCGTGGCCGTAACTAAATGATTTAGAATTAAATTGCATTGTTTTTCTATATTTTGCATAATGCATTTTTGGCCTTGGATCAAAATTGTTTTTTAAACGGAATATTTTTGTATTAAGCATAATAATGTTTACAATAGTGATAAGATATGGCAATAATTTAAATATTATTTTCAAACTCGGATATGTATAAATTAAGTTATATACTAAGAATTTTGTTTATTATTAAACTGCATTTCATAGCATTATTATGTATACTTTTTAACTGCAAAAGTATTAATAATTTTTCACAATAAAAATTACTGGAATTGGTGTGTTGAAAAAACAGCTTATACAAGGAACTTGTAGAACATTTACAACCAATTTTGTGAAAAATTGTCTTCAAGATTGGATTTGATCTGGAAGAACTCTATGACGTACTTATTTCTGGATTTGCAAAAATTACCTTGGGAGGCTTATATATAGCAATATTATACTTCTCCACTCTTAATATTGTAATTGTCTTGACCTTTTTTGTTCTATTGTATTTTCTTCTCAATAAAGTATGACTATGATATGTTTTATTTAAATAAATTAATTGCAGCCAGCTCAATGTTCTGTATGGAATAATATTTCAAACAAACTTTATTCACTGTCGTTGGTCTTTATTAGTTTCATTTTTTCTGTTTTTTCTACCAATCAGAAACACATTGTTTATTTCTTTGAGATAAGTTACTGCCAATTACTCTATTGGAAACTATGTATTATCATTTTCATGAATTTAGTGTATAAGAAAGCTTATGTGACACTATTTTAGAACTTTTCTATTTGTATTCCAATTAGTCTAACATAGATTTTTTTTGTGAAAAATTAAAAAAATTCTGAATTTGATAGCATTTATAGTTTTGAGTAAAAGTTTAAAGTAATTAAAAAATTCTTTTATCTATAAGTGATACATTAATTCAATTTTTCAAGGCTCAGAAATATAAAAAAAATTCATTTTCGACATTTCATCAGAATATTAGAATTTGTTAAAAAATAACAGAGATAATTTAAACTTGTTAAGCTAAAAACAAATAAAATTAGTTATGTAATTGTTAAATAAGAGCTATAGAAATTTAGATTTAGAGTTATAAAAACAAATATGAATTACTGTTAGTTACTCAATTTGAAAGTATGTATTCTCAAATTTCATCATGTGATAGTAATACACTAATTATGATACTATTTTAGAACCATTTTTATCTTAAGTACTTTGAAATAAAATCTTTGCATTTAATAGAAAGATGAAAAATAAATAATATCTATACTAATGTGATATTCAAAATAATTAACAAATAATAAAAATATTTTTCTACAAATAAAAAAATCAACAATTGGGTCTACGAAATTGTTCAATCGTTATCTTCTATATAAAATACGAGTATATAAAAATATACGAGTATAATAAAATAATAAATACGATGTATATAAAAATAAGTAGGGTTTTCCTCCCTGACGAAATAACTCCAGAACGTACGAACGTTGGAAAGGTCTCGGGCTCCGCAAGGTTTATAGCTAAGAAAATTAGTGGTGCATGGCATCGTGCCCTAATGCAAATTGCTGGAACTTCACGCACCGTAATTACAAATAAGAGTAATAAAAATAATCAATAACTGTTTTAAATAATTATCTTCTATATATATGAAAATAAGTCTTTTCTTCCTTTTCTTCCTGACGAAATAACTCCAGAACGCACGAACCGATTTCGACAATTTTGCATTTGTTGCAAAGGTCTTGGGCTCCGCAAGGTTTATAGCTAAGAAAATTAGTTGTGCATGATCTCGTGCCTTAATGCAAGGTGCTGGAATTTCACGCACTGTAATTAAAAATTCGAATAATGACATTAGTGAGAATTATCAGAATTATGCTTGGTTAAGTCAACGAGCAACTCTTGTCGCAAAGAATAATGATGTACACGCCCTGAATTTCACCATTCAATCAAATTTGGTGACATACCAATGATTCCGACTGACTTCAAACGATTGCAATTTCCAGTTCGCCTTGCTTAGTGTTTGCGGGATAAATTCCAAATAGATTATTTAGAAAATCATTGTTTTTCACATGGGCAGTTATACGTTGTCTGTTCACGAGTTGAAAAACCATCCGCTTTGTTTGTGTTAACGTCAGACCAAAAAACAAAAAATGTGGTTTACCAAAGAGCACTTCAATGAAACAGATAATTTGCGCATTCACTTTCATTTACTTAGAGAAGTTCAACTAAAAAACACTTCATTTTTGTAATCGAAATAAATTCATTACTGTTGTATAATAAAATCAAATTTTTCCTTTTCAAATATAAAACAAACAAAAAATTTCTTCATCTTCCTCATGAAACTATCTGGTAGCGAAACGGAGTTCGTCGGGTTTGCTAGTTTATTATATAAAAATAACTCGGGTTTTTCTTTCTGACGATATAACTCCAGAACGCACAAACCGATTTCGACGATTTTGCATTCGTTGGAAAGGTCTTAGACTCCGTGAGGTTTATAGGAAAAAAAATTCAAGAAAGATTTCAACAGAAAAGCGAAAAACACTTTTTTTACATACAGCGTCATCTAAGATACTTAGCATGTACTACAAACCAATATTTTTTGTTTGATAGCTACTAATTGTTCTCTGCTTAATTTCATGTGACAAACAGACATTGTGTTCACTGTGAAATTGTACAAAAAAAGTAAAAAAAAAGTTATTCGTTTCTTAACATTTCAATCAAATCAATCACCTGTATTGTGCGAATTTTTATTCAATTTCAACAGCAGGCAATTTTTTTCTTTATCTTTAATCACCAAACAAAATGTTACATAAAATGAAACCATCTGGTGGTGAAACGGAGTTCGCCCGGTTTGCTAGTTGCATATAATTTTTTTAAATTGTTGGTAGTTGATATTTTTCTTGAAATTTTATTACAAGTTTATTAGATAATCAGAAGTAATTTTTTGCCATACTTGCAAGTAAATAACCACTATAATTTCTGGTTTTAAAATCACATAATTTGTGATATTGACAATTTTTCGAAAACGGCATATTTAAGACTAAGGGTTCAATTTTCGGATAAAATATGGTAATGCTATATTACGGGTCTCTCTCGGTATGAGATGTATTAACAAACTGTCAAAAAGCTATGTATTTGCTGTGCGATCAGGCGTTTTACACATAAAATCTAACCTACAAAACGCACTAACTAACAATTTTATCATAACTGCCACTATCTGAAGTCTTATTGATAACACATATGTGAAGATAGGTTTTTCATGGAAAACGTCTGATCGCACAGCAAATACATAGCTTTTTGATTGTTCTTCACTACTAACTCATATGAAAATAGATTCGTAACATAGCTTTACCAATAAATTTCTATTTCATCCAAAAGTTGGCATCTAAATGTACTTTTATATTTATTTTCAATTACATTATATTTTATTTTTATTAAAATATAAACATCGACCTTGACTTCATAATATAGAACTAAGTCAATGAGAAAGGAACGAGAAGATCACGATCATTTAAATTTATTGATCTGTGCTTTTTGATGTGAATCTAACTTCTAGTACAGTTAAGAGTAATATAAATTATTTTGACAGAATAAATTTACCTTTATTGTGCATTGTATAGTATTAGAGATTTCCAGAGATCAGTTGGAAAAAATAAAAAGGCAAAGATCCATGCTTTGCCTCTACTAATTCTATTAGGATGTAAATTTGTACATATCAATATTTTTCAAATTCGTGCATTTTGATATGAAATTCCTATATGTTATTCCACATTATTGTTTCGAGATGACGAAATTTCTTTTTCGTTTATTGACATAATATTTTCTTATTTCAGTCAGACAGGGGTTCCTGCCATAAGTTACATATCATTTATACATATTTCATTCTACATTATATAAGCCTTAAATTTAAATATTTTTTAAATTTCTTTCATCTTCAATTTTTTTACAATATTTTTTACTACTATTAGTTAATTACTACACTACTGCTACTACAATTATTTCGCTCTACTATGCAATCTGACAACAAAGTATATTGCATATCCAAATGCTCGTTAATATGAGTTTATCAAATATTAGTTAGATTTAATAATTTTATTTTTTTTCTTCAACTTATAACTAAGTCACTGTATTTTTATTTTATCCTTGTTAGTCGTGTAACTGTTGTAATAATTTTCAATAATGGTGAATTACGTTCACCTAGTTTTCCGATGGATCGTGAAGAAGACTAATCTATTTCTATAAACGAGATCTACAGAAACATAGACATTGTAATTGGAATATTTTGCGTTCGTTGTGTTGAAGAAAATAATAGACATAGCGCTGATAGATAAATTGTGTGTGGCATTGTGTCTTGAGGCTAATTGCTGGAACTTTCCGTACCGAAAATTTAAATTTTCAAAAAAGTTTCAAAATATGAAAACTTTGAAACGATTAGATTTTTGAGAATTTTTTAATTTTTTTTTTCAATATATTTTGAAATTTTTGGAAAATTTTGAATATTCGAAGTTAAACTTCTTTAGACGCGACTAGGATGTAAATCCGTACAAATGCAACGAAAAAAGCGTTGCTCTCGATGATATCATTTACATAAAATCTGACGTGTAAGAAACGTAAGTTTATTGAAGTAATTTGTATCACTCGTGGTTACTATATATTTTTGAGGTTATTAAAATTTGAAAATTATTTTTATAGGCAAGACAGTTATTACAGCTGCTCATAGAATGAGACTGTATCGCCAGCGAAATAGTAAAAAAAACAAGCAGTCAATGAATGTATGTTAATTTTAATTACATGAAGCTCTTCAAACACAATTACATGAAAAGTGAAATTGTGAAAACAATATTTATTTAGGCGTTGTTTAACATAATAATTTTCTGCATTTTTATAGATATTAAGAAATATTATTATTAGCTTTATTCTATCATGCCGAAGATATATCTTTTTCAGAAATATATATCTGACACTTTTGGAAGTTTAGAGGAACTCTACATGTTTTTCGATCATCATAGCTATTAAGTATTACAAAGTTGCATATTTTTATAAATAATAGAGAATAAATTGATAATCGGATTTATAACAATTTATCCAGTTTTTCATTTCGATATAAACAAAATATTCTATGAATCATTCAAATCGGGCTATTGTTACTACTATTTTTGGCATTTTTAATTGTATTTTTGAAACGACTAGACCTGCTTTTGGCAAAATCCAATGAGCACGTCTACCCATCAATACAAATCGAATGTTTTTTTTATTTATTTAAATCTGTTGACTCATGTTCATGAAATTGCCGAAAAGAATTTGTATCCGCACACACACACACATATACACAAATACACACACGCACACACAAGCATTTTTTTAAGATATGCAAAAATGTTCAATATCTGAAACGTAAAGATATATAAAAATTTTCATTTCATTCAAAATTTTTCATCGATTTTTTTGCGATTGCTATAACTTATCCTACGGGAAGTTAAACATTTAAATCCATTTTTTTAAATTTTTCTAAAATTTTTGAATATGAAATGCAGTAAAAATATTCAAAATCAATTGTTAGAATTTTGCTGCAAATTGCATACAAAACTCTATTTTCCACATATGCCATTAGCCCTCTGTCTATTTCTCAAATTGATCTCCATAAGTTCACTATTGATACCCAATAATATCATTTGGACGAATGAAATTTTGTCTAATAAGATCCACTCGGATTGCATTGTTCAATTACCGTTCTACTTATTATTTCAGACCAGTTTTTGTGCAATTACATCCACTTCAATTGCACCGGTATATAATTCCAATATTTAGGAGATTTATAGATCAATCGTAATAAAATTAATCGAACGACTAACGTTATTCCTTTTGCATAATTCAACGTCGATTACCTTCTAAGAACCGACTTTACAGTTAAGGAAGTTGTTTCAATTATACTATTTCAGTAGTCAATAATGGAGTTTAAATTATTTATTTGATGTATAACAATATAAAGAACTTACAGGTATGCACAAATTTATTTGATACATGCAAATATTTTTTATAATCGCAAAAAAATCTAAAATGAAAATCTTATATATCATTACGTTTTAGAGGTTTCTGAACATTTTAGCATACCTTAGAAAAATGTATGTATGTGTGTGTAAGTACACGGATGCAAATTTTCGACGACGATTTCGGTAACATAGATCAACCGATTTGAATAATTTAATAAACATTTGATTTGTATTGATAAGGAGACGTGCTGATTAGAGGCAAAATGAGCTAAAAATGATAATTCAGTTTTTGAGAGAACGAAGCGTCCGATTTGAACAATTTGAAAATCATATTATTTGTTTTGACAAAATGGAGTAACGTTTAATTTTTTTGCAAAAATCGTATCAAACATCGTGATTTGCAAAAAGATATTAATCAATAAATTCACAAAATACTATTTAAAATATATAAATCATTCAAATATTCTTAATATTTCATAGCAATGATAATATTTGTGACCAAATCAATTAAAGATATAATTTATATAAGTACAATTTTTCTGTGTTGAATTGTTTTTCTATTTGGTACTCAGTAATTTTATTAATTATGCAAAATTAATAAAAATTATAACAGAACCTAATTAATTCAGAAATTTAGCCAAAAACTATAATTATTTATATAATATAAATATATAGTATATTTTACATTTATAATAAAAATTTCAATAATGAATTTTAGACTTTTTACTGATAAGTCGAATTGAAACATCTCTTAACAAAATGAAAAATCAAAGTATTATTGGAATTCAAAACTATTTTTGCATTCTAATATTTCTCAGAACAATAAATAATTTTAGAAGCATTCTTATTCTGTGATAAATATTTTGAACAAGTATCATAAATATTTGACGTTCAAAGATAATAAAACTGATAATTTAAATGAAAATTAAAAAACAAAACATTTAGTAGGTACTAGAGAAAAATATTTTATGTGTTCAATTTTGGTGCCAAAAAAATCGTTAGTTAAAAATTGGTTTTGATTCTTAGTGAGTCTTTGTTATTAAAAATTACTTTTAAAATGTAAATGAAAGTTTGAATTTGATAAATGAATTTCAATATATTTGAATGAACTGTACCATTAAAATCTAAACAAACATTAGTTTACATTGCACAATCAACAAATGAATAAAAAAAATTCTAATTATCCACCAAAAGCAATAATTCTTACAATTTTATTTGGTAAAAATATTAGTACTTTATAAAGGACTTTCTACAACTAACTAAAATATCGTATTTATAGTTAATCTATGCTGTACAAATAATTATTTTATACATCCATTACCCCAAAAAATTAACGATAACTGTGTAAAAAGATTACAAATATACACATTTTGTTCGCAAATCAATCCAGACACCTTTATTTTTAAATTAAAAAACCGTGATGTAAAATTCTGAAAAGAAGCCAAAAATAATTATTATTAATTACATAAATAAATTAATATTTAGTATTATTTTAGGAACAATAGTATCGTTTAAATTCTTCTATATAAGCTATAGATATATGTACTTAGTAAAAAAAACAAACCCAAAAATGCATTACATGGCTAGAATCAATGTTCCAAAATTAAACTATTAAAGTTCATTTTAAATTTACTGATTAAATTTGTTTTCCTGATAAAGTACTGCACTGTTTTTTACATTAAAACGTCATATAATTAATTCCAATGATAAAAATTCATAGAAAAATTGTGTTATCGATTTTTGACGTAGATACTTCGTAAAATTCGTAAACAAGCTTTCTAGGTATTTACTACCAAATCATAATTTTACATATATAAGTCCTACAATAGAAGGTGTCGGTTATTAGTACATAAATTTGTGTGACCAGATAAAGATAAACCAATAGCCAGAAATATGAAATTTATAATATTAGTGTTGGTACTGGCTATCTTTGCCTTGGTTTCAACAGAAGCTAAACAAATTACACGTAAAAATGCACAAAAGGGCGTCAGAAAAGTGGTTCCTAAAGGAGTTCCAAGGAAGCAAGGACATCAGAGTGCCACTGGTGCCTTTTTAGCTGAAAACAGGAAAAGTCCTAGGAAGGATAAAGATGAATCAAATGTTGCACCGAGTTATGAAGTTAGAGAGATTATTAAAAATGATGTTCCTAACCCGAATGTGTATTCTTATGTTCCTCCGACACCATATCTTATTTTTGATGATGAAAATATAGGAGATGCTGCATTTGATAAAAGTGATTCTTCGGATTTGGTGGCTAAAAAACTCAGATCGACATCGAAATCGAAACAAGTGAAACGTGGTAAAAGAACTTCTAAATTTTAATTATTATATTATACATAGGTTTGAAAAATGTTGAAATTTACAAAATTAAATGTCCAAGGTAAAATTGGTTTTAGGAGTATGGTAACAAAAATACTGGCATCAAAAACTACCGCTTTTCATGGTAAATAAATATTATTGATTTTCGGTCATATATTATATTAACCCTTGCAGTTTGATGACCTATTTGTACGGAGTGTCATCCATGGACGACATCCAGTGTGTCGACCATTGCTTTAATGTATATCAATTTGTGATTGTAAATTTTTGGTCCTTAGAAGTGTAATTATTGAGTTATAAATATATTGTTATTGATTTGAAGTAAAACCTTAATATATATAATATACATTTGGGCGGCTTGTTGGCTCGTAGAGCAGTGTCCTGTGAAGGAGCTAAAATTTTAGTAAATTACTATAAATATATTTTTTTGTATTTTATTCATTGTATATATTTTGAACATATTTTTTTAAAATATGGTCGAATATATTTTTGATATTAAAAATATTTTTTATATTTGTGTCTGAGTTTCCTAAAGCTTATTTGTCTGGATTGTTTAAAGTAATTAGCAGTGATATATTTTTGATTGGCTATTATATTAATAAAATGTAATCATGTTTTCAAAATAATTTCTATTAAAATACCTTACTACGTAAAATGTTCTTATAAAGGCTAAATAAATAATATTCAATTGTGCTAATCTAAGTCATCAATTTCTAAATCTTACAATTATTTAAAAGTTAAGCAATGATTTGATCTAAGTTTTCGAAAAAAATTTTTTTTGAAAGATTATATAATTATATGACATGTTGTTTTGTTCTTTATGCAGATGTGATAATTAATACCTAAAAGAGTTTAAAATATATATTTGTCGTAAACTTGCGTTTAATCTCTAGTTAAAACATTCCCTTTTTAAAAGTCTAAGCAGAGGGTTGAATTAAAATCAACAAATTTGTGATTCCAAGTTTTACAAAAATTGATTCGTTCCAAAAGTATCTTGTATACATCTTAAAATATATCAGAGAATGTTTTATGTACATATATTATTATATAATTCATGCTATTTTATGAGTAATTAAATGTACGTATGAGTTTAAAAAAATTCTACCAAAAATATAATTTTCTCCAAAATTCTTAATTTTGTAATGTGATATGTTGCTTATCAGCTAAATATATTAAATTGCCGTAGACAGCAATAAAAGTTCAAACTTTACAAACATTAAATTAAAGTATTTTTTTATATGATCTTTTAATGATCATTGAATATTCTTTCTAACTTGAGTCCACAAAATTAAAATATATGAAAAATGTATTTTCAGTGTTAGATAAGTCCCTCAATTTGTTGACTGAAACTGCACGAATTCTTCAACCTTTAGCCAAAAGTAGTCTAAATCTGGGAAATGCTGTTTTGAACTATGCAATTAACAAAGAATCCAAATTTGAAACTTATGGAGCAGTTTTGGCACAAGTGGATAGAGTAAAAGACAGTATATATCTGATTTCTCAAAAATTAAAAAACCTGATAATTTAGCAAATTTTGCAAAAACTTAAATTGTGATGTAGTGCAACGATAGTTCAAACTTTACAAATGTTGAGATAAAAGTGTTTGTTAAAAAGTGAACAATAATTTGATACAAATGACTCGCATTCGTACTATAAACTATTTGTCATAATTAATATAATTTTACTATAAATAATATATGAAAATATTACTTGTTTTTTGTACATATTTTTTGTAAATAAAAATTAGTAAAATAAAAATTATACTAGTTTTACCGTACAACGAACTAATATGTTCAAAGCTTACTTTCTGAATACTAATATGATGAAAACAGATAATTTCTCATTTGTCTAAATTGGATAATTTTGGCTTCTTTATAGTATTTTAAAAATTGAAATTAAAATTACCAACTATGTTTTTTTTCATGGGTTAAGTATTTGGAAATATAGTTTTCAGATTAAAAATAATAAAAATAGAGTACCACTACAATTATTGAGGATTAACTTGTCATTTATTTATTTAGAACTTTTGTGAGGATGACCCTCACAGAAATCGAATTTTTCTAATTTATTATATATATATATATATATATATATATATATATATTCATTTAATTTACAGCGAATTTTAATTTTCCGATAATTTATTAGGGTAATAGGTACTTAGGAATGCAAATTATTGGATTTTGCATTTATATCTATAAATAGTTTCCACTTGTTGACGATTTTAAATAATTTTATTATTTTTTTATGTAAAAATATGTTTTAAAAACACGTGGAATTTTTTTAACATAATGCAATTAATTTTTATATCAATAACAACGCAAAAAAATTAAATACTACAGATTGTACGGTACTTCATTTTATTAAATATATATCCGGGTAAATGAGAGAATTTTTTATTTAAGAAGCAATTGAATATTTGTTTTTTTTTTCAATATTTGATTTGTCATCTAAATATGATATTAACCCATAGACCCTAAACCTATATATGACCATATAATTTGTAAAATTTGTCTTAAAATAAATTGGACAATTTTTCTTTGTTTGTAAAAAATCGTAAATACCTAGAATAGCATTGATTCTAACTGATGTAAATAGTTTGAAATTCAATTGTTACGTTAAGTTGTTTTTGAATATAATATACACCTGTTAGTATATATAAATTAAAAATAATTTCTATAAAAATTTTATAGAATTTTTATTTATACATTTATCAAATCACTGCTCATTCATTTATTTTTTAACCAACTTTTATCCACCTGTTAAACGATCTGCTTGATTCAGTTTTCGTAACATTTTGTTTTTATACTTTCGTTTATGGATCGATTTGGATTTCGATAAGAAAGAGCATTTGCATATTAATAACGCTGTGGCTGAAAGTTATTAATAAATTGGAATTACTTGCGGTCGGTCATTCCATATTGGATGAGAGACTAAGTCCGCTTGTTAGCATCGGTCGGGTCACAGGTTGGAAAAGACGGAGCGCTAGTGGAAAAAAAGGAAAATAATGATACATTAATATTATATTAATTGCAATGAACATTGCATACAACAATGTGAACATTTGTACTCAAAAGCAAAATGAGGTGCTATATTATATGGAACGCTACAAAATTAAGCAAGGAGCTTCTAAACGGTATAAAGATGATCTAGTAGTGAAAAGAAAATAGAAAAAAGAGTGCGCGCAAGATTCACACGCGATTGAAGTAAAACTTATTTGCTACTGTATAAGGCATTTAAGTAAAAATAAATACATCATATAACAATTTTGAATAATGTTTATTAGTAATATGGTTATGGTAACACTCGTGATACACACATTTATTAGTGTCTACCATTGTACACATTTATATAATGATAAATTATAAATTATATATTTATAATAGCATTAAAAATATGTATTATATTTAAAAACAATAATGTAATTAAAGTCATACTTCAAATATGGTTTTTAGTGATTATTTTTACCATGATTAAAAAATTATTTATAGGTTAAGTTAATTTTTATTAGTTAGCATTAAATATAAGTTTATGTATTTATATCTTAGGATAGTTATACATGTTTATTAAATTGTATAGAAATATGTATGTATAATCTAATATAAATGAAATAAAAAAATCTTTAAAAACTAAAACTAAAAAAAACTTCAAATATGACATGATCGGTTTGTTATTGTAATAAGCATTTAGAAACAAACCTTCATTAGAGAAATGAAGTAATTGCTGATTAATAAATTCTATAATATTTGTTCACACAGTGGATTATGTTAAACA
Source organism: Ctenocephalides felis (assembly GCF_003426905.1). Taxonomy (NCBI): domain Eukaryota; kingdom Metazoa; phylum Arthropoda; class Insecta; order Siphonaptera; family Pulicidae; genus Ctenocephalides; species Ctenocephalides felis. Next base: position 27,379,369 of record NW_020539726.1, read on the forward strand.
ACGCCTAAACAAATAATGTTTTCGCAACTTCACTCATCATATAATTGTGTTTGAAAAACTTCATGTGAATAAAATAACATACATTCATTGATCGCTTGTATTTTTTTACTTTTTTGCTGTAAAATAACCTCATTCTTTGAACAGCTGCAATATCTGTCTTGCCTAAAGAATATATTTTCCATTTAGATAACTTTAAAGATTTATAGAAACTACGAATCATATGGAAATAATTTCTAATCAATGAACTTACGTTTAGCACACGGCGCAAATGTTTAATTTGTTTTAATATTTTTAAGGAACAGGGTAAAATATTCTTCTGATTCAGACATTTGTCATTAAATCAATATTTGTATTACCATGTAACTTTAAAATGTTTATCTATGCCGATTGCCTTGTTGATATCAGAACGCATACAACGTTGATGCCGGTACGCATACAACGACAGATCTCTACTCACTTACGCGACGACTAATCACAATTGACTCGTATAGAAATGATATCATCGAGAGCAAATGACGAATCATTGTCACTCGACTCTGCCGTAACGCACTTCCGTTGCATTTGTACGGATTTACACCGTAGTTGCGCCTAAGAAAGTTTTACTTCAAAAAAATTAACTTTTTTGCAGTTTTATATATTTTTTTATATTTTAAAATATTTTTTGGAAACTTTGTGATTTTTTTCGAAGCAATCGCTAATAAAAAGGTTGAAGTTTTTCGAATTATTCAAATCTCAAAAACTAAATTACCATTTTTGACACTTTTTGCCGCGTATCTTCTAAACTACTAGACCTGCCTTCGCCAAAAACTAATCAGCACGTCTCCTTATCAATACAAATCGAATGTTTTTTGAATTATTCAAATTGGTTGATCCGTGTTCATAAAATCATACACACATACATACACATATATACATCCATTTCTTCTATAGTATGCCAAAATGTTCAGAAAACTTTGAAACGTAAAGATAAATCAAAATTTTTATTTTCGTTTTTTTTTTATTGCGATTACTAAGTTAATTACTCTAATGGTAAGAATGAAATGGTAAATATTTAAATATTACAATGCTAAAAATGTTATATTTGCTATTAATACTTTTGATTCCAAATTTAAGTTTTAAGCTTTTTATAGCAATAATAAATTTGTGTAAAGGTTTTAAATAAATAACGGATAAATAATTTTACAAATTCAATGTATTTTATTCCTCAGCTCCCTGTCTAAAAGACAGCATGGGTGGTCATACGATTATTACGATATGTGTCGTATTATAAGCAGATTCTCATAAGAGTATTGCAAATGTTGACTAATTACCATCGATATTTATAATATGATCTTCAGAAGTAATTAAATCCAGAAATGATATTAATTTAAAATTTGCGGTATTCTGTTTTTACATATGAATTTATTATTGAGCAATTTCATAATAATTGAAACGGATTTATAATACTTGTGTCATTCGTAAAAATTTGTAGTAAAGTAATAATGAAATAATTATTCTTTTATTTGGTAACTTGTATTATCAAATTATATACCTAATTAGAAATGTTGAAAAGATAGTTAGCTAGATAATTGGCTAATTCTGCCACAAAATACACCAATGTTATGGCAAGTCTAGGTTAGGCTGTGTTTTTCATATAAAATTGTACTGAAACTGCGACTTTCAGGTTAAGTTTTATAACTAAAACGCCAGACTGCATAGCAACCACATAGCATTTGGATAGTTTTTAGTACCATTTTATATGATAAAAGCAGCATAACATAGCCTTGTCATAGTATCAATTTATTTCAAAGCATAATGGGTCCATAAAGAAGCATTCTTATAAAAATACCATAATGATTTCATTATTTTAATTGTGTATTACTAAAAGTGATATTTTTCTTTCATTTCTCTATCTATCGTGGGTGATCGATAAATAGGTTGATTATCTCTGATCTAGACAATTAGGAGCATAAAATCGACGATGTTGAAAAAAATGATTAGTAGTGTCGATCTTATCAACTGGATCTCATTTTAGATTAATTATTGGCTATTACATTCCCGCACTTTAGTTGTTGAATAAATTAAAAAACAATTCTCTATATGATTGATTATTTTGGTAAGTGCTCTAAAAAATTTTTGTGTTGAAATACTTGTTGATTTTGAAACCGATATCCTATTCGAAAGGAATTTACATATATATTGGAATAATGGAATTTGACTATATCTGACTTAGTAGTATACCTAAAAAAATATTTTGTAAAAAAAATTATAATTAATTTCATATCAATTATGGATCAATGTATTTTGAAAATTTTAATTTTTGATTTCATATTATTTCGTGTTTATAATTTTGTTTTATTCTCGTACATTTGTTTATAGATTATATGTGGCTCAATTCTAATATTCTGGATTCAATTTCCTTTTTCGTCAACTTGATATCAAGCGGTAATGATATACGTTTCCATGTGACAATAGATAGATAGATCTAAATATAATTTTAAATGAATAGTTTTTTGAAAAGCTCTACGAATTCAAAATAGAAACCAAATTAAACATGATTATATTACAATGAGAAAGGAAACCCCAGGGTTGCCTTCTATAATAGCTTCAATATAAAATCAGTAAAATTTTACCTACTCCCAACAACTTATGGCACAGCTAATTAACTTTAATATATATAAAATGATATAATTTTAAACTCAGAATTCTATTTTCTGATTTTTGCTAATGTATTTTTTTATATTTGTATTGTTCATTTTAAATTTAGTATTTTTTTTTAAATTTTATAATTTTATATAATTTTATATATTTTAGAAAATAAAAAAAATTTGGGCTTATATTTTTCACATATATTTTATTTATAGTTTTAATAAACCTATTTACCAATTACTTGTTTACCTGTATACCTAACTTGCTGCCTACGTGCCTACCTGTGCCACTTACAAACTGCTTACCTGTGAATTTTTATTCCTTTCTATTTTTCTACCTAATTTTCTACATGTATATTTGCCTACCTTTTACTGGCTGATTATTTCCTTTGTTACCTGTTTACCTGCCAACCTTTACACCTGTCTACTTGCCAACCTGTCAACTTCTTTACTAGTCTGTCTGTTCACTTGTGTATTGTTTACCAGTTTATCTGCCTACTCGCTCCTTAGCTACTTCATTATTTTACTATATAATTATCTGTTTACCTGTCTACCTATATAGCTGCCTACCATACTATATGTCTACCTGTGTAATTTTCAAACTGATTGCATGTGATTTTTTTATAGATTTTTCTCCTACGTATCTACCTGTTTACCTGCCTATCTGTCCATTTGTTTACCTACCTACCTTTCTCTGGCCGATTTTAAGCTTTTTCTAGTCAATTTCAATTTATGTAACTTATTTTTATCTGTAAACTTATTCAGTCGATACAGATACAAAAGTTTTTTGAAAAATCGATTTTTTGCTAATAGAAATGATCTTTATTATATGCACAAACGTATTATATTGTTAATTAATACTGAATTTAATATTATTAAAAAAAAATAAGCTTAAAATTTTTTTTAATCTTTTCGAAAAATTTGAAAGTTTGTCTTTCTACAGCAAAATGCTTCACAAACGTTTACGATCACTTAATCTTTTAATTTAATGTTATCGTCAAGCAATTTCTACAACTAACAGTAAATCGATGGAAAAGGATTTAATACAGCTGTAAATTCATGTAATATCATTCGCCATATATAACAAGAATTTTAAAGGATCTCATAAATTATTCTAACAAATTTTATTGATTAAATATCCTTATTTGTAAATCCCTCGTGTAATAAAATGAAGTATGGTTCATATGTCAATGGATTTGTCGAACCAAAAATACTATAAGTATATGTGAACGTTATTAGGATTAAATTATTCATCTTTTTAGAACTATATTATTAATTGTTGAATGTTATAGTAATTAAAAAAAATTGTCATAATTGGAAATGACCTAGTAATTTATGATAACTAGTTGACAAACAATATTTCAATAAGGTTGGTCAATTTATCAATATCTAACGTTATTATATTATTTGTCATATTATAAATTAATAGTTTTATTAGATCAGATATGAGATATTGAGAAACACCTGTAATTACAAGCTGCACAATAAATTTAAATTGCTTTGCCATTTTATTTGTTCGAAAATGATTAAGAATGCAACGTCTATTAATGCACTTGTACGTCGATTCTCAAGTTGAAATTTTAGTTCAATCATAATAATTGTATTCTGAAAAAAATAAATACTAAAAATAATAAAAATTATAGAAAAAAATATAAATTAAAATAATTTTATTGAACATGTTATTCCAACTTTTAAATAAGTCATCATTTACAAACGACTAAATTACTAGAAGTAGTTTTTCTACTATACGTTAATATATATATATATATATATATATATATATATATATATATATAAAATATATCTACATACTTATTAAAATATTAAAATACCATAACATTTACAATGATATAATGGTTACTTATCAAAGATTTACATATCAAAATTTTTTATTAAATAACAATTTATGAAATGTAAACTAGCATTACTATTTACACTAATTATATGATTATTACTATTGATGCACTTATTCTATGATTATTTCATTTATTTTATTTTGTGACTATTTGATAATATGAACAAAATTCTTTTTTTATTTTTGAAGCTGAGGATACTGGTCTATTCGATGTTTGAATAAAACTTTTACGATTGGGATGCCTACATTCATTAACTGTATGTCCTATTTTCTTACAATAACTACACTTACTTGGATCATATTTTGTTCTAAAAAAACAATTATTAGCGGTGTGCCCTGTTTTTTTACATAATTCACAATTTACATTAATATGTGATGAAGTTAAATCTTCAGTCACTGCAAAATTGATAGCATCATTTAAGTCATTGAATCTACATGATTTAATTAAATTTTTTAATGGAATTTTGATACCATCGACAAAACTCTTAAGAGCCGTCTTCATATATACAGTTCGTAATCTTTCCGCTATTTCTTGCCCTTGAGAATCGTAGACTTTGTTAAGCATTTTATCAACTATATCTAAAATTCTATCGCCAAAAGATTTAACAGATTCATTTGGAAATTGTTTAATATTGACAAGTTCGGAATATAAAGTGGAAAAAGATGTTTGGTCATAATATTCTTTACATAAATGTGTTTTTAATACTGAATAATTTGCAATTTTATTACGGATTACTTTGGCTAATACTTTACTTGGTAACTTACTTTTTACTATTAAAAATAATTTATGTGCTTCCTCCGGTAACAAATTTACATGTAACGAGTCACATGCATCAATAAATGCACGTACATTGGTTTCATTTTCTTCAAAATTCGGAATTATAGCTAGAGTTAAATTTAAATCTAATTTATTTTTATTATCATGAGCGATTGTATTCTCCATAATGTGATTTAATAGTCCTTTGTCCTTGCTTAGGTATAAATCCTTGTCCAGGTTATCCGCTAGGCTTGAATATACACAAAAAATGCCTTTTTGGAAAATTACCACTGCTCGTCCGGCGTCTCAAAATAGCGTAGATGAATCACTTTTCAAGATTTGGTTTAATTTCTCATAGATAATATTGATAAAAGTTTAGTAATGCACCTACTCGGTTTTAACACATTATTTTCGTTTATTTGATGATTTGTTTTATTATTGTTCTATTTTATACTAGAGTACTATTTTATCATTGTTTTGGTTTTTATTTATTACAGTTATTAGTTATTGAGTGATATTTGTAGAATAACTAGTTATTATTTTGTTTATTATTTAGGAACGCGCCAATTTTATCACCACAATTTTGATATATTAACACTTAATTTTGAATTCACTACTCGAAGTTTGTTTTCACACACATATTTTTTCTTCTTAGAAAATTACCACTAGCGTAGATGAATCACTTTTCAAGTTTTGGTTTAATTTCTCAAAGATAATATTAATAAAAGTTTGGTAATGCACTTAATTACTCGGTTTTAACACATTATTTTCGTTTTATTTGATGATTTGTTTTATTATTGTTGTATTTTATACTAGAGTACTATTTTATCATAGTTTTGGTCTTTATTTATCACATTTATTAGTTATTGATTGATATTTGTAGAATAATTAGTTATTATTTTGTTTATTATTTAGGAACGCGCCAATTTTATCACCACAATTTTGATATATTAACACTTAATTTTGAATTCACTACTTGAAGTTTGTTTTCACAGACACATTTTTTCATTATTTTATTATTGATTTCGGTGTAGGTATCGTATATAGCTGCCACTGAGATATTAATTATTGGTTCTCTTCTTGATATGCAAAAACAAACACTTTTTAAGATTTATTGATTTTATTTTAAATTGTAATTTACATTATTGGGTGTTGATATTTTTAATCTGTACTTGTTGGCGGTTCAAACATAACTAAATCCCGCTCCATAATAATCAGTTTTTACCTGTTTCGTCCCTTATTGTCGGATAAGGGTCGATTTATAAAAGTTTTATATAAATTGAACCAACATTCAAGATAAAATTACTATTCTTTTTTCTGATTTTTTGTTTGCCAAAACTACTAATTTCTATATACTAATAGTTTAGCTACGTCTTATTTAATTTTCTAACACAGAAAAACTTACATGCAAGTTATTTCTGAAAATTAAGGAATTAAAGGATTTTGTTGGGTAATATTCATATTTTTAGAAATTGAGAAATATGTGTAATAGTTTCCAAAAAATTGAAGTTATAATGAATATAATACTTAATTTGGCAGATTTATTTAGTATGTGATTATAACTTACCTTTTTCATAAAATACATATTTATATTTCTTTTATTATGAAATTTATTGTATTCATTATCTTTTACCTTTTTCTAATACTATGATTATTTTTTCAGGTCGCGAATTCAGGTTTTTGGATGCTGTGAAAGAAGGAAAAATGTAAGTGAATAAATTTGTTTTTATAATATTTGTTATTAGTGGCAAAGTAGTCTACTATATAAGAAATCCTTACTAATAATTACTATTTATGCTCAATGATTTTCTGTGATCTTAATGACATAATAGAATTCTTTAAAAAATAGAGAATATAATTTTATGATGACCTAAACAGTTTAACAATATAAATTTTTATATAATCAATTTGACAATTATTATATAGTAGTATTGTATCTCATTGATTTAAAATAGTTAAAGTTTACAATACTACTATTACAGTAAAGCCAAAATTTTTCATAGTTTTTTATAATTTAATTGAAAATATTATTTTATTTTTACTTTTATAAATGTTCACTGTGAATTTATCTAGATTCCCCTTCAATAGAAAACTAATATGATACATTTTAGAGAATTTTATTCAAATTAACAAAATTCTCGTGGTCTTAAAAAAAGCTCATAAATAAAGACGGTAGATACCATAGTCTTCTATATCATTCTAAAATATTACTGCCCTACGACAACTCTTTTAGCTTTAAAAATTCGTCAAAGTTCGCAAAAATTGGTATCGTTTTTTGGCATTTGTCAAAATTAGACCTTTCATCGACGTTTGCTCAAAAACGTCTGAACCGATTTCAGAAATTTAAAAGCCATTCGATGTATTTCGATGAGGATTATCGTTTCTCAGTTTTGAGCAACGATCGGTCAAGCCGTTTCTTTGTAATTTTTAAAAAAAGTGTTAAACTTTTTGTCTACATTTAAAGCTCATACTACCGAATCGATTTTAAAAAATCGAAAACTGTTCGAAAGATATTAATTGGGAATGATACTGATTAGTTTTAGGTGAAAATATACCGAACCGTTTCCTTGTAATTAACTGTTGAAAAAAATATAGCCCAATTTTTATGGAACTTTTTTTCACAATATATATCATGGTCTTATAGAACTTACTGAAATAATACGGCCTTACGACAAGTAAAATAATTTTAAAAATTTATCTAAGTTTGAGAAAATGAGTAGTTTTTTTGACGTTAAAATACCAATACCAACTAGTTTTTTAGTTTTATCATTTTCATATATGTTCAATATAATAATCCAATTATTCAATACAATGAAAACAATCAAGTTTTCACTTATGAGTCTTTGGTCTTCACATATGATAAATATTCTAATTTAATGGCTCAAAACATTAATTTTACAATTCATTACTTTATCATCGTATACAGTACCCGGATTCGATACTAGTACCCTTGACAATGAAGACTGCATGATACATGCATGAATGAATAAATAAGTGAATACCAAAATTTAATGATAAAGTTTAATTTATAGAAATACATCTTAGATAATTCATTACAGCTTGTTGGAAAAAAAATTGATTCACGTAAATTTTTACTCCGGTTTAGAGCGTTCTAAAGATTATGTTGTGTCTCCTACTTTGGGAACCGATCCTTCCCGTGTGGAATTAAAATATGCCCATGGACATATAGTTTGAACTTTGCACCCGATTACATGTAAATCTCTCAGCATCTGTATATAATTATAATGCAATTAAACATTATCGATGCATTGAATGAATATAAACTGATTTTTGTAGCCGGTCCGTCGTGATTACATCGTTTTCTATTTTCCGTGCAGTGTGTAATTATGACCTAATCCATGATTAACCTCTTTTAATTGCTGCAATAAGAAGGAAATTTATTATAATTTAGCAGATTTGAAATATGCATATGTTGGCTGGCTCTTTGATAAAATGGATATTGCAACACGCTTATTGCGGGATTTGCGTTGGGTTTCAGGTCGTAAATTTAGATCTGCGAAATGGTCGATTGACACGAAACGTGCGTGTGTGTGGCTGAGGTACTGAATCTGTGATTTTTGAGGTACCGTACTCTATTTTATAGGAAAATTAGCATTTTTTTTGTGAAAAATGTTAAGTGCTGAAATGTAGCCAACTATCATGGGAGGTCCGGAGAAGAGTTTTAGGGCACATAACCAATGTTTTTATTCACTACTATATTTTCAACTGTCCAGTTAAAGATGGACCGACACTCCCGCACAACTCACCCATTTTATGGCAAGTCAATTTTAGTGGACTTCCATTAATCACGTGAGCAAGTTTTTAAAGATTTTTGGACCCCCCTCTGCCTTGGTAATACATGGTGATATTCAAAATTAACCGTCCCTCTCCCCCACCAAACTTTACGTGTATTTTTAGTTACGTGATAAAACTGTAAAAAATTTGAATTATTTTTGAAAATGTTAGAATTAAAAAAAAACAGTTAAAAAATAAAGAATATGAATATGAATAAGAATAATAAACTTAGTCTAGAATAACTTAGTTACAATAAAATTTCTCTAAAATGTCTCGCTATAACAATATCTATTATCTAAGCAAAGTAGATGGAGTAAGATTGTTTAAGAATTAATGCTATAATATGTATTTTAATTAAGTGAGAAAATTTTTTTTGTCGTTTTTTTGAATCTTCATTATTTCGCCAACGATTAAAAATTACTAATATTTTTTATTAAAAGATGCTTTTGAAAAATGGACTTTCGGTACAATTAAGGCGGTAAGTTCACCTGTAGCTTTTTTGTACCTACTACTGAAAAACTATGCAGAATTCTGTCTGAGATCAACTTTTCTCCAGTTTTTAGTTAAAAAATTAAAGTAAAAGATCTCAAAAAGTAACTGCTTTTAATCATTTATTTCCAAAAACTTAGCAAAATTTGTTATATAGCTACATTATTCAATCAATGTGATGAAGGTTAAATACTAGGTTGAGCAATATAAAATAAAAAAAAAAAATATGTATTGCTAAACATAATAAATGAAAATTCTTAACTAAATACCATGCTAAATCTTGCTTTGGTGGCTCTAGACTCATGGTTTTGTAAAACAAAATTATTACAAATATGGTAAATACCAGCTCTATTGGAAATTTCAGTATTTCAAATATATACTATATTTCGCGGGCACATTTCTTACACTGTATACAACCTCGGCATAAAATATCGTCAGAAGTATCATCATCAGTTGTAATAACTATAAATTTAGTATCTATAGTAAAACTGCTTATTTCATTTGTTTGCATTTCTAGTTTACGAACTTTATATCGTCCACATTTGGACTTTTTTACACCAACCAAGTGTAATAGAAATATGAGAAAGTATGTTGAATCTGACTCAGAAAGATCAATGTATCTTATAAAATAATCAAATAAGGAATTTATACTTAAAAATTATATTTAAGTATCGTAAACTAAACAACAATGCTCATTACTAAAAAAAACTAACAACGATAGAAATACTTACTTTAGAATATTGACAATGTGGCCATTGATCACCTGATAGCAATGTCGTCCGACTTAAATTGAAAACTTGTTACACATCCTTTGACCTCTACTTTAAAATAGTGTAGTTGTAAAATAACATATTTTGCTTGTTTTCGGGATAATTACGGTGGATCATTTTACCAGCGGACCAGAGCTTTGCTCTACACTCTCTAATTCTGGGATTGAATTTGGGATATATTTCCAAAATATTTAACTTACTTGAAAACTAATTACTAACATCAAATTATATCTTATTTAATCTTTAATTTATATTATTTATATTATTTTTAATTACCATTCCCATATATCCCCCGACTGTTACTCTGTCTGGTCTGGTGCCGGAATAACAATAATTCATAGACGTAACGTATAAAAGTGCACAAAACACATTAATGCGTACATAGCTGTTTATGACGTACTTGTGCTAATATATTTCCACATATTATTACAATATATAATTATATAGCGTTCGCTATAAAGCCGTATAGCAACCTCTATCCTCTCATATAATATAGCAATAAGATAGCGAATCATAATCGCACACCCACTTGTATTGGCTTTGGCTGATGAAAGACTTTAAAAGTATCATCTTCGGAGTTATTCTTGTGTTTTGTTATCGACTTTGCGATCAATTCATCGGCTGATAGAAAGCCGAGGTGCAGCCCAAAAAGGACAGGGCAATATTAGAAGGTCGAAATAAAAAAAATAAATTTAACATTATTTAACAGCAATCAGAACATATTGATGTTCTATTACTGTTTGACTAAATATTAACTAAAGTAATATTGAGAAACAAAAAAAATAATTTTGAATATGAGGATGCCATGGCTATTTTTGTCAATTTTCTGCAACGCTGAATTATATATATATATATATATATATATATATATATATATATATTTATTTATCTCAACGATGAACCAATTGCTTATATTCGTGAATTACTCTAATAATACCAATAAAACATTTATTAATTTCTTGCGGAAGAAGTTTATCCGATATTCAACTTAACTATTTCGTTGGCGCTTTTTAGTTAGCATTCATCAAATATTAGAAACACCATAAATATTTGTTAACATGCATTTTGCCTTTGGTTGACATGTAGTCGGAATTTAGAAACCGGTGAACCTGCCTTCTACAAAAACTAAAAATGTTTTTTGAATCACTCTAATCGGATGACCCGTTCTATCAAAAACTGCTAGTTATGCGCTTTTTTCTACGTAATAACGGCTGGATCTGCATTTGCGAAAAACGTTTTGATAAAATTTTGAAACCGCTGGACTTGCCCTCCAGAAAAACTTGTCATGTTTTTTGAATCATTCTAATCGGACGCTCCGTTCTCTCAAAAGCCACTATTTTGTACCGTATCTTCGAAACGACTGCACCTGACTTTGCGAAAAACTAATCAGCACAAAAACTAATCATGCTTTTTGAATCATTCTAATCGGATGCTTCGTTCTATGAAAACTACTAGTTTTGCGCTTTTTGCTCCTTATCTTTAAAACGGCTGGACCTGGCTTTGCAAAAAACTAATCAGTACAAAAACTAATCATGCTTTTTGAATCATTCTAATCGGAAACTCCGTTTTCTTAAAAACTGCTATTTTTACACTTTTTGCTCCGTATCTCCGAAACGACGGAACGTTGCTTTGCGAAAACTAATCATGCTTTTCGAATCAATCTAATCGGATGCTTCGTTCTATAAAAAACTACTAGTTTTGCGCTTTTTGCTCCGTATCTTTAAAACGGCTGGACCTGGCTTTGCGAAAAATTAATCAGTACAAAAACTAATCATGCTTTTTGAATCATTCTAATCGGAATCTCCGTTTTCTTAAAAACTGCTATTTTTACACTTTTTGCTTCGTTTTTCCGAAACTTCTAGACCTACCTTTGCATTAAACTACTCAGCACGTCAACGAAAATTTTTATCCATGCATACATACATATCACATACACAAATACACACACATACACATACATAAACATACACAATTGCTACCGAAGTGGAAGAAGAAGAGCGAAGAGCAATACATAATTAAAAGAAAAGTATCACTCAGAGAAAGAATTATAGCATTCTAGATCCTCCTCCCCATAAAGTAATGCCTGACGGCGATACCCGTGGGGACCAGATGCAAAAAACAGAGGTTCTAGTCAGTATTATACCCAGGCGGTATTGAGTCTAACATACCCAGACAAAAGACCTAGTTTAGGATGCATAAATAAATTGCCTTTGCAATACAAAAAAATACGTGCATACACCTCCATTTCTTCTTAAGTATGTCAAATTGTTCAGAAACCTTGGAAACGTAAAGATATGCAAGATTTTTTTTTTATTTTTGGACGGTTACTATAACTTACCATACAGGAAGTTAATTAGAGTTTAACATATAAATTTAAGATTTTATTTTTTTAATAATACCAATTTGAATAGTTTATTAAAATATTAAAATTTTCTATATAAAATTAGTAAATGCAATCAGCAATATTCATAAAAGATTTAATTAATAAAACTCAGATATTTTTATTTTTAAGGTTCTTTTGGATATTACTAACTATTACTTAACATTTCCTGAAAATAACATTTATAAATAGTTCTAAAATGAAATCTATTAAATAAATTATTTTATTAAATTAACCTCATTTTGAGCATATAGTAAAAGCTTTGATCTTGCAACCACATGGCTTCAAGATATATTCATATTCATATTTATCATTAGTGATATCAATTTTTACTTGAAAATATAGACCTAAATATGACTTCAAATGAAAATATTCTTGTGAAACCTTGCTGTGATATAAGAATTTAAAATATGTAATAATAATTTCACCTTGAAAACTTTTTATTATTAATTGAGTAGCGATCAGCCATTAAAGGTTCTATGAGCTATTTTGATAACTTGATTTTGACAACTACATCGGTTTTATCATTACACCATTAACAGTTATCGCTTTTCTATGAGATGAAGTTCTTATTACTACAATTTATTTAATAGTGATCCATTTTTTCATTGCTATCTATATATCCAAGTATAAACGATGTCACTTCTGGTTGACATCAGTCTGCTCAAGGCGCGTATCGAACCTGGGACGCCATTCAAATTCAAACCCCATAGCTCTAACCACTTACTTCAAGACAATGTACAACCACTGAGCTAGGTTATATAGAATTACATCACAGCTTATAGAGCAAATAGTTGTGATAGCTCTGCGTGAAATTCTTATTAAAAAAATAGTCAGTGGCATAATACAGTTCGTGGTGACATATTCCACGAACTACATCTACATAATCTGAACTACATTCGCAATTAGATTAGATCTCTACGCAATTCGCGCGTTACTATTAAAATTTATTACTCATCCTCATTGCGTGCCTGATGTAGTTGCTTGTCTTTATGTTTTATAATAAACATAATATGTTACGAGCCAAGAATGGGACATTTGAAAATACCTTCATGCTGAGACTATTCTTCAATGTACAATTTTAGAATTAAAACGAAACAAACGGTAATCGTATGTGTGACTCGGTTCATGTTGCAATAATTATTTTCAATGTCTGCATAAATTATATGAGAATAATTTGATAAATGATATAAATTTATTATATTTCTCGAAATATGAAATAAACAATATTAACTTGAAAATCTGATCTGATCAGCTGATCAAACCTAAATAACTACAAACGTATGATTTTAATTTTGACCAGTTTTTTTTTATTACACAGATTATCACATATATTTCCTTGTTACACTGTTATCCCTTTGTTGTGAATAATAAGTTTGACCTCAAAATACCTAATAAGAGATACAGATGAATCGAAATAAAAGCCTGGCAAAAAATATGTTGTCCAGCCGCATTACCTACTTGTTCTGCCTCAGATCAATGAATAAATTGTTTCGTTTTATTTTTCTTCCTCCCGTTGTTCGATGCCGAATTTATTTATTAATGATACCGATTCGTATGGTAAGAAAGGGCATATTTCAACTCGACTTCGGAATCAAATTTTAGACTTCGAGTCGGTAATAATAAGTAAAATGCATATTATACTTTTACTTAGTAACCTTTTGGCATCTTAAATCATAACGAGATGTTTAACATACGTACTGGACATCCTTCATTACATTCATTCCTTTATTCATATGAGCAGTTTAATTTTGTATCTTATATTTCAATAGCAATCAGAAGTTTGTCATATGAGCTGTTGGGCTGAAACTTCTCCTTACTTCGTCTTTTTGATGGTAACCTAATAGTTAATCCATCCATTTTTGATGATTTTATTATTAGAATTTATCTAATAGGGCTAAATTTTTATTGAGTTTCAAGTGGAAACAGAAGAGTAAATGTCATTTTTGTCTAAAAATAGGTTTTGAAAATTTTAACTTGTTTTTCAAACATTGAAATTTACAAATTAAATTTTTAAATTGGTGTCTGATTCCTGTCACAACCGGCCTGAAAAATTTATTTGCATTTTTCAAAATTTATATTAACTAGTGATGATCAATATATTATATAATAACAATTCAATTAATTAATTACTATATCAAATTACTGTGAATTTCATCGATGGTATTTGAAAATTTTAATATTTTCCGATATCCATTTTCAATATTTTTTAAAAATGATGTGTAATTTTATTAAGATATTATGATTTTTTGCCAAAATTCTAATCAAATATTTGATATTTGAATTTTTTGAAAATGTTGAAATTTTTTCATAATTTTGAAACCGCTCAACTTGTCTTCCCCAAAAATTAATTATTTTTTCACACCGTCAAAACAAGCAATACATTTTTTGAATCATTCTAATCGGAAAGAGCTCCGCTCTTTCAAAACTGATTTTCTTTGCACTTTTTACTTTGTTTGTCTACAACAGCTGACCCTGATTTTGCCAAAAACTAATCAGCACGTCTCCCCATCAATACAAATCGAATGTTTTTCAAATCAAGCTAATCGGATGCTCCGTCTTCTTCAAAACTTCTATTTTTGCACTATCTGTCTATGCTAAAAACTAATCAGCACGTCTTATTATCAATATTTTAAAATTTTCCATTTTTTGCGATCATTCTAACTAATCATACGGAAAGTTAAAAAAAATATTTTTGTTATTACTTTCAAGTTTTCAATAATGATTTACTTCAAATTATTGATTTATCTCGAGAATTCTCAAAGAAAAATTCTCAATGTTCGATTCTAATCCGATTCTGAAGATGATCTGAAAAATTTCTTATTATTATCACAATATAGCAAAAATATAATGCACTATAATAACAAAATATAATGCACTTTTTGTAAACAGCAATCGGAACTTAATCGTTCTAAAATGTGTGGGTGCCTGTCTAGGTGTTTTCTCAGTAAATTGATTTTAGAAGGCAACCCAACTGTTTGCCTGTCACATTTAGAAGAATTTATTATTAAAATCACTCTAAAACTGATAACTTTATTATATACAGAAATACCGGATTACGGTTACTTTCATTTGAAAACATATTGCTATTTATATTTTCAAGTGAAAACCGATGCAAATACTGCTTGACATTAATATGACAGAGGAGGTATCGAAAGTGCTACATCTGATTGGATGCCTATAACTCTAACCACTAATCCACGGGTAAGGTAAGCCTATCTATTATTTAAAAGCATACTTTCTATGTTTTTAAGTAAAAATGAAAATCTGTTCTGCGTCAGATTCAAACTATATAGGTCTGAATTGAATGAGCTTTCAAATGCTACTAACCATAGTCTAGCTTAATAAAGTTTAATCAAAAATTAGCAAAAACTTCAATAAAACCTCGTTTTGTTTTCTGAGTTACCTTTATCAAGTAGAAGCAAAAAAACTGCTAAAAATTGTAATTGATTAAGACATTTTCAAAGCCCTTTTCCTAATTTGTGATGTAGCTCGCGATCGAACAAGGTACCTTGTTTGCTTAACCATTACACCACGGGCTACTCCGAAAATGCATTTTTTTCGATCTCCCATATTTAATTAAATTTGTTCCAAATGCAAATTTGAATCAAAAGATTAATTTCCTACCATTTCCATTGCAAATGCAGTATCTTTTCCCCAGCTCTCAGGCTCTGGTCCATTGTGCGCAACCGTTTGGCCACATAGTCACAGCTTGACGTCCACAATGAGATTTGGTTAAGTATCGATGCACTCAAAATATTGTTTCACTGTGTGCATCCTCATGCAAATTTATTCCCGGACCAGCACGTAAGTGATTATAATCTGCATAAATCGTCATTGTCATATGAATCATGTGAATCGGCATTTTCTTTTCTGCCGTGTTAAACAAAATACTTGATTTGCTACTGCGGAAATTATTGTCATAATCCTCCATGGTAAAGGATAAAGTAACAGTATATATGCGCTTTGTGGTAAGGACAAGTGAATTGAATTAAGGTAAATCTTGATAGATTTTTCGGCAGTTAGTACTACATTTACTTTTTTGATGTTTCCATATTGATTTTAATTGAAAAATACGATCTAATCAAAAATTCTACGTTTTACTCAATGTTATTTATAACTACTGATGCAGGAAAGTGTTTTACTATTTAACGTCCCGAAGTTTGTTATCGCCAATAAATGCGATTTGCTTATTTTGTTTTCATGGCGCTCCGAGCCTTTCTGAATCGATTGACACCAAATTTGGAAAAAGAATGTTTGTGTGTATATGTGAGCCGATTATTGACATTTTGTCGAGATTTTTAAAAACGGCTGGTCCGATTTTAAAAATTTAAAAGTCACTCCATATAACTTGATATGGACCTGCTTTTGTTAGTTCTTTCTAAATAGCAGAAATGTGAAAAAATTTCGTTCACGTTTTAGTTCGCAAAGTATTCGTAAGATTTAGTTGGGAATGGTACTGTTTAGATCAGCAGGGTCGTTTTCTTGTAAATGTCTGCCGAAAAAAATTATCTGGAGGTTTTTATGAAACTTTTTTGGCGATAGATATCATAGTCTTACAGAACATACTAAAATATTACGGTTCTACGACAAGCCGTTTAATTTAGAAAAATCATCAAAGTTTGAAAAAAATTACCAGTTTTTTTGACGTTTCCTAAAATTAGACGTTTCCTAATTTCATCGGCGTTTTCTCAAAAACGATTGAATGCCAAGGGTGAGCATAATTTTCATTGACAGTTTATTTTACTAGAACTGTAGTACTGATGATTTTTCATTGGATGGAGCAGTTTCTGTTAAATGGTATTGTCAAGTCAAAATCGATGTCAATACTGCTTGATTCCAGTATGTCAAGAGCTACAAATTTGCTAAAAACCGCTAGAAATATAAATACCATTCGATAAAAATTGATCAGCACTCGGGTTGATTTGTTTTTTTATACGATCATCTGAACAGTTTCTTTGTCATCAGCAGAAAAAAGAAAAAAAATGTTCACGTTTTAGCTAAAAATTCGAAAGATATTATCTGAAAATCGTGCTGACTAGTTTTGGACCAAGAACAAGCCGAGCAGTTTCTTCGTAAATAACTATTGAAAAAATTGTTCTCGATAAAATCTTTTATGTTGATAGATATTATGGTCATGAAGAACAAACTAAAATTCTACCACCCTACGACAAGTCGTTTTATTTTAATTTAATTTTAAAAATTCATTTAAATTTGAAAAAATATGGTAGTCAAAATTTGTGTCAAAAGTCGTTTTTGTGATGAGATGAGTAAAAATTCAAATTTCATGAAAGCACTGAAATAAATTCTATGAGGAAGAAAAAATATGGTAGTCAAAATTTGAATCAAAAGTCGCTCTTGTGATGTGATGAGTAAAAATTTGAATTTCATGAAAGCATTGAAATAAATTTGATGAGGAAGAAAAAATATGATAGTCAAAATTTGTGTCAAAACTCGCTTTTGTGATGTGAGGAGTAAAAATTTAAATTTTATGAAACCATAGCAATAAATTCGATAAGGAAGAGTCGCGAGTAAGTTTGCAAAAAAAAATCGGTGAAGCCATTCGAAATAGCTTTGGAATTAGCAAAAAAATCAAGTGAGCAGCCTACAAAACTTCTCTAGTTGGGTAAAAAATATTAACATTAAAATAAATCATTCAATAATATCAATGACTACGTACATGATGTATGTAATCGTGCCAGTATTTTCTTATAGAAGATGCTAAATATTTCACAGAAAAATTAAGGAAATTTCTAAAAAAAATGTTTTGAGTAATAATTCATAAATGTTTAGATCTAAGTGAAAGCAAGAGCTTTATTTTTGAAACAAACGGAAATTTATTTAAATATCTAAATCTCATTTTCTATTGATTAGGTCAATTGTTACTTCTATCGGGAAGTTCTTCTTCAACTTGCTTTAAGACTAAATGCCACTATCCACTAGTTATGATATATTAAGGTTTTATGAATTAAGTCACAATCTTATGTAATAAACAATTTGTTAAATTTGTATTTCTCTGTTATTCATAAATTTGTAAAATATTAATTCTGTAATAAGAGGCTAAATGACTACACGGTCAAATGTCATAAATAAAATAAAAAAAAAAAACTAGTTATGATATCAATTAGTAGTTTCAAAAATACAGATCGTGAATAATGCTAATATTTTTAACTTCCCGTAGGGTAAGTTATAGTAATCGCAAAAAAATCGAAAATGAAAATTTTTATATATCTTTACGTTTCAGAGGTTTCTGAACATTTTGGCATACCTTAGAAAAAATGGATGTATGTGTGTGTGTGTGTGTGTGTGTATGTATGTATGTGCGTGTGTGTATGTATGTGCGGATACAAATTTTTCGTCGACGATTTCGGGAACACGGATAAACCGATTTGAATAATTCAAAAAACATTCGATTCGTATTAATAAGGAGACGTGCTGATTAGTTTTTGGCGAAGGCAGGTCTAGCCGTTTCCAAAGATACGGGGCAAAAGTGCCGAAAACGGTAACTCAGTTTTTAAGAGAACGGAGCGTCTGATTTGAATAATTCAAAAAATTTTACTTGTATTGACAAGATAAAGAATTGATCAAATTTTCATGAGGCAGGTCTAACGGTTTCGGAGATCTGATGAAAAAAGTAAAAAAAATGCCATTTGGCGGTCAAAAATGATCATTAGACTATGCACATCAAATTATCAGATATTTTATAGAGATTTTAACAATAAGTATAATTTTTTTTTACATTCCTATGGGTTCCGTACCAATGTTTACGCGTTAGACGGCGACGCGGCGCTTACGCGCTTTGATATTTCGTCTTATGCAGTTAAAGCAGTACGATTGCTTTGAAAAAAAGTTTAGATCTTCCAAAATATGTCAAAATAAAATAAAACATTTTTTTTTCAAAAAAAAAAAAAATAAAAAAAAAATATTTTTCTAAAAAAAATTTTTTTTTTTCAAAAAAAGTAATTTTTTGTCCAATATTAGTTTCTCAAAAATCTTATTTTTTCGAAGTAAAATTTTTTCAAAAATCTTAATCGTTTTAAAAAAAAAAATATTGGTACGGGAAGTTCCAGCAATTTGCCTTAAGGCACGATGCCTTAATTGCCTTAAGACAGAATTCCACTTACAGCTAGTTTTAATTAATAACATAAAAACAATTTATATAACTTTATATTTTCGGCAAGTAATATTTGTTTTCAAACAAAAATGTCACAAACTCGAAAGAATGAACCACGGATTGTTCCTCCAGTTCCAACCTCGTCGGACCATTCATGTTCTTTATTAAGGCGGCAGTGATTTTTGCTTTATGAGTTTGATTCAAGCCCACGACATGGGATATTTTTCTTTTTAGTCGATTAATCGGACAATCGACCATCTGGTCGGCAACCCGAGAAGAGACCAGATGACCCAGATAATTGTTGAGGATTAATTTACACGCGAGGGACAATTTGACGTAAATTATATTAAAAATTATGATTATTTAAACGAAAATTTCAATATACATGTAGAAGCGAAAGATGAGACTTTCGAGTAATTTATGGATTGAATTTGCACAATTTTCTATCGTCCGAATCAAACTCATGAAGAGTATTTATGTCAATCATAGCGTGAGTAGTGCTGGTAAATTATTGGTTAAAAAACGGAGGTTCATTCAAAAAAAAAACTAGCTGTAAGTGGAATTCTGTCTTAAGGCAATTA
This sequence comes from Ctenocephalides felis, assembly GCF_003426905.1. Taxonomy (NCBI): domain Eukaryota; kingdom Metazoa; phylum Arthropoda; class Insecta; order Siphonaptera; family Pulicidae; genus Ctenocephalides; species Ctenocephalides felis. Next base: position 27,399,737 of record NW_020539726.1, read on the forward strand.
AGGCATCGTGCCTTAAGGCAAATTGCTGGAACTTCCCGTACCAAAAATTATTTTTATTTTTTTAAAAACGATTAACATTTTTGAAAAAAAAATTACTTTGAAAAAATAAGATTTTTTGAGAAACTATAAATTGGACAAAAAATTACTTTTTACAAAATTTTTTTCTTTATTTTGACATATTGTAGAAGATCTGAACTTTTTTTCCAAAGCAAATCGTACTGCTTTAACTGCATAGGGACAAAATATAAAGCGCGTAAGCGCCGCGTCGCTGTCTAACGCATAAGCATTGGTAACCGAACCCATAGGAATGTTAACAAAATGTATACTTATTGTTAAAATCTCTATAAAATATCTGATAATTTGATGTGCATATGTCTAATGATCATTTTTGACCGCCAAATGGCTCATTTTTTTACTTTTTCCTCCATATCTCCGAAACCGCTAGACCTACCATCATGAAAATTTTATCGATTCTTCATCTTGTCAATACAAGTGACATGTTTTTTGAATTATTCAAATCGAACGCTCTCCGTTCTCTTAAAAACTGAGTTACCGTTTTCGGCACTTTTTGCCCCGTATCTTCGGAACGGCTAGACCTGCCTTCGCCAAAAACTATCAGCACGTCTCCTTATCATACGAATTGAATGTTTTTTGAATTATTCAAATCGGTTGATCCGTGTTCCCGAAATCGTCGACGAAAATTGTGTATCCGCACATACATACACCCGTACATACATACATACATACATCATACATACATACATACATACATACATACAACCCACACACACACACACACACATACATCCATTTTTTCTAAGGTATGCCAAAATATTCAGAAACCTCTGAAACGTAAGATATATAAAAATTTTCATTTTTGATTTTTTTGCGATTACTATAACTTACCCTACGGGAAGTTAAAAATTATAACTACACTTTACTTATTTGTAATTTTTATCTTACATTTGGTTTACATTACAAACATTTTATTGAAAGTGAAATTCATGAGCTATTATACAATTAAATGTAAGAACGTAAAAAGAGTTTTGTATGACAAGGAAAAACTATTCTCAAAATAAACAGTAGAAAATGTAGCTAAATTACTTCATATCAAGTATATTATTTCAAAATTTAGTGAGGTTGATACAACTTGCTTCAAGGTAAAATGCCACTTACATCTACTTATTTTATACAGTCAGCCTCAAAATATCCAAAACAGCTTAACTTTTGGGAATGCATTTTGTTTTTCCAATTCTTCCAATATTCATTTGCATCAATAAATATAATAATCAATTATAATTGTTTTATAATTCATATGGCAAGAAATATGACATCTCGAATTTCTTAATAATGAACTTGTTAATCAAAATGCAATTTTCATCAGTATGCATTGGAATGCGACGATATTTTATAAATATCGGTTATATTTAGTTGAAGGGCTGGCAAGATTTGGTATTTTAATTTCAAACATGATTTTTGGTAAAAAAACATAGATTGAAAATTTATTGAAGTAAAACTTGTTTAGGCGAGACTAGGGGTAACTCTGCAAAAATGCAACGGAAATGCGTTACGTCACAAATACTGATTCGTCATTGGCCATTGATGTGGCCATTTGAAATGTTTGGTCGAGATCGCCTTGTAGGCATGTATTTTATTGTTCATAATTGCTAGAGATCTTTAAGATAATTGCAATGGGGGTTAATCAGCGAAAATGCAACGGAAATGCGTTACGTCACAAATACTGATTTATCATTGGCCATTTGAAATGATTGGTCGAGATCGTTTTGTAGGCATGTATTTTATTGTTCATAATTGCTATATATCTTTAAGATAATTGAAATGGGGGTGAATCAGCGAAAATGCAACGGAAATGCGTTACGTCACAAATACTAATTTGTCATTGGCCATTGATGTGGTTATTTGAAATGATTAGTCGATATCGTCTTGTAGGGATGTATTTAATTATTCAGAACTGCTGTAATTAAGGTCATTGCGATCGAAAATATTTTTATAGACAATACAATTTTCGCAGTAGTATTTATTGCTATAGATATGTATATAGATTGTCATTCAGCTGATCCAGAAGCACATGTACGATGGCAATTCCATGAAAAAATGTTTTACTTGTAGTTTATTAAAACAAGTAATTGAACGTATTTACAAAAAAATAACTACCTTTCATGTGTATTCATTCTAACAATAAAGTTATCAAATATTTACCAAATCTTATATATAAAATGGAGCTCGATATTATGTTAGATTCGTTAAAACTCAAAATCGGCTGAACCGATTTGGCCAGTTTTATTCTTGAAATATTTGTGCTAATACAGAGATTGTGCAAAATGTGAAAAATTATTTCAAAGCAGCGTAGAAACTTTACAATTTTAATTTAAAATTTATTGTAGAAGCGTAATTTAAAATGAAACAATTGCTGGCGGCACATACGTCAAATGTAACTTTTGACATTTTAGATTAATATTATTTGGTAATAGTAAGTAGATTTTTCTATACATAGTAACATTATTAAATGGGTTGCAAGTGTTTTTTTTAAGTTTATATGAAACTACAATTTGTGGCTTTGACACTTTTTTTTGAAAATCTAATTTTTTTTGAAGTCTGTACTTGGGACATTTTGCCGAATAACATGTTTCTAGGTATATCTGATATCAATTTAAACTAGTATTTAATAATAATACTGTTTTTTCAATGTTTGATTGATACTTTGAAGGACCACAGATTTGTTGTAAAACATTTTAATTGTAATATTAATCATGTGTTTATTTTAATATAACTACAAATTGTATTTGTATTTACAATATTTTCAAAGTTTAATTGATTGTATTGATTGATTTAATTTTATTTTATGTTATTTTTTTTATACAAATATATGGCATGCTTTGATTTTGGCGTGAACAAATACAAAGGCATTACTTGCAGTGGCGATTATAAAATTGCTATTATGAGATGATTTTATTGGTATGTAATATTATAGCTTCTTACTTTTAACCCTTTCCACTCGGATGCACCATCAACTTGAAGAATTTTGAACAGTAAGTTTACTAAGTTGAACAGTAAGTTTACTAAGTGTTCAATGAAATTAATTATTTTTCACGTATTGTTTTTTTATATTTTTGAATCGTAATTTTTTTTGCAGAATAGTACTTTGGGACGGATATGTTTAGAAAAATAAGTTTCTATCATTAGAGTATCTGTGTCCCAGACTAATAAATATTACCCAACTCCCTGTCTATTATTTTAAATTTTGCCCAAGGTATGAAATTATAACTCTCGTTACTCGATATTCAGCTTCATATTATTCGTATATGAAATGAAAAAGGTCACAATTAACACGATTGTGTTCTACAAACGAGCTGGACCGAGGCGATGACAATATAATTACAGGAGGCGTCGTCCAGCAATACTTTAATTTAAAAATACGATACAAATACCAATGGTAAAAAGTTGATTAATTACCTCAAAGAGCTCGAATGGTTTTCAGAAGAATTTATTATGATTTCGAGAAAGTCTTATGCAAAATATTAGCAACGGAATTCATTTCTTGTTAACGATGATCATTTATGTAAAATGTTAAGGTATGGATGGCGCCTCTAACTATCTTGTCGTTAGTGATGAGTAATTTATTTTCATTTGTATTTTTGTTTGTTCTGAGCTAAACTTATCAGCACTAATCCCAATCAGTAGGAATCGATTGCTTCCCAAAATGTTGACGAAAAATTGTATCCACACATACATACACACACATATATCTATTTTTTCTAAGGTATGCCAAAATGTTCAGATACTTCTAAAACATACAAAAATTTTCATTTTCGAACTGGCTTGCAAATAAATTTTAATATTTTCTTTTTTGTAGTACAAATGGTGAACTAGCAAACAAAAACTCTAAATATGAATGCATTGTTTTATAATAAATATTCCAATCAGAAGTTTTAGTTTCGATTCCCTCCTCGGGACAGCTTGATATCAAGCAGCAGTGATACTATTTGCAAATATAGATCAATAGCAAATAGCTATAAACTTATCAGCACTAATCCCAATCAGTAGAATCGATTGCTTCCCAAAATGTTGACGAAAATTGTATCCACACATACATACACACACATATATCTATTTTTTCTAAGGTATGCCAAAATGTTCAGATACTTCTAAAACATACAAAAATTTTCATTTTCGAACTGGCTTGCAAATAAATTTTAATATTTTCTTTTTTGTAGTACAAATGGTGAACTAGCAAAACAAAAACTCTAAATATGAATGCATTGTTTTATAATAAATATTCCAATCAGAAGTTTTAGTTTCGATTCCCTCCTCGGACAGCTTGATATCAAGCAGCAGTGATATCTATTTGCAAATATAGATCAATAGCAAATAGCTATAATAATGAAAAAATATCGTTTTTATTATAGATCAAATTTATCAAACAGCAATTAAGTTCTGTTTGCTACAAAAATAAATTAAATTTTTTTACTCATGTTTTGATAAGTTTGTTTTATAGACCTTCATATAATGATTATGATTTGGGTTAAATCTCTACCCATTATAGATATATATTTTAATTAGTAATTGTTGATTATTTGGTAACTTGTAAACAAATTAAATCTACAATATATATTGCACCACTTTTATATTCTTTATATTGTTTGAAACTTCTAAACTGACTTGTATTATATTTTTTACGTTTTATTAAAAATTAATTTACTAAATTAAATTTATACCTAAAAATTTTGTAGAAATAATAAATTAAAATTAAAATTACAACTTCTATTGATGCAAACAGTTGAATTTTGAAATTTATTTAATAGCATTCATAGAAAGAATCAAATTGCAATATTTGAACTGTCATACTTCAATGTGATTAAATTATAAAATTTAGAATAAAAAGCTAGCTCATAAATTTTTATGAAAAACCTAATTAAGTTTTATTATATTAGAAATCCACAAATCAAATTGAAATATTTGAACAATGTGTGTTTTTCATATATCTAAACATTACAGAATTGATTAGATTTTTTAAGTTGATATACTTTTAATGTTCGTTTACATTTTTTCATTATTTTTTTCTGCCTCATGGATCAATTTAAAAAAAAAACTCACTATTTTTAACTCAATCACTTTTAAATGTGCAGTTATAATTTTTTACTTATTTTTTTTTATTTACTATGTGTGGGTAAAAATTAAGCCAATTTTATTTAAAAAAATGTGGTTTGTTGAAATTTTTCAAATCATTCTGCTCAAATCAACGTTTCTAGTCTTTTAATGTCCAGTTATAATTTTTTACCATTTTTTTTTAATTTACTATGCGTGGGTTAAGATTGGAGCATATATATCCGTAATATGTGCCATAATAAAAGAACAAGGCGAAAGACGTTCTGGATGGCTTTAGGCCATACACGTAAACATACAATTATTGAGTGATTTATAGTTGCGATCGTAAAAGTGAAGAAAAATCTTAAGAACATTGAATAGTTCACTTTTACTCTCTTATTTAACGACCCACTAATAAATTAGAATAGTTTAGTATTGCCTACTTTATGTTTGCCATATCGAACTCATACTGTTCTCCATGGTCAACATAATTGCATTGATTTATTTATGATGGCATTATGATGGCATCGTCAGCGAAATATGTAGATTTTTATGCAAACTGCATTTTGTGGTTATTCGAAGTATATTTTCAGATATTTATACGAACTTTCAAGAAAAATTCTGAAAAACCATATGCGTCCTAATGAACCAAATCTGTTTTTGTACTGTTTTTTGGAATCTGTTAGCAATTCGTGGTTTATTTTTCTATAAGACCATGATATATATCGCCAAAAAAAGTTCCATAGAAATCGGCTTAATTCTTTTTTTCAACAGATAATTACAAGAAAACGGCTCGGTAGATTTTCACCTAAAACTAATCAGTGTCATTCTCAACTAATACCTTTCGAACAGTTTTTGATTTCTTAAAATCGATTTGGTAGTAAGAGCTTGAATATGGAGGAAAAGTTTAACACTTTTTTCATCCTTTGATCATAGCACAAAACTGACAAACGATAATCCTCATCGAGATACATCAAATGGTTTTTGAATTTCTGAAATCGGTTCAGGGGTTTTTGAGCAAACGTCGATGAAAGGTCTAATTTTGACAAATGTCAAAGAAACGATACTAATTTTTGCAAACTTTGATGAATTTTTAAAATTGAACGACTCGCCGTAGGGCCGTAATATTTTAGTATGATCTATAAAACTATGGTAATTACCATGAAAAAAGTCAAAAATCGTAGAATTTTTTTTTTTTAACACTTTATTACAAGAAAACGGCCCGGCCGATCTCTATCGAAAACAAATCAGCACGGTGCCCAACCAATGTCTTTCGAACGGTTTTTGAATTTTCAAAATCGATTCAGAATTGCGGGCTAAAACGTGGACAAAATATTTTTCACTTTTCTGTGATTTACAAAGAAACGGCTTTGCTGATCGTCGCGCAAAATTGATAAACGCTAGTCCTCATCGAGATACATCGAATGGCTTTTAATTTTTAAAATCGATTCCACCGATATTGAAAAAAAAAACGTCGATTTACGGCAAAAAATTGAACACACACACGCTCATACTTTCTCCAAATTTGGTCTCCTTCGATTCAGAATGGCATTGAAACTTCGAGAAAACCTAAATCGAAAAAAGCGAATTTTTTGATGAAAACATAGTGGAAAGAGGGGTAAATGTTGAAGTAATAAAAAATGTGTTCAAATCCTCACGAATTAAGCTTAAATTTTCAACGGATCAAATAATAGAATAGAACGTTTATTGTATTAACTGATCACACATGATATTTTTATGGTTCCATATACATGTATTCTCTATAACTGTTGTTATTAAATTTTTACAAATCATATAAATCCATTCCATGAAATCCGTTAACACAATTGATAATATATCCAATAAACAAACTGAAATTAATACCAGACAATAAAACATAATGAAGTGAGTGAATAAAACCATTACTCGATTGCTTATGTTCTGCTATAAGAACAATATGTTTCAAATTGCGCCATTCTCAATTTTCTTATTTGAAATTAATAGTCGATGTGTACCGAATATCATTACTCCGAGCGTGTAATATCTCAAGTCTGAGGAGTCGTCTGAAAGCGACGGGTCACAGGTCGTAAATAGGAGGAAGAAGAACTTGTATCGAGAAAACGCTCGTTTGGCTTTGGCTTTAAAATTAAAATCACGCACTTGCGAACTTGCCATCAGGATGGGAAGTAATTATCGATATTTTGACTGATATATCGATATTGTACTAAATACTTATGAAATCGATACATTCTTGAGACTAATTGGCCGATTCTGCCACACAACACACCAATGTTATGGCAAGGCCATGTTACGCACCAACTTGCATACTTTATGTTATTGAATTATACTAAATACTGACAAAATGTCATGTATTTGCTGTGCATTTAGACATTTAACACATAAACTGCAACGTCACTCGTATGTTATGAAGCTGGTTTAGAAAGACGCTGTTATCTAAGATCGTTTTGTGCGGTTAAGTTTTCTATCTGACAACGTGAGAAAAACGCCTGACTGCATAGCAACCACCTGGCTTTAACCAATATTTAAAACGAGTTAGTATGGAAAGTTCTTCATACTATAGTCTTGTCATAACATTTGTCTGTTATGCGGCATAATCGGTCCATACGTTTAGGCTTATAAAATTGGAGCAATAGTGCTTCAATTTGAGAGTCACATTAGTGAATTAAATAGACTAGGATATAAAAAAATGTCAACACAGGTTATGGTGAAAAATATATAATTATAAGTACCCGCTAAATTTACAAAACAACTAATAACTAGGGATGCATAGCATCGTGCCTTAAGGCAAATTGCTGCAACTTCCTGTACCAAAATTAAATATTTGAGGAAAAAAAATGTGTCATCATTAAATAATGCTCAACGATTAATAACAATTATTTTGAAGATTTTTAAATAGATAATTATAATTACTATATATTCTATGTCCACATATTATATAGCTTTGACCTTATCGCACAAAACACTTAAGAATGTTTACATTAAGAAGTGGTGATTAATCCATCTGAAGATATATAAAGCATATGAAGCATATACATTTTGGAACTAAATTGTGAATTTAAAATTTAGGTTTAAAGTATAAATGTTGTATATTTTTAAAAATCTTGAAAAACAAAATATGAAATTCTTGAAATTTGTTTGAACCGTATAAGTGAATTATCAAAATTAAAAATGTTGCTACAGAACTCAAAAAAAATTGTAACAAAATTAGTACTCATTTCTAAAATCTCTATGAATAAACATCTGATAATTTGCTATGCATTTGTCTAATGATCATTTTTGACCACCAAATATCTCTTTTTGGTACTTTTTCCTCTGTATTTTTGAAAATGCTGGACCTGCCTTACCAAAAAAAAATTAATCAATTCTTCATTTTGTCAATACAACCGAAAAGTTTTTTGATTTATTCTAAACGGAGGCTCCGTTCCTTTAAAAACTGAATTGCCATTATTTGCACTTTTTGTCCCATATCTTCGAAACGACTGGACTTGCCTTTGCCAAAAACTAATCACCACAACAGATTTTCTTATCAATAAGATGTCGAATGTTTTTTAAATCATTCAAATCGATTAATCCGTGAGACCAAAATCCTGGACGAAAAATTATATCCAAACATACACACGTACACACACATTCGCACATCCTCCATTTTTTCTGTAAGCTAAATTAATTAATTACTGTAAGCTAATAAATAAAGAAATGATCTATTATATAAATTCAGTTATAGATACTTTTAAAACATTTTCTTTCCAAAGTTGTTGTTAATTAATGTTATTTTTTGTTTTATAAATAGCAGTCTAGATCTAAACTTTCTATAATTAATGGAGAGAGCAATTCAAATTAATCAAATATAGATTTTATAAAACCTAATGGTTGTCCTAATTGTGTATTTTCATATACGTAAGTAATCCAAATCCCTTTTACTAGTGATTATATAGATTGATTATTTGCGAAAATTTCCTATTTTCACTTATAATTAGAATCATGATTTTGATCAATATTTTCAAGTGAAAATGTATATTTTGCCGCTTGATATCAGGTCGTTGTAATTTTAAATGTAACAACTCTTAAGATATTTGGTTATTGGTCAAATTTCTGCAGCTACTCATTTGTTGTTTGTTTTATTTGAGTCATAAAACTTACTAGGTATATTTTTGTTACTCTGCATAATTTTGCTGCTGGAAATTATTTAAATTTGAGCAACGATTTTAAATATTTCGTAATTTGCACATTTTCTAACACTCTAGGCACTTATATTCATTTCATCAATGAATTATATTATACTTTCTTGTTGGTTTTGCAAAATTGCTTCAACGCTCTACGTTTTTTTACACATCTTATAAAGGCTAAAAGTTTTTCATTCCTGGCCTAATTTTTATCGCTTCATTACCTCAAAATCTCTCGAAATCTCCATTAAATTTCAGATTTGACTGGATCATTTAACCAAAATCGATAATTATTGCTTATTTCTCAACCTTAACTTTAAATCTGAAACTGAGGGGACGCACCGTGCAGCATTTGCAACATTATGCGTAAAATTACATGCCACGTTCAAATATATTTATGTTCCGACAAAACTGTTTTCTTGTGCCTTGTGCCGATGCCAGTGGGTTGACAACTTGCAAACATTCCGTTTTTGATTTGATATATTATTGTAGGCAGTCGTTTATTTCAGAGATGTATGGCTATGAGTAGCAGGACCTTAGAGTGAATGAGATATATTTTATGTAGACGATTTTATTATAAACTCTATTAAAATATCATAATATTTACCAATAGATCCATCTCTTTGAAGAAATTAATTCAGCACATTGCGAATAGTTTCAGAGTAAGTGGCATGAACTTCCTATGTGTGTAAATAAGAGATTTAATCAATAAAATATAAATTAATGAGTGATTAAAAGTATTAAGAGTGCATTCATTACATATAATTTAAAACGAACGAACACGTTAACTCGGAGTAGTTTCTAAAAGCAAATTTTCACAAATCAATAATTTTTATAATTGAACCAGTTTTCGTAGGACTTTAATGGTTTAGTATGTTTATTAAGACCAAGTACTCTATCGTTATACCAAGTAAATCATCTAATTTTAATTTTAACAAACGTCAAAAAAAAAAACTACTCATTTTCTCATACTTTGATGAATTTCTGAAATTAAACTACTTGTCGTAAGGCCGTAATATTTCAGTAAATTCTATAAGACTATGATATATATCGCAAAAAAAAAAATTATAAAAAGCTGCTCCAATTTTTTTTTCAACAACGAATTACAAGAAAACGGCTCGGTAGATTTTCACCTGAAACTAATCAGTATCATTCCTAACTAATACGTTTTGAACAGTTTTTGATTTTTTAAAATCGATTCGGTAGTATGAGCTTGAATGGGCAGATCGTCGCTCAAAACTGACAAACGATAATGCTCATTGAGGTACATCAAATTGCTTTTAAATTACTGAAATCGGTTCAGACGTTTTTGAGCAAACGTCTGAACGATGAAAGGTCTAATTTTGACAAATGCCAAAAAAACGATACTAATTTTTGCAAACTTTGAAGAATTTTTAAAATTAAACGACTTGTTGTAGGGTCGTAATATTTTAGGATGATCTATAAGACTATGGTATCTACTGTCGAAAAAAAATCATAAAAATCGTCGAACAAAATTTTTTTAAGACTTTATTTCAAGAAAACTGCCCGGCCGATCTTTACCAAAAACTAATAAGCACGATTTCCAACCAATATCTTTCGAACAATTTTTGAATTTTCAAAATCGATTCAGAATTGCGGGCTAAAATGTGGACGAAAAATTTTTTCACTTTTTTACGATTTTCAAACAAACGGCTTGGCTGATCGCCGCGCAAAGTTTATAAACGCTAGCCATCATCGAGATACATCGAACGACTTTTAAAGTTTTTAAATTGGTCGGCAAAAAATCTGCTCACACACACATACTTTTTCCAAATTTGGTCTCATTCGATTCAGAATGGCTTGAAACGTCTAGAAAACATAAAATTAGCGAATCGTATTTTTTTATGAAAACAAACTTCTCCTTCGGGAAGTTAAATAATCATTTTCAATTTTTTTGCGATTACCATAACTTACTTTCCGCAAAGTTCGTAAATCATAAAATATGAACCTTATCCTCGGCAATATTTTCCAATTCGATTTTGTAAGATTTAAAGCATCTGATTACATTCGAATTGAATACTACAAATCACGATCTATTATCTTCCAAGTGCTGAAAACAATATAAAAATCAATTCATCGACACTTGTCGGGGGATTCAGGTTCGTGGGAACCACAGTATGTGACTTCGCAAAAGCTGCGAAGATACGAATGTTATCTATGAACACATAATTTACTATCGCGGTGCATAGTTGCATAGGTGCAATTCATATATGTGTTGTACTGGTACTGGTTTTATACTCACACTTGCAGTTAAATGGAATAAGAGGATAGCTGATGTATGACTTATTAGAAAAAGTTAATAATTAAAATACATTTAGGTTCCTGTATGAGCAGAATATTCACAAACCGATTCTGCCGCATAACAGACCAATGTTATGGCAAGGCTATGTTAGGAAGAACTTTCCATACTAAATCATTCCAAATTATGACAAAATCCATGTGGTTGCTGAACAGTCCGGCGTTTTTCTCAGGTCAGATAGAAAACCTAAACTATAAACAGCTCAAATGCTATAAAAACGATCTTAGATGACAGGGTCTTTCTGACCCAGCTTCATAACATATAACTGACGTTGCAGTTTATGTGTGAAACGTCTGAATGCCAGTAAATACATGACATTTTGACAGTATTCAGTATAATTCAGTAGCATAATGCATGCACGTTGGAACCTTCCCATAGCCATTGGTCTGTTGTGTGGCAGAATCGGTCCATTAGCGCAGTTGCTATAAACCAGTTAACTGTGTCGCTCACATCAAACAGTGTACACAATTTTGTGTCGTATGAATAGAGCTGATGACGAGTAATGTTTTCTTACTGGATGGTACTACTGCCATCTAGTTCTCGGTGACCCGGAGAATCCGGTTTCGGAGAACTGGATAGATAGGCCGCGCGGAAGTCCAGTGGTCGTGTCAAATAAATGTGCTAATATTTAGAAAAATAACTAGTATTTTTGGACACCGACTCTCGTATTAACGAATGTGAGCCTACAAATACGGTAATGTACACACTATCCTACTATCGCACAGGTATGAATGCAAATGTAATGCGCAGATATAGGCGATCGCTGCGAACTTAGAACTTTGACCGTTAATAAGACGGTAAAGGAGGTGTAGGTAGATAGTCAAACTTTTAGATCGAATTTTGAAAATTGATTAAGTAAATATGGATGCACCGTTTTCTTAAAAACTGTCATATTTAACGTAGACTTGTCTTTGCCAACAAACTAATCAACATGTCTCCATACCAATAGAAATCGGATCTTCTATTTAATCGATCTAATTCACGTCGTTGCCAAAAACTAATCAGCACGTCTCCCTATCAAAATAAATCGAATGTTTTTTGCATCATTCAAATCGGTTGCTCCATGCACGGGCAAAAAATTGTATTTACCTCACATACACATATTTTTTCACTGTAAGGTTTATGTTCAGAAATCCCTGAAACGTAAAGATACTGTAAATTTCATCATTCGTATTTTACAAAAATACTGTAAATTTCATTATTCGTTTTTTATCTAATCTAATAATATCAATAAGATAATAGGTTATTAATAATAGATAATAGATCTAATACCTATAAGTTTTTTTATATGTATAAATATATATAAAACCTAATCCACTCGAGTTTAAATTAATACTTCCGTTTTGAGGTCCTAATCTAATATTTCTAAGAATTATATGACATTTTGAAACTGCATTGTAAAGGTAAAATTTTTTATTTCAAGTTTTATAAAATTTGTGTAAACTTTGAAAATTTTGAAACTTTGAAACTTTTACAGACACTTTTCTACGCTTTAAAATTCTAATAAAATGCGGTATTCTTCCTCGATAGTTTTAAAAAAAATATTTTTTAATTTTGAAAATTATCAAATTGATTTTTTTTAAAACTTAGAATTTTTAGAAATATTAAGAATTTCTAAAAAAATCTGACACATTTCAAAAATTTGAAAAAATCGAAAATTTGTATTTATTGGAGTTTTTTTTTAATAGTTTAAAACAAGAACAAATGAACAAGTCCAATTGAAAAGTTCAGAACAAGTCACCTTGTTTTGAACCTGAAACAGTATATTTTTTTTAATCATTCTGATATAATGCACCGTTCTCTCAAAAATTGCTGTTTGTGCACTTTCTTCTCCAAAATAATTTTTAAAACGGCAAAATCTAATCAGACCTAAATACGGAAGCTCATTACGAAATATATGAATTTTAAATAATTAGAGATGCCAACTTAATGGTTGACCTGATCTTTATTTTTCGTATATTTTCATTTAAAGTTATTACTTTTCTAATTGCAATGATATTCTAAGTCTTTCCAGTAACGAACAGAAGGGTCATTTCAGTAAAAAAATAGAAGAATCCATTTTATAGAAAATTTTGTGTTCACTAGATAGAGCTCTAGCTCTATTTCTTACATCTGTAAAAAATTTTCAATCTATGTTCTATTCTATCATTAGAAATCTACGTCTGCAAGATAGCATTAGTAAATAAGACATTGAATAAAATTATAAAATATTTTTAATGCATCTAACTGCTTGCAAAGCTGATTTGTTTAAATAATAAATTTGCAATTGATGATTTTGATAGGAACGAATAAATTATTTTGCTTCTGAATGTGCGAATTTCAATACAAAACGCGTGAACTATGCGGCGACCTGTGTAATTCTATATGAATTGCGTATCGCACAATCTTCCTACTGCATTTATCACCTCGACAATTAACTAATAAATCAAGACAAAGTTTGAGTAATTCAGTAAATCTTTAACTTGCTAATACTTCCTGAAACGGACGACTTTTGCCCAGCTCGACAGGTACTTACCAGCCAACCAACCAACTAATAATTCTTTTATTCAGGATTCTAGTTACATAAATATTTCTCTACGTACTACAGAGCGTTAACAGATTTATTGTATTTTGAAGATTATAACAAATGTTCAGACACTTTAGTAATTACTCTACGTAAATGTGCGAATCCGTAAGGTAGTCAGAGAATCAGTAACTTGAGTAGGGATTTAATATTTTTTTAAATGATTTGGATTTGTTTGACTTGTGTAATTTTTGTCTTCATTGGCATACAGAGAGAGTATTAATAATTCCATAAAGATTTTTTTCAATATTATTTTGTATCAATATTGTACAAAGTAACATCTATACATCAGTGAATCTATAAAATCTAGCTATAGCTATTATCTGAGGATTTTCAGGTTTAATTTGTTTTTTACATTTTTTAACTCTGCTACTAGTATACTTCAAAATTTTATTCAAAAAATTTTAGTCTTATCTTGGTTTTTGACTAATTTCATTCAAATGTTGCCAAGTTAGATTTTTTTAATCTTCTAAACTTTCGCTTTATTTCCAAGTAGACTGATTAATAAAATTGCAAACAATGAAAAATGTTCCAGATTTTAACATTCATACATCCATCAGTCCTTTAAAATTCTTGCCTATTTTCTGCCTATTTTTTTGATTTTCGGGTTTTAATTTTATTTATTTCTTCATGTAATTAGTAGGTACTTTAAACATGTATTCAAGAATTTAAAATTTCGCTTTAGTTATCATATAATTTTAACGATTTCGTGTTCCAAATATTGCCAGTTATTTACTCATGTCATATATTTTTTATTTATTATTCAAACCAAACTGACTTCATTATTTGGATTTGCTGTAATATTCTAATCTTTAACATCATTTTTAAATAGACAGATTATAAACATTGCAAAATAATCGAAAATGTTTCTGCTTTTAACATCCACTTATCCATAAACCTATTAACAAACATAAATATTGTCTGACGATTTTTAGGTTTAAATTTCATTCATTTCTTAACTCTATCAGTACTTTAGAATTTTATTCAATTATTTGAAATTTTCTTCTAATTTTTACTGTTTTGTATTTTTAATATTGCCAATTATTTTCTAATGTCATGATTCTAATCAATAGTTACAACCAGACTATTTTCAAAAAAAAAGAAAAACTATTCGGTACATAAATATAATTTTCGTTTTTATATTTATTGATTTAAAGAAAAGAATGCTTCGCAAAGTATTTTATTCAAAATTTGGAATACAATCATCAGTAAAGTCATCATCAATGACATTTTGCAAAAAATTCTGCAAAATCAATCTGTTTTGCTCCTGATATTGGAACTTACTGATCTTGTTTAGACATTAATAGTATTTTGCTTCTAAATACATAATTAGCAAGGATTTTGCAAAAAAAAAATTATTATTATAAAAAATTTAAATTGTGGTTTAGTATTTACTTTAGACTTTTTCTGGTAATCTTTGTCACAAGAAAGTAGTTGTTAATTTTTCTTAGAATAAATTGTTCTCCAGGTATTACTCTATTATTTCTATTGGTAGACGAGTAAGAACAAATCTAAATAAGAGATCTTAACTGATAAATTGTTACCTATTTAATATTTATATATGCATAGAAGCTAGCAAATCGTTTAGGATTCGCTGAGGTAGTTGTCTTGAATATTCTTGGTAACTTTTTGTATATTATTATATACGACTAATGAATTAGTACGTTTAAAATTCAAATTAAACTGATTCAGAAGTCACTTCTGTTAGATTTTCAAAATTGATTATGATTCTAATTAGATTTAATTATATTCTGATTAGATTCAGTTGTATCTTATATTTGATATGTAGTATGTAAAATGGAGGCTCTACAATTCAGTAATTCACAATCTTAGCTAAACTTTTGTTCTAATTAGCCTCATTCGTTTGAAAAGAAGAGGAGCGAATGAGACTAATTAGGACGAAAGTTTACTTAACAGTTGGAATTACAGAATTCTAGAGCCTCCTCCCATGAAGTAATGCCCAACGGCGGTTTCCGTGGGGACAAAAGTCAAAAGATGAGCAAAAATTCTAGTATGTATTATGCACAGGCGGTGTTGAGCTAAACATACCCAGACAATAGACCTAGTCTGGTATGCGTAAACGCTTTTTGTTTATCATTATCATTTCCAGTTTATATGTATCTTTGTTTTGGACAATTTCTTTTAGGACACATTACTATTGGAGAATTGATTATTTAAGATAATAATTCATTAGAATGATAAATTTTCAAGAGGTGTTAATGCCATCGTTTAAATATCATAAAGTTAATCAAAAATGCTGCTATTGCTATTTAGCTTCAGTAAAGTGCATCACACTATCCAAAAGCATTTGGAGAATTTTTCATACACATACAATTTCTTTTAAAATAGTTGTTCTCTGTATAGTTTAGTATAAAGATGAGTGTGAATGTAATGTTAATTTTTTTCTTCAGAATATAGAATATAATATATATAGAACCGATAGAATGTTTGAATTCCATTTCCTTCTAGCACCGTTTGCCATATTTTGAAACATTTCCGATTGCCCACAATGTGAGTCATTTTTAATAACCTATTAGAAAATGTATTCAATCCAAATCTTCACTTAATTTGAAATCGTTGTATAAAGCATTCGAAAGGCCATAAGCGCCCGATTTCAATAGGCGAACGCAATTGAATTCCTCTCTTTTGATCCCTTTTACAAAAGAACCCAGTTACATGTTATAATTTTTGCACGTTCTAAATATTAATATACTTTTGCAAACCACAAGAAACCCATAAATAATCTAATATGTGCAGTGAAAGTCTGTAGGTTTTAAATCTCGGACGACATGCCACAAAATTGTAAATGGAATCTTTTAGAATGTAGAACTATTTCTTGAGATACGCTATAAAAATATTTTTGTAATAGTTGTAACATGCTTTTGTTAGTGCTACGATGGAACTGCATATCTTTGCAGATAAAGTGGTTTAGTTTTCATATATTTTCTAGTTGGATATGTCTCGTAAATGTATATTGCAATTATTATTATAAGAGCGCTGTCAAGAGAAGCATGTATTAATTCAAAAGTATTTCTTGTAGTTCATTCTTATTGTTAGATGCAGCTTGACATTATTTTTGCTTGAAGTAATTGAATATAATTAACAAGTTTGATTTGATACTTTTTTCCAGTCTTTTGACTCGATTCCATAATTAGAGTAGCAATTTTCACAGATTTTAATAATTTATTATATATTCAGAATGAAGGGTCATGTGTTCAAAGTTAAGCTGTCGCATTCATAACTTCTGTTGTTTGTCTTATTGTACTATACAATATAACAGTAAAATTTATGGAATACTATACTATACTACAAACTTTAAATCACTTTACTATGTTAAATTATCAATACAATACTAATTCCTTATATATTCTAAACTTTATATTATATTGTCAGGGCACTTACTGCACTGAACTGGAATAAATTTTTCACCATACTCTGTACTATAATGCGTACTACGATGCTAAAATATTTCTATATATACTAAACTTTGTAATATACTATTATATAATCTATCTAAGTACATATTATGCTAAACGGTTCTAAAATTTCTACCATTATGTGCACTATATAAGGCGTACAAAAATAAATACTATACTACAATGATACTATAATCAATACTGCAAAGACAACTATAATGAATACTGCAAATGATCTTACAATGGAAACTAGAATGCAATGCAAAATGCAATAAATCTTATAAAAGCTGGTACAATGAAAATTACAATTATTACAATAGCGCGTATTACACTAAGTTTCATATCCGGCTTTATACTCTGTTTTTTACTCTGATCTGTACTCTGATCTGTACTCTGATCTATACTTTGTTCTAATCTCAGATTTTACTTTTTTATATTCTGTTTTGTACTCTGTTTTTGTTTTTTTCTTGTATTTTTATTCTCTGTTTCTTTCTGTTTTCTTCTCTGTTTCTTTCTGTTTTCTTCTCTGTTTCTTTCTGTTTTCTTCTCTGTTTAATACTCTGTTTTATACTCTGTTTCGTACTCTGTTCTATACTTCGTTTTTTACTCTGTTTCATACTCTGTTTTATACTCTATTTCATACTATGTTCTATACTGTTTCATACTCTGTCCTATACTCTGTCTCATACTCTCTTTCATACTCTGTTTCATACTCTGTTTTATACTCTGTTTCATATTCTGCTCTATACTCTGTTTCATGCTATGTTTTATACTCTCTTTAATACCTTCTTTTATACTCTATTTTATACTCATTTTTGTAATCTGTTCTATATTCCGTTTTATACTTTTATTGTGTATATTTTTATACTCTGTTTCAGGTTCTGTTTCTTTGTGTTTGTTTTCTGTTTTGTACTCTGTTTTGTACTATTTTAAATACTTTTAATTTTTGTTTCTTTTTATTTTCTGTTTTATGCTTTGTTTCTTTCTGTTTGTATTCTGTTTTATACTTTTCTGTACTCTGTTCTATACTCTGTTTCATACTTTTTTTCCTTGTATTTTTATACTCTGTTTCTTTATGTTTGTTCTCTTTTATACTCTGTTCTATACTTTTTTTCTAGATTTTTTATTCTCTGTTTTATGCTCTGTTTCTTTCTATTTTTCTCTTGTTTCGTATTTTTTTCTTGTATTTTTATTCTCTGTTTCTTTCAGTTTTTTCTCTATTTAATACTCTGTTCTATACTCTTTTTTATACTTTTTTTCTTGTTTTTTATACTATGTTCTGTACTATGTTCTGTACTATGTTTTATATTCTGTTTTATATTCTCTATGCTTTACTATACTGCTCCTTATACTAATCTTTATACTTAGCTAAACGATGCTATTTTATTTTTTTCATATTTTACTAAACTAATACTAAATGTGCTTTTATACTTTACGATATTAAACTACTTTGCTACATTTACTACTTTACTATATTTTGCACATCACATGCTCTATGCTCTAATATTATTATATTTTTTATATACCATACTCTTTATATAATCTATATCATACTATACGATACTCTATACTATGTTATATATCATATTAATTATAACATACTCTATAGTCAATATATACTGCTCTGAAAATCTGACATCGGCAGTAGCGATGTTCATTTTTACTTGAAAATACAGATAAAAAATATGATTCCAATTGAAAATAAGCACATTTCTGGCACTGAGGTGTGAAATGGCAATGGGAAATCTTTTACACTATTCTTACCTGAAACCTTTGGTGATATGTCGTGATATTTAGTATTACCCCCTCTCCCACCAAACATCACGTGTATTTTTACGTAAAATGTTCCAAACAAATTTTTCGAATTTATGAAAAAAACGTAAAATTTTGTTTTTATTTCGAAATTTTAGGTAAAAAATAAATACACGTGATATCTTACTAGACCCTTCCTTCTCCCACGTGATTTTTGCTGATTTTTTTCAAAACCCCTCTCCTCAGATTAATGGACGCCCTCTAAAGCTTTAATAAACTTAATTTGCTATAATTTTATTATATAGCTTACTATATTTTCCAATAGTAGTTATAAGTTATCATATACTATTACTAAATTATAATGAACTATTAAACTATCCCATACTACACTCAAACTATTTTTTGCTCTAAAAAAATAATATTGATACGTATCTGCCACGAGTAGTAGCAAACCAGTACGGCACGTGTCCCTTTTTACCGGCTTCGGCTGCGGCTGCGGCTGCGGCTGGCGGATGTCAAGGCGCACGTCAACCGGATTGAATTGTTTACGAGTTCACTTTAATAAGAACTTACCTGTTCACCAAGGTGCAACTAAGGTTCAGAACGAGAGCATATGTGATAGAGAAGAGGCGGATGATTGCTCATTATTTAGACAAGATAATGAAAGTTACATTGTTTTTTATTTTAAAGATTATAAAAAATTCATGCAAATTGAATTATATGTACAATAATCCTACACATTTAAACATTTTGATATCTTTTACTTTCGCGAAGAAAAAGTTTTTTATATTATTATATAATATTTATAATATATATTATATTTTTATATTTTTGCCTTAGTATTTTCATGGTTATACTATGCATACTAAAATTTGATGGACCTAGGCTAGGACAAGTGTTTCAATCTAAAAGTTTGTCATGTTTTAAAAAATTATGATGGTCAAAATTTATTTCAGAAGCCACTTCTGTGATGGGATGAGTAAAACATTGCCAAAAATGTCGTTTCCTTAGCTAGCGTCGGAACATATCAGCGGATATGTTATTACTGAATATACTAAATTTTACGTACCTACGACAAGTGTTTTAATTTTAAAGATTTATCATAGAAAAATTATTTCTGAAAGGTCACTTCTGTTTCAAGATGATTATCTAAATATTGTCTATAGTTGGAATTCTGAGATTTTGATGTATTAACTAGTTGGGAACATATTTTGGAACGTTCACAGTTTCTTTCAAAATTTTGCTTTGGAACCTCTGTAAAATAGTTATGTTTGATTTACTGGCCGCACCCCATAGTTGTAGACCGTAGGACCATATTGGTTTAATAATTCTCTCGTATATTAGGAGTTAATTTTCTATTGAGACTTGTGATTTTCAGCGTATTAACCAATTAAGTTGCCTACGTGTTAGTTCGAGCTGTTGACGCTTCTTTTGTATATGTTCATTCCAGGTTAGTCTCCTATCCAAATATATTCCCAGATATTTAACAACATTGGATGCAGTAACCAATTCACCATTCAATCTAACAGGAATATGAACTGATTTAGAGTTGTATACTTTTATTCTCTATAATTTTACCCACTTTTCTATTTCATCTACATGAATTTTTATCTGAATAGCTAAATTTCAATTTCGGTTGGTTAAGTCACTTATCACCCATATAGGGAAGTTCATGCAACTTGCCTTCAGACAAAATGCCACTTAAACTTAGTTTATATTTGGAAAGTTACGTGTGGAAATCAGAACTATAGTTCAAATCGTTGAACACAAAAAATAAATCTACCTTTTATCTGTCGAACCCAAGTTAAATATTTATTGTAATGAATATATATGTCGTGGACATGAGCAAAATGTAACAGGAAATTGATACTCAAATTTACCTTTGAAACTTAAACAGCTGGTTCAAACACACTTTTATCATATCAGAACGTGCTTGAATTACCAAAACATGGATATGTGTTCCATTTCAAGCTGCAAATGTATCCAATACTGTTATGTAGCTCATTTTCGAAGAAGCAATATATATATATATATATATATATATAAATATATATATGTATATATATAATATCTGCACCTATTCCATATAGATCATCAGCAAATGTTTGGTACTTGGAAAGTCTAAATCTAATAATTGGACGAATACCAACCCAGTGATTGGACGTCCGGGTATGAAATATGCAATATAGGTGAAAAACTATTTACTTTATTTAAAATTTCAGTTTTTCTCAGGAAAAACCCGGTTCTCTCCTATACCTAAGGGATTGTCATCGGCGCTCTCATGTTGATATATGCACATTCTAAGATTTATCTGCACGTCATGCTCGCGGCCTTGATCGTACAGATATCTCGGTATATTGTTCTCGTAACTGTATCTGTAACAAGTTTTATTAACTGGTTATATTAAAGGGTTATGCCACGGTTATGCAAACATGGAAGTGCGAAGGTCACTTCTGGAATTAGCGAATCAAATATTATTGCAGCAAAGTTAATAGGTTAATTAGGGCACGTCTTTTGATAATAAAATAATACAGTTTATCATTAGGCCAAGTATATTACTATCAAAATGTTATTTCAACTCTTATTATTATTGGAATTGAATTGAGTGGTAATTGGAGTGAGTTTGACTGTTTGTACTTGATGTGTAGCTACCTGACTTAGTCTTCTACCAGATCTAGTTCAACACTTACGTACTTTGGCTAGACTGATATCAAGCAGGAGTGATACCAGTGCTTAAAATTATAGATCTAACATTGATTTCAAATGAAAATAGCCTATCAGTGCATAGCTAAAACATATTACACATTATTACTAAAAAAAGTCTAATAACTTCATCAGAATGGTCAACCGCTAATAAAATAACACTAAAAAAGTTAAGTAATTACATTATAGCATCTTTTAGAACATTCTGATAGCTTACCGGATGTAAAAGAACAGAAAATTGTTTATAATTATTATCCAAATCTATCGAATTCAATTTAAGTTTTTGCAAACAAAATAATATAACTAGGTCGCACTTATTTTTGATACATTTATTGAATAGTGATAGAAAACTATGTTCTATAGGTTATTATGATTAAGCTATATTTCACAAAGGCAATTTTTTCATATAAACCAATATAATTCTTTTTGTCTAATTCTGATTTACTTCATTTTAATTGTGGCCATATTTTAAATTTAAAACAATGGTGCAACAATGCCCTAATATATTTAAATATAAAATGATATCATTACTGCTTGATTCAGTCTATACAAGGTGTGTATTAAATCTGCAACTTGTTGCAAGAGATGGAACTCACTATTTACAAGTAGATTGCTTAATTATTATTTAAAAATATTGTACTGATTTTTTTTTTAGATTAAAAAAAAATCGAATGAATATAAGTTTGTAATTAACTTCTACTTTTTGACTCTATATGTTTTTATTAAAACTTACATAATACTAGTTGTAATAAAATTTATTGTTTGGTTTCAATGTTTATAATTTCTATTTCTTTCTTCTGTTAACAAATTCAGTTCAATGTATAGCAACAAAAATGTAGAAAAAATCTGCCTCCATTATGCACTAATTTTTGAACACAAATGTGACTGTTTCTCTTTTGGATTTTCGAGTTTTTGACTAATTAGTATTAATTAAGAAGGCATATATTAAAAATCCATGCAAAATTTCATTATCGTCACGGATAAACCGATTTGAATGGTTCAAAAACATTCTATTCCTATTGATAGGGCGATGTGCTGATTAGAATTGGCAAAGGCAGGTCCAGCCGTTTCGGAGATACGAAGCAAAGAATGCAGGAAATAGAAATCAAGTTTTTGAGAGATCGGACCATCGGATTTGAATGATGCAAAAAATTGATGCAATTCGCAATGACGGGAGAAGTAGTGATTAGTTTTTGGCAAATACAGGTCTAGCCGTTTAGAAGATACAGAGCTAAATGTATCAAAAATGGCAGTTTTTGAGAGAACTAAGCATCCGATTTGAATGATTCAAAAAACTTTCTACTCTTTACACTTTCTTTCAAAGATTTTTTTTGTATATCGAAAATAATTCAAATTTTAATTTATTCACTATTTTTTTATTAATTTTAACTAGTAATTCAGTTTATATAATTCTTATAAATACTAGACAATGTTACAGTATTCATAATGATCTATTTTAAAACATTTAAAATTCTTCGAACATTTTGTTACGGTCCGGGAAGTTCCAGCAATTTGCCTTTCTCTTATAATTAGACTTTTTGTATAAATTTTCAATTCAACTATTAGAATTTTTTATAAAATTTCCAAAAATAGAGGACATAAATCATTGGAATTACTTAAGACCATTAAAGATAGGCCTAGAATTAAAAACGTTTTGCAAAAATTTCATTCAACGTCTTCTATTCAATGTGTAATTGTTCAATTAGATACTTGGAACTATATATATTTTTAAACTATAAAGTTTGATTTATTCATCAGCTTCAATAACACATTTCAATTAATCAATTAATAATTAAATCACGACGTACAAATGTTTTTTACTATCTCCTTGATCTAGAAATCGCAAGCATTATATTAATAACCAGATCAGCAGCATCATCTGTGTAATTGGCAGTGTAGCCTTAGCCGTGTATTACGGTGAGGAATACGAATACGTACAATTAAATCAGTTAAGTTCTTTAATGTCAGATATTATCCTCTTAACGTAAGTATAACTGATACTATTTGCTTTGAATTAATAATCACCGTATGATTATCTTCGCTTTGAGGGCGATTGATGCCGTTCGCGTGTTATCGAACTGTTTGAGAGAGTTAATCTGTTCTTGAACGTGTTAACAACACGCATTCAACGGATTTATAATCGACCAATTACTTTAGTTATATAGACTCTACTATATTTTAGTAATTGATACACCAGATACTATTATCAAGATTTTTATAAAATTATAAACTACTGCTAAAGAAACTTTGTTATATCGTATTATTAACTTCCCGAAGGAGAAGTTTATGTTTTCATCAAAAAATCCGATACGCTAATGTTATATTTTCTCGACGTTTCAAGCCATTTTGAATAGAATGAGATCAAATTTGGAAAAGTACGTGTGTGTATGTGTGTGTGTGTATGAACAAATTTTTTGCCGTGTGTGTGTATGAACAAATTTTTTGCCGTAAATTGACGTTTTCTCAAAAATTTAAAAGCCAATCGATGTATCGCGATGAGGACTATCGTTTATCAGTTTTGCGCGATCAGCCAAACCGTTTCTTTGTAAATAGCAGAAAAGTGAAAAAAAATTTCGTGCACGTTTTAGCTTGCAGTTCTGAATCGATTTTGAAAATTCAAAAAAAACTGTTCGAAAGATATTGGTTGGGAATCGTGCTGATGAGTTTTTGGTAAAGATCGGCCGGGCCGTTTTCTTGTAATAAAGTGTTAAAAAATTTTTGATTATTTTATGATTTTTTGACGGTAGATACCATAGTCTTATTGATCATACTAAAATATTACGGCCCTACACAACTCGTTTAACTTTGAAAATTCATCAAAGTTCGCAAAAATTAGTATCGTTTTTTGGCATTTGTCAAAACTAGACCTTCGATCGTCGTTTTCTCAACAACACCTGAACCGATTTCAGAAATTTAAAAGCCATTTGATGTATATCTCAATGAGGACTGTCGTTTGTCAGTTTTGTGCAATGATCTTCCAAGCTGTTTCTTTTGTAATTTGGAAGAAAGTGTTAAACTTTTCGTCCACATTTAAGCTCATACTACCGAATCGATTTTAAAAAACTGTTCGAAAGATATTAGCTGGGAATGATACTGATTAGTTTTAGGTGAAAATCTACCGAGCAGTTTTCTTGTAATCAACTGTTGAAAAAATTTAAACCGATTTTTATGGAATATTTTTTGGCAATATATTTCATGGTCTTATAGATCTTACTGAAATATTACGGCCTTACGACGAGTAGTTTAATTTTAAAATTCCTCAAAGTTTGAGAAAATGAGTGTTTTTTGACGTTTGTTAAAATTAAAATTAGACGATTTACTTGGTATAACGATAGAGTAGTTGGTCCTAATGAACATACTAAATCATTGAAGTCCTACTGAAACTAGTTCAATTAAAAAACGTATTGATTTGTCCGAGTTAAGGTGTTTGCTCGTTTTCAATTATATGTAATAAATCCACTCGGAATACTTCGATTATTTACACATGTCCGAAAGTTTATGTAACTTGCCTCAAGGCAAAATACCAATACCAACTAGTTAAACTTTGTTTTACTTATTTCAGTAGGATTAGATATCTAATTCTAAATACAATTAGAAATATTTTTATATGAGCAGTTGCGATGTAATTTTTTATATTCGAGCATTTTTAATATGCAACCCTGTCGTTATTCATACTATGTAAATAAAACTGCCCGTAAGGATATTTAAATATATATTTAGATGAAAACTGATAATACTACTTTTTGATATTGGTTGTCCGAGGGCGATTTGAACCTGTGACCTTATGATTGCAATGCTCAAGATACCACTGATAAGTTCACATAGTAAAACTTGTAATATTAGTAATAACTTTTCTCTTTTTATAAATTTTTCTTTGATTTGTGAATGTTGGATTTAGTTTTTTAGGACAATTCTTTTTATTTTAGTAATTGAAATAGATTCTATAAGTTAAAAAAGATTTTATTATACAGGGTATTTTCTTTATATTATTAATAACACATAAAATGTTATGTGATATGAGCCTCCGTGTGAAATTACAAAATATGCGATAATGTGGAGTTAAAAACGAATTTTGTTAAATAACATATATAATAAAACTTCCATTTGGCTAGAAAATAATAATTACTGCACCTGAAATAATGAATTTTTACCTACATCTTCTATTCGAATAAAAACACAACAAATACACAATATATTAAATTTATTAAAAATATAGATACAATTTATATTTTTCAACTTATTATATACACACAAATGCAAATAAATAATAATTGACATATGTTTTAAAAATATATTCGCATGATATTATATTTATTATATTAATATTTTTAATTAAATAAATACTTAATAACTAATTATTATAGTAGTCTGTACATTTGAATTACTGGCCATATATTCCTAATGATTTCGAACAATATATATTCTCGTTTCTTATATTAATTAATTATTATATTTACACCACAAACATACATATTTTATACATACACAATTCAAACAATAATATATCAAAATTTTCGATATAAACAGAATTAACTCAAAATACTGGTTTTGATGAATAATTCAGATGAGGAATGTTATAGTATTCTTGAGAAAATTGAGAACTTTGAGTCATTTTTTATATCTTGATATGACACAATGAAATACGAAGAAGCATTTGTGCTTCTTTTTATAATAAATTAAATTAAAATAATTTTATATCGAAGTAATCGATATCTGACAATGAGTATATTACATATTTATATAAAAAATATCGTTTTACATTGATTTCTGAATACTTCTCGAATATTTATAAATTATCATTATTACATATTTGCTTTGTAAATAAATGCTTAAATAAAATCAATTTTTGATAATGGAATTTTTAGACGATTTTAGATATGCATACATATTTGTATAAGGAGATTTAAAAAAAAATCAAGTATATTGGATCAGTTTTTGCATATAGTGTGAATTCAGAATATTTTAAATATATCAGATCATTCTAAAATATGATAGTATTATATTGGTTTATATACACTTCGCACTATTTGTTCATTTTTTTATTTAAATTTTTACTTCAGATGTTCTAGGAAATCTATTTATGTCGATTTGGTTTTATTACATTTTTGCAAATATTTTGATTTACCATTAAATCATTATTTATTAGCAAAATTGCATTATTTAGTTGAACAAGGTAATTTATAAGATTTTTTTGCAAACTTGCTTTGCTAAAGATTACTGGACTAAATATTGATTATTACATAAATGCTTAATTAAATTTTTTTTTCCAAATTTAATTTCTTCAAATACGCATACATATTTGTTTAAGTGATAAATAAGACAAATCAAAGTAAGTTTTTGTCTATAGTTGTGAATTCAAAATATTCTAAAATGTGCACTTATTATATGCTTTGCCCAAGATGTTTATTAGTCACTTTAACATTTTTTTTTTGAAATTATTCAAGAAACTAGTAGTGTATGGCATCGTGCCTTTAGGCAAATTGCTGAAACTTTCCGTACCAAAAATTAAATTTTCCACAAAAGGTTCAATTGTTTTTTAAAACTTTGATTTTTGAGAATTTTGAAACTTTTTTGAAAAAAAAAAGAATTTTGATTATATAGAAATATTTTGGAAATTTTGAACTATTTTCAAAGCAATCGCGCTGCTTTAGCTTAAGTTAAAAATATTTTGTGTATCAATTTATACCGATTTAGTTACAACTTTATTGAAACACAATTAGATCATGATTTATGACTAACATTTCAATTTTAATTGAATACAGCTATTATTGTGTGAATTTTGGGCAGACATGCTTCTGCTGTAGATTGTCTCCAAAATCTCACCGCACTAAAAATCCATTAGCTCAATTATTTTCGTATTAATTTATTTTTATTACAGATCATTCTCCTAGTTATACGTCTATTTATATTCGTGTCCATTCATTGCAAAACCGACCACAAATTAGCATTTTCTATGACGCGTTTGGTCAGCGACCTTTTAATGAGTGATATATGGCTCTTCTTCTAGATAGAGATGATTCTACGAAGTTATTAATTTGTTTATATGCGTAGATCGTGATTTTAAATAACAACCTATTACTTACACGGCTTTTGAAACAGTTATTAATTATTAAACCACTAGATTGTTATTTAGAAAATATATAGAAGTTTCTATACCTACTCGGTATTTAATGAGCTGATGTGTGATCAATACGCAATCGGAAATTTAGAATGCGATTAATTGAACATGGCATTGATTGTAATTTAGTATTGATGTTTTTTGTGGAATACATTTCTATTTACACGTTTTAATAGTAGTGATGAATGGCATTGTGCTGAAAACAACATGGTTCTTTCAACTTGTCCCAAACACGGGAAAAGTTGAATCACAGCATAAATGATCAATTGTAATGATAATTGTTTTGAATTATTAACATCCCTTTGGTAAGTTATAGTAATCGCAAAAAAATCTAAAGTGATTTTATTTTACATATCTTTACGTTTCAGGCTTTGAACATTTTTGCATACTTCAGAAAAAATGGATGTGTGTGTATGTGTGTGTGCGAATACATGTATGGATGCAATTTTTTGTCCAAGTTTACGGGCGGGGATCAACCGATTTGAAAGATTCGATTCCTATTAATAAGGAGACATGCTGATTAGTTTTGAGCAAAAGTTGGTCTAGCCGTTTCGTAGATACTAAGCAACGAGTGCAGAAAATAGAAATCGAGTTTTTTGAGAGAATGTAGCTTCCGATTTGAATGATCCAGGAAACATTCAATTTGTAGTGATGGAGAGAAGTGGTAATTATTTTTTGGAAAAGGCAGGTCCAGCCGTTTCGGAGATACGGTGCTAAATGTGCAAAAAATGGCAGTTTTTGAGAGGACTAAGCATCTGATTTAAATGATTCAAAAACTGCTTGTGACGCACGAATGCTTTTAGGATTTATTTTTATTTTATTTCCAAAAAAAAATTTTTTTAATATCAAAAATAATTCGGAATTCAATTCTAATTCAAGCTCTAAAGCTGACTTATATACTTCAAATGATTAATTTAACTTTGAAATTCTGAATTATATAAACTAATTCTTATAAATATTAGACAATGTCCTTTATTTTAAATCCGATTGATTAAGTTTTGTTCACTTCACTTTTTTGTAAACATATATAAACGTCGTCATCGAATTTATAAGCTCTTATATTTTGTCTATAAATGAAGAAAAACGAAAGCTACCGTATTTATAATGATCTATTCGAAAACATTTAATATTCCTCGATTATTTCATTATGGTACGGGAAGTTTCACCAATTTGCCTTAAGGCACGATGCCATACACCACTAGTTTTAACTTGATTTGGTAGAGGAATAGTTTAAGCATACATCTACCTTTATTTCATTTAAATATAATCAATAGATCTTAGAATATATTACTTTAAAAAAAAAACTGAAGTCCCTAGCTGCTCTACATCCAATTTTTCCATGATATATCAAAGTGATCTCCAAAAATAATTTACAACTAACCAAATATACAACTTTTCTACATTTCAAGTATTTTCTTTACTAGATGTTGATAAATTTATGTCAAAAACCTTTGCTATTTCAAATATTTAAATCCCAAAACTATTTCAACGACTCCGGTGCTTTCCATCTCCGACGACATCATTTTGGAGCACATTGCTCCACATACGACAAGGAATTCATATAGTCATTACCATAATATTTTTTATCTATTTACTATTCTTATTTAAATTGAATCGTTATTGTTTGCAGGCAAATACAAAAGATGACTTGCAGACGAAAGATACGGGCATTGAAATTATGGACTAAAATAGACTGCCAAATGTAAGTAGTTTGTCTTTATTTTGGTATTCAGAAATTTGTGGGATGGTTATTATGGCTACCTTACAATGGTGAATGTATTTAAAATGGTCTTATTGAGTTGTAACTGGTCTAATTTTGAATGAATTACAATCGGAACTATGAAGATATTTTAATGGTATTTTTTCAACATCAGGGGTTTATACTACTGATTGCGTTGGTTAGCAGGTTTTTGCAAAATGCAAAAAAAATTGTTCACTATATTTTTTTTGTAAATTATGAAGTTTTCTGTTTTTTAATTGCAATACTCTCTTAATATATTATTATTATATATATATATATATATATATATATATATATATATATTTAATAATAACGACTGCACAGAACTAGAAAATAAAAATATTGTGAGTGGACGTGGATATTTTTCACTTATTTTAAAAGTATCGAAATTGTAAAAAATAAATAAATCAATAATAGTTATTTTATTTATTACCAGAGATTTTCAATTACTCAGTACGATGATGAGGGTTTTTAAAAAATGCAAAAAAAATATTTTAAAGTAATCTTTTTCGACATATTCAAAGTCCTATTTACTTTATCCTGGACAAAAATAATTGAAATTATATTGTATAGGAAAATATCTATTTTCTAATACAATACAATACTCTTGTTCTTAGTTTGGTTTATCAAATTATTAATAATGCTTCAAGCATTTTGTACATAATTTGTGTAAAAATATGTTATTTGTAGGTGCACGATTTGTATTTTGTTTCAATTATTTTACAAACTCATTTGTTTTAAAGTTAAGAGCGTTTGCTTTCAATATAAAATATAATATTAAACCTACATCAACACAACATTCACTTTTCTATTTGTTCTTTGTATAAAATTTTGTCTGTTTTATGTATTATATTTAGAAATACATTTGAGTCTTGTTGAAGTTTTTTTACATTAATTCAAATCTTACATTAGTTTTCAACAATTTTCCGAATAAATTTGCTCAAAGCCTATTGGCAGTTAACATTCCAAAAATACTTAAACGAACACTATGATATGCAGAAGAAATTTAATTTCAAATATTTTTTTTTCATAAAGTAAAGTAGAAGTAATACTGATCAATTTTACTCAATGCTGTTCAATTATTGTATTTGTTGAATTGTTATATTAGATGAAAAAACGTTTATAACTTTAACAATCTTCTCTAAGTCCTATACGATAAATCGTTTATGTACTCGCCAAAGTATTGAAAAAATATATAAAAAAAATCAAATCATTTTATATAAAAGTTTACCCATCGCTAGAGCTTTTTCAATAAAACCATAAATTTCAAAACTGTTTGAATCGTTCACAAGCAAATATTAAAAATCCATTTAATTACTGACAAGTATATTATGCATATAGGATGCTCGGATTATTTTTTAATATATTTATCCATGTAGAAAATAAGTAATTATAATTTTGTTAAAAAAGTTTATGTTCTTCATTATTAACATAAAACTAGTTTATGGATATTAAAAATTACTTATTATAAATTTAATTAGTACCTACTAGAATTGATTGATCAAGATGCCGAACAAGTTTTCGTTAACTATTATTTTTGTTATATATATATATATATATATATATATATATATATATATATGTAGTATATGGTCATAATTAATCGAACTCAAATACTTTAGATTAGTATCTAATTAGATTAAATTGGATCCGAACGGCGGTAAGTCTCAGAACATTATTATATAAGAAGAATGTGTCCGAATAACTATCCATAAATCGTTCGAAATTCAGTCCGTATATGCAAATGAACCGAACTAAATTATATATATATATATATATATGATAGAATTTTTTAATTTGAATATATAATTAAACAAGTTCATTTTTAACACGCGTGGTATATGGCCTAAGATGTTATCGACCTTCGGATCGATGTTTTGTCGACTTTTGATAAAATTATTGATTTCATATATCACGTTTTTTATTGAATATTTTTTATTTAATTAATGAAATAAATTATGGAACTGGATTTGAATTTTGAATGTGAGGGAGTTTTGTTACTTCATTATAATTTAGAAATTTTAATACTCATGATTTATGAGGGATCTGGTTGAATTTAAATAAATTGAATTTACCTTCATTTTATTATAATTTAATCATTTTATATTACTTTAAGAAACATTTTATGACTCGAAGTCAAATAAATTTTTTGGATAATTTTAATACAATTAATTTTACCTTAATTATCCTTTCATTTTATTTTGATGTAAAACTTCTTTAGGCGCGGCTAGGGAGTAAAACTGTGCAAATGCAACGGAAGAGCGTTACGCTCGAGGATAGTGCCAATCATTCGCTCTCGATGAGATCATTTCTATATCGGTCGATTGCGATTGGTCGTCGTGTGAGTATGATTGCTTTGATCATAGTGAAAATAATAAAACAAATGAAAAATCTGACGTGTAAGAAACGTAAGATTATTGAAGAAGTTTGTATTATTCGTGGTTACTATATATTTTGAGGCTATTAAATGGAAATTATTTTTATAGGCGAGTCCTAATATAGTTTGTTCATTCTATTAATCGGACTAAACTATTATTTATTCTTTAGAATTTGCTCTATTTAAGTTATTGATAGTTGTTTTATGCAGATATGAATACTTGTTACATATAAAACTTATCAAAATAAATTGAAAAAAATGTAGCAAATCCAAGTAAAACAATTTTCGTGAAAAAGTAAAAATAACGACTTTTGAATTTTTGCAAACAATATTAAACAACAAACCTGTCTGTTAATAAATGCACGAAAAATGTTAGAAAAAATTGTATGGACCATTTTTATTATTATTGAACTACCGTGCAATAGCATTATTACAATTACTTCAATAAATCATCCATTTGATTACTCTATATATTCATACAAGTTGTAAAACTAGTATGTGAGTTATATATAAAGCGTAATTAGATGTTAGATTATTCTCTCAAATTTAACTGTAGATAATAATATAAGTCGATATCTGAGAAGCATTAAAGTAGTTCTGCTACAGATAAGTAATTTAATGAGTTCAGGTAGTGATGTAGGATTCAGTACTAAATCTTGAAATGGATATTGAACTTGAAATATACTCGTATGTTAACAATGCAATATTTCATAGTAATTACATGACAGCAAATTAGGATTATAATTCCTTGTATCCATACTAATTAAAAATTTATAGCAGCATGTTAAAGCAAAAATTTGGGTAAAATTAAATTTGGACACTTTTTGTCAAACTGTCCCGATTTCACATCAGATCTTTTTGTGGTGAAACAACATTCTACTTTTCTTAAGAAAATTTTATTAATTGGAAATTCGTTGTAATAAAACAATAATTAATTCATGTTGATCCCCTCGCATTTTTTTCAAATATACCTACAGCTCGAAATTGTAGATTAACGTTAATAATTTTATAAAATTTATTATTGTTTTTTTAACTACAGTATTAAGAACTTTATTGTTCTCAACATTATTGAGAGTACAATTCGATATATTTCGCATCTTATCAAGAAAAAATTATAAAGTTTTCTCAACGAAATTAAGCAAATGTTTCTAACTAACTTGGTCATCGTATGTCATTTGTATAAATATTTTTTTGAAATAAAAATATATGAAATTGTGTTTAATTTAACTGTTTCAAAAAGCAAAATGCAAATTTCAGAAAGGATTACTTTAAAATTTGCATTTAGCACTTTGTTTTCGACAAATTGCAAGTGATGTATCAAATATAAAATATTTACATTTTGTACTGTGTTCAATATATTCGATATGTTTGTAACGAGTTGTAAAAAAAACATTTTTGGACGCGCAGTTTTTTTTTAAATCTTGACTAATTGTGTATTATGTATGCATATCAAAACGTCTATAATAGTTATTGAGTATCGAGACATATTTATTTCTTGATAAATTATTCAAATTATTATTAATTCACGTAGGTAAGGCATTTGTGGTGTTTTTCACAACAAATTGTAGTATGGCAAAGTGAAGATTCAAAGTCAATTATTACAGAATTTTTAAGATATTCATAGGTAGAATTATACTACTCATTTTCATCCAGTATTGAAAACAATTCACTCGTTTGACATCAAAATTTAATCAAAGATTTAGTAAATTTGTAATATATACTCGATTTACTGATGTGATTAAAAAACTGCTAAACAACTCTAACCCTTCCACTCGCTAATTCCGGAATTAATGCGTATTTTGCCGCCAGAGCGTCAACATCCGAGTTGAAAGGGTTAACTTAATAAATATGGAATCATAGACCTTATACTAACATGGACTGCTAGTCCTCATATGGTTTGCATTTTAAAAAGTGTCAAAAGAAAGAACCTCACATGTGACCTCACTATGTGAACGAGCGTTGCCGACAATCGTGGAACACTCCCTATTGATTAAATGTCATATGTCACGTGTTTAACTTAAAATAAATCTTGTGTCGTATAAGGTCCTATTTATGGAATGTATTATACTTGTTCAGCTGTTGAAGCATGTTTTCAATAATTTCAAATAAACTACTTATTGTAGGCATTATGGTTTTTA
>NW_020539726.1:27435133-27452596 GCF_003426905.1 Ctenocephalides felis
AACTTCAAGTAGTGAATTCAAAAATAAGTGTTGATATATCAAAATTGTGGTAATAAAATTGGCGCGTTTCTAAATAATAAACAAAATAATAACTAATTATTCTACAAATATCAATCAATAACTAATAAATGTTATAAATAAAAACCAAAACTATGATAAAATAGTACTCCAATATAAAACACAACAATAATAAAACAAATCGTCGTACAAATAATGCGTTAAAACCCAGTAATTTAGTGCATTACCGAACTTTTATCAATATTATCTTTGAGAAATTAAACCAAAACTTGAAAAGTGATTCATCTACGCTAGTGGTAATTTTCCAAGAAGAAAAAATATGTGTGTGAAAACAAACTTCGAGTAGTGAATTCAAAATTAAGTGTTAATATATCAAAATTGTGGTGATAAAATTGGCGCGTTCCTAAATAATAAACAAAATAATAACTAGTTATTCTACAAATATCACTCAATAACTAATAACTGTAATAAATAAAAACCAAAACAATGATAAAATAGTACTCTAGTATAAAATACAACAATAATAAAACAAATCATCAAATAAACGAAAATAATGCGTTAAAACCGAGTAATTAAGTGCATTACTAAATTTTTAATAATATTATATTTGAGAAATTAAACCAAAACTTGAAAAGTGATTCATCTACGCTATTTTGAGACGCGGGACGAGCAGTGGTAATTTTCCAAAAAGGCATTTTTTGTGTATATTCAAGCCTAGCGGATAACCTGGACAAGGATTTATACCTAAGCAAGGGTAAAGGACCATTAAATCACATTATGGAGAATACAATCGCTAATGATAATAAAAATAAATTAGATTTAAATTTAACTCTAGCTATAATTCCGAATTTTGAAGAAAATGAAACCAATGTACGTGCATTTATTGATGCATGTGACTCGTTACATGTAAATTTGTTACCGGAGGAAGCACATAAATTATTTTTAATAGTAAAAAGTAAGTTACCAAGTAAAGTATTAGCCAAAGTAATCCGTAATAAAATTGCAAATTATCCAGTATTAAAAACACATTTATGTAAAGAATATTATGACCAAACATCTTTTTCCACTTTATATTCCGAACTTGTCAATATTAAACAATTTCCAAATGAATCTGTTAAATCTTTTGGCGATAGAATTTTAGATATAGTTGATAAAATGCTTAACAAAGTCTACGATTCTCAAGGGCAAGAAATAGCGGAAAGATTACGAACTGTATATATGGAGACGGCTCTTAAAAGTTTTGTCGATGGTATCAAAATTCCATTAAAAAATTTAATTGAAGCATGTAGATTCAAGGACTTAAATGATTCTATCAATTTTGCAGTGACTGAAGATTTAACTTCATCATATATTAACGTAAATTGTGAATTATGTAAAAAAACAGGGCACGCCGCTAATAATTGTTTTTTTAGAACAAAATATGATCCAAGTAAGTGTAGTTATTGTAAGAAAATAGGACATACAATTAATGAATGTAGGCATCCCAATCGTAAAAGTTTTATTCAAACATCGAATAGACCAGTATCCTCAGCTTCAAAAATAAAATAAGAATTTTGTTCATATTATCAAATAGTCAGAAAATGAAATAAATTAAGTAATCATAGAATAAGTGCATCAATAATAATTATCATATAATAAGTGTAAATAGTAATGCTAAGTTTAAATTTCATAAATTATTATTTAATAAAAAAATTTGATATGTGACCGTTATATCATTGTAAATGTTATAATATTTTAATATTTTAATAAGTATTTTGTATTTTTATTATATATATATATATATGTGTGTATGCATATGTATGTAAAATATATTTATCAATAATGATTAAACATATTTTTAACGTATAGTAGAAAAACTATTTCTAATAATTCAATCGGTTGTAAATAATGACTTATTTAAAATTGTTCAATAAAATCTCTGAATACAATAATTATATCAATTATTCAATAATATGTATTTATTTTTTCCAGAATACAATTATTATAATCAAACTAAAATTTCAACTTGAGAATCGACGTACAAGTGCATTAATAGACGTTGCATTCTTAATCATTCTCGAACAAATAAAATGGCAATGCAATTTAAATTTATTGTGCAGCTTGTAATTACAGGTGTTTCTCAATATCTCATGTCTGATCTGATAAAACTATTAATTTATAATATGACAAATATAATAATAATAATAATAGTAATATAATAAAATACTTGTTAACGTTTGATATTGATAAATTGATCAACCTTACTGAAATATTGTTTGCCAACTAGTCACCATAAATTACTAGGTCATTTTCAATCATAATAGAGAAATTTTACAATTACTTCAATTTTTTTACAAATAATAACACAGATAGTAAAAGAAGTAATTTAGTCCAAATAACGTTCTCATCTACTTATAGTATTTTTGGTTCAACAAATCCATTGACATATGAACCATACTTCATTTTATTACACGAGGGATTTACAAATAAGGATATTTAATCAATAAAATTTGTTAGAATAATTTATGAGATCCTTTAAAATTCTTGTTATATATGGCGAATGATATTACATGAATTTACAGCTGTATTAAATCCTTTTCCATCGATTTACTGTTAGTTGTAGAAATTGCTTGACGATAACATAAAATTAAAAGATTAAGTGATCGTAAACGTTTGTGAAGCATTTTGCTGTAGAAAGACAAACTTTCGAATTTTTCGAAAAGATTAAAGAAAATTTTAAGCTTATTTTTAATAATATTAATTTTTTTATTGACTAATAATATAATACTTCGTGCAAATAGTAAAGATCATTCCATTAGAGAAAAATCGATTTTTCAAAAAACTTTTGTATCTGTATCGACTGCTATAGTAAAACTAGATTTAAAGAATATTATGCTACATAGTTTATAGATAAAATTGAGTTACATAAATTGAAATCGACCAGAAAAAGCTTAAAATCAGCCAGAGAAAGGTAGCCAGGTAAACAGGTGGGTAGATAGGCAGTTAAACTGGTATACATGTTGGAGAAAAAATGTAGAAAAAACAATTCACATTTTGAAAATTACACAGAAAGACAGGTAGTAAGGGAGGTAGTTAGAAAAGTAGACAGGTAAATAGGTAGTTATTTAGTAAAGTAATGAAGTAGCCAAGGAGCAAGTTGGCGGATAAACTGGTAAAACAATAGACAAGTGAAGAGATAGAGTGGTATTGAAGTAGACAGGTTAGAAGGTAAACAGATGTGAAGGTTGGCAGGTAAACAGGTGTAAAGATTGGCAGGTATACAGATAGACAAGCAGACAGGTAAACAAGCATACAGGTAAACAGATAGATATGTAAAGAAGTTAATAAGTAGACAGATAGAAAGCTGAATATGTGAAAATATAGAAATAAAGAAAAATTGACAGGTAAGCAGTTTGGAAGTAACAAAGGTAGGCAGGATAGCTAGATAGGTAGCCAAGTAAACAGGTGATCTCTAAAGTAGACTAAAAGAATTTGGCAGATAAACTGGAAGTACAATAGACATGTGAACAGATAGACTGGTAAAGAAGTAGACAGGTTGGCAGGGAAGCAGCTGTATAGGTTGACAGGTAAACAGGTAGACAGGTAAACAGATCGACAAGCAGACACGTAAATAGATAAGCAGATAAAAATGTTTATTAAAAATCTGAATAAAATTATATGTGCAGGATAAGCCCTGAACAATTTTCTTTAATAGTAATTTTTAGAAACATTTTTTTCATTGAGAAACTCAAAACTACATAAACTTCTATAAAATTATGAAATTGAAAAAAATACGGAATTTAAAATAATCAAAACAAATATAAAACGCTACATTAGCAAAATAAAAAAATAGAATTCTAGGGCTAAAATTGTATTATTTTATATTTATCAGAATTATTAAAATGTGCCATAAGTTGCTGTGAGTAGGAAAGATATTAAATTTATATTGAAGCAATTGTGGAAAGCAACCCAAAGGCTTTCCTTTATTATTGTAATAAAATTATGTTTAATTTGTTTCTTATTTTGAATTTGATGCAGCAACAATGCAAAAGCATTTTCATTTAAAATTATAT
The DNA here is from genome assembly GCF_003426905.1 of Ctenocephalides felis. NCBI lineage: Eukaryota > Metazoa > Arthropoda > Insecta > Siphonaptera > Pulicidae > Ctenocephalides > Ctenocephalides felis. Next base: position 27,439,204 of record NW_020539726.1, read on the forward strand.
TTAGATCTATATTGTCATATGCAAACGTAAATCATTACTGCTTGATATCAGGTTTACAAAAAAGGAAATTCAACCCAAAACCAAGGTCTCCTATTCTTACAAATGGGGCACAAAAAATCTATATACAAAATCATGTAAAAAAATATCAAATATAAAAAATAGGTAGGTTCAAAATAGACATAAAATAGATTACAAAGAATTTTTTACAAAATATGTCTCATGTGTATATTTCCAAGTCAGATATAGTCAAATTCCATTATTCCAATATATATGTAAATTCCTTTCGAATAGGATATCGGTTTCAAAATCAACAAGTATTTCAACACAAAAAAATTTTAGAGCACTTACCAAAATAATCAATCATATAGAGAATTGTTTTTTAATTTATTCAACAACTAAAGTGCGGGAATGTAATAGCCAATAATTAATCTAAAATGAGATCCAGTTGATAAGATCGACACTACTAATCATTTTTTTCAACAACGTCGATTTTTTGCTCCTAATTGTCTAGATCAGAGATAATCAACCTATTTATCGATCACCCACGATAGATAGAAAAATGAAAGAAAAATATAACTTTTAGTAATACACCATTAAAATTTTAAATTCATTATGGTATTCTCATAGGAATGCTTTTTTATGGATCCATTCTGCTTTGTAATAGACTAATAATATGGCAAAGCTATTTTATGCTGCATTTTTTCATATAAAATGGTACTAAAAACTGTCAAAATGCTATAGGGTTGGTATGCAGTCAGGCGTTTTAGTTATAAAACTTAACCTGATAATCGCAGTTTTAGTACCATTTTGTATGGAAAACACAGACTAAGCTAGCCTTGCCATAACATGGGCCTATTTTGTGGCAGAGTTAGCCCATTATACATAGCATATTTTAATAACTATATTTTCAACTTTTCTAATTGAGTATATAAATTGATAATACAAGTTACCAAATAAAATAATAAATATTTCATTATTACTTTACTACAATTTTTTGCGAATGGCATAAGCATCATAAATAAATTTCAATTATTATGAAATTGCTCAATAATAAATTCATATGTAAAAACAAAATACCGCAAATTTTAAATTAATATCATTTCTGGATTTAATTACTTCTGAAGATCATATTATAAATATCGAAGGTAATTAGTTCAACATTTGCAATACTCTTATGAGAATCTGCTTATAATACGACACATATCGTAATAATCGTATGACCACCCATGCTGTCTTTTAGACAGGAAGCTGAGGAATCAAATATATTAAATTTATAAAAGATATTTATCCATTTATTTATATAAAACCTAGAGTAATATTACTACATACTCATTTCAATATTATAATAGCAGTATCGTAATTTACTTAGTAGTCGCAATAAAAAAACGAAAATCAAAATTATGATATATCTTTGCGTTCCAAAGTTTTCTGAACATTTTGGCATACTTTAGAAGAAATGGATGTATGTGTGTGTATGTGTGTGAGAGAGAAAGAGAGAGAGGGAGATGTGTGTGTGTATGTATGTGCCGGTACAAATTTTTGTCGACGATTTTATGAACACGGATCAACCGATTTGAATAATTCAAAAAACATTTGATTCGTATTGATAAGGAAACGTGCAGATTAGTTTTTGGCAAAAGCAGGCCCAACCGTACAGAAAATACGAGATAAAAAGTACCAAAAATGATAATTTAGTTTTTGAGATTTGAATGATTCAAAAAACTTCAAAATTTTTAATAACGAACAAATGAAGAACAGTTCAATTATCATAGCGATTGCTTCGAAAGAAATCTCAAAGTTTCCAAAAAATATTTTAAAATATAAAAAAAATATATAAAACTGAAAAAAGTTAATTCTTTTAACTTTTAAATAAAACTTCCTTATGCGCAACTACGGTGTAAATCCGTACAAATGAAACGGAAGTGCGTTACGGCAGAGTCGAGTGCCAATGATTCGTCATTCACTCTCGATGATATCATTTCTATACAGGTCAATTGTGATTAGTCGTTGCGTATGTGAATAGAGATCTGCCGTTGTATGCGTATTGGCATCAACGTTGTATGCGTTTCGATATCAACAAGCAAATCGGCATAGCTAAATAAACATTTTAAAGTTACATAGTAGTACAAATCTTGATTTAATAAAAAATGCCTGAATCAGAAGAATATTTTACCCTGTTCCTTAAAAATAATAAAACAAATAAAAAATTTGCGTCGTGTACTAAACGTAAGTTTATTGATTAGAAATTATTTCTATATGATTCGTAGTTTCTATGAAACTTTGAAGTTATCTAAATGGAAAGTATATTTTTAGGCAAGACAGATATTACAGCTGTTCAAAGAATGAGATTATTTTACAGCAAAAAAGTAAAAAAAATACAAGCGGTCAATGAATGTATGTTATTTTATTTACATGAAGTTTTTTGAACACAATTACATGATGAGTGCATTTGCGAAAACAATATTTGTTTAAGCGTTGTTTAACATAAATCCACTGTGTGAACGAATATTATAGAATTTATTAATCAACAATTACTTTATTTCTCTAATGAAAGTTCATTTCTACATGATAATTACAATGACAAACCGATCATGTCATATTTGTTGTATGACTTTTATTACATTAATGTTTTTAAATATTATACAAATTTTTAATGTTATTATAAATATATAATTTATAATTTTTCATTATATAAATATGTATAAAGGTTGACACTAATAAAAGTGTGCATCACGAGTGTTACCATGTTACTAAAAAACATTATTTAAAATTGTTATATAATGTATTTATTTTTACTTAAATTCCATCTTGTACAGTAGCAAATGAGTTTTACTTCAATCGCGTGTGAACCTTACGCGCACTCTTTTTTATTTTCTTTTTACTTCTAGGTCAACTTTATACCTTTTGGAAGCTCCTTACCTAATCTTGTAGCGTTCCATATAATATGACACCTCATTTTGTTTGTGTATAAATGTTCACATTGTTGTATGTAATGTTCAATGTTATTAATATAATATTAATGTATCATCATTTACTTTTTTTCCACCAGCGCTCCGTCTTTTCCAACCTGTGACCCGACCGATGCTAACAAGCGGATTTAGTCTCTCATCCAATATGGAATGACCGACCGCAAGTAATTCCAATTTATTAATAACTTTCAGCCACAGCGTTATTAATATGCAAATGCTCTTTCTTATCGAAATCCAAATCGATCCATAAACGAAAGTATAAGAACAAAATGTTACGAAAACTGAATCAAGCAGATCGTTTAACAGGTGGATAAAAGTTGGTCGAAACTTATAAATGAGCAGAGATTTGATAAATCTACGAAAAAGTTTCAAATCAAGTCAAATTTCAAACACTGTATGCTTGATTCATATTTAGATGACAAATAAAATACAGGGAAAATACAACAATAATTCAGTTATCCAAACAAATTAATGAATAAATTCTTAGATTTATAACATCCTATTTTCCAAGATATTAATTGAATCAAATGATGAAATTTAATTTTTAATAATTTTTGTGCGTTGTTATAGATATGAAAATTAATTGCATTATGCTCAAAAAATTCCACGTGTTTTTAAAACATATTTTCGCATAAAAAAATAATAAAATTATTTAAAATCGTCAATAAGTGGAAACTATTTATAGATATAAATGCAAAATCCAATAATTTGCATTTCTAAGTAGCTATCACCATAGCTTGATAAATTAACGCAATATTAAAATTCGTTGTAAATTATAAGTAATAAATATAGAGATAGTAGTTTTTGATCTGAACATATATAAAAATATCCTTAAAAATTTAGAAGCATTAATTTAAATTGATTGGGAAACAAATTTTTGAAAAATTCTATATGGTTCATCGCTTTTCTTACAACTGTCTTATATTGGAGTTCTTGGCACTTTCATATTTGTTATTAGAAATGGCCAATTATTTTCTATCAATAATTAAATAATTATCAATATTAAATTCTAATTATTTTTATTTATAGAACTGCATACATAAATACCTACTCAATACCTGAATGGAACTAAAACTTTTACTATTGAATCAAAAATTAACCCAATATATTCAAAATCTTCATGATTTGACTATTTTTTTAGAATGTTCCTTTGTACAATTTTGGAACAGTAAAAACTGAAATTAGAATAAATTTTATTTACAAAAAATATGGACAAATGCAGCATTTTTACAAAGTTTGAATGATGATATAAATATTCAACAGGATAATCACTTTGTTCGAGTAGTTTTGTCTATTAAATGATTATTCACTTTTTATGCTAGCAAGCACTTTTGTCTCAATATTTGTAAAGATGGTACTATTTTGCACTACATCACTATTTAAGTTTTTGCTGAATTTGCTGAATTATCAGGTTTTTTAATTTTTGAGAAATCGGAGATATACTGTCTTTTACTCTATCCACTTGTGCCAAAATTGCTCCATAAGTTTCAAATTTGGATTCTTTGTTAATTGCATAGTTCAAAACAGCATTTCCAAGATTTAGACTACTTTTGGCTAAAGGTTGAAGAATTCGTGTAGTTTCAGTCAACAAATTGAGGGATTTATCTAACACTGAAAATACATTTTTTAATATTTTAATTTTGTGGACTCAATTATAAATAAAAGTTAGAAAGAAAGAATCTTCAATGGCCATTAACAACTTATATAAAAAAACTAAAGTTTACTTTTCGTAAAGATTTAACTTTTGTTGCTGTCAATGGCAATTTAATATATTTAGCTGATAAGCAAACTATCACATTTTTTAATTTTGGAGAAAATTATATTTTAAGTATAAATAGTCAAATTTTAACTTAATCTCATTCGTACATATAATTACTTAATATATTGCATGATTTATATAAGAATATATTATATATTTCCATAGAACATTTCTCTGATTCTAAAGATGTATATAAGACACTTTTGAAACAAATATATTTTTTTAAAATTTGGAAATAAAAATTTGTTGATTTCAATTCAACCCTCTGCCAATAATTGATAAAAAAGAAAGTTTTGATGCAGATTAAATGATATCAAATTATTGCTTAACTTTTAGATAATTGCAAGATTTAGAGTTGATGAGTTTTACTGACTTAGATTAGCATAATTAAATATTATTTATTTAGCCTTTATAATAATAACATTTTACGTAGTATGGTATTTTATTAGAAATAATTTTGAAAACATAAATACAGTTTAATAATATAATCATAATTGATAATATGCCAATTAAAAATATATCACTGCTAATTTGTTCAAGGTTTAAACAATCCAGACAAATAAGCTTTATGAAAGATTAGGCATTAATATAATAAAAAAAAATTAATTCGGTTATATTTTAAAATATATTTATATTTGTATAATTTATTTATAGTAAATTACTAAAATTTTAACCCTTACACAGGAGGGACACTGCTGTACGGGCCAACAAACAGCCAAAATGAATGCTATAAATCATATATAAGGCTTTACTCTAAATATGAATAACAATATATTTTTAAATTAATAATTACATTTCTGAAGAATAAGCATTTTCAAACAAAAATTCGAATTCTTAATAATTTATATCAGAGTGAAACACTAAGCAACTCTGGACGTCGTCAATGGACGACACTTGTACACACACGTCATCAAATAGAAAGAGTTAATATAATATACAACAAAAAATCAATAATATTCATTAATCATGAAAAGGGGTAATTTTTCATGTCAGTATTGATTACCATACCAGTTACCATACTCCTGAAATCAATGTTATTTTGGGCATTTAATTTTGAATGCAGTTTGTGACTCTTCATAACATTCTTCAAACTTATGTATAATATTATAACTAAAATTTAGAAGTTCTTTTAGCACGTTTCACTTGTTTCGATTTCGATGTCGACCTGAGTTTTTTAGCGACCAAATCCGAAGAATCACTTTTATCAAATGCAGCATCTCCTATATTTTCATCATCAAAAATAAGATATGGTGTCGGAGGAACATAAGAATACACATTCGGGTTAGAAACATCATTTTTAATAATCTCTCTCACTTCATAACTTGGTGCAACATTTGATTCATCTTTATCCTTCCTAGGACTTTTCCTGTTTTTAGCTAAAAAGGCACCAGTGGCACTCTGATTTGCTTGCTTTCTTGGGACTTCTTTAGGAACCACTTTTCTGACACCTTTTTGTGCATTTTTACGTGGAATTTGTTTAGCATCTGTTGAAACCAAGGCAAAGATAACCAGTACCAAGACTAATATTATAAATTTCATATTTCTGGCTATTGGTTCTCACACAAACTTATGCACTAATAACCGACACCTATTGTAGGACTTATATATGTAAAATTATGGTTTAGTAGTAAATACCTGCCTGTTTACGAATTTCACGAAGTATCTACGTCAAAAATCGATAACACAATTTTTCTATGAATTTTTATCATTGGAATTAATTATATGACGTTTTAATGTAAATAAAACAGTGCAGTACTTAACGTATCAGTAAAATAAATTTAATCAGTAAAATTATTATAGTTCATTTTAATTTTAATGAACTATAATAGTTAAAATCTAGAATATTTATTCTACGCATGTAATTTATTTTTTAGATTTGTTCTTTTCTTAGTACATATACCTATAGTTTATATCGAAGAATTTTAACGATATTAATGATCCTAAAATAATACTAAATATTTATCTATTTGTGTAATTAATAATAATTATTTTAGGCACTGTTTTAAAATTTTACATTGCGGTTTTTAAATTTAAAAATAATGGTGTCTGGATTGATTTGCGAACAAAATGTGTATATTTGTAATCTTTTTACACAGTTATCGTTAATTTTTTGGGGTAATGGATGTATAAAATAATTATTTGTACAGCTTAGATTAACTATGAATACGATATTTTAGTTAGTTGTAGAAAGTCCTTTATAAAGTACTAATATTTTTACAAAATGAAATTGTAAGAATTATTGCTTTTGGTGGATAATTAGATAATTTTTTATTCATTTGTTGATTGTGCAATGTAAACTAATGTTTGTTTAGATTTTAATGGTACAGTTCATTCGAATATATTGAAATTCATTTATCAAATTCAAACTTTCATTTACATTTTAAAAGTAATTTTTAATAACAAAGACTCACTAAGAATCAAAACCAATTTTTAACTAATGATTTTTTTGGCACCAAAATTTAACACATAAAATATTTTTCTCTAGTACCTACTAAATGTTTTGTCTTTTAATTTTCATTTAAATTATCAGTTTTATTATCTTTGAACGTCAAATATTTATGATACTTGTTCAAAATATTTATCACAGAATAACAATGCTTCTAAAATTATTTATTGTTCTGAGAAATATTAGAATGCAAAAATAGTTTTGAATTCCAATAATACTTTGATTTTTCATTTTGTTAAGAGATGTTTCAATTCGACTTATCAGTAAAAAGTCTAAAATTCATTATTGAAATTTTTATTATAAATGTAAAATATACTATATATTTATATTATATAATTAATTATAGTTTTTGGCTAAATTTCTGAATTAATTAGGTTCTGTTATAATTTTTATTAATATTGCATAATTAATAAAATAACTGAGTACCAAATAGAAAAACAATTTAACACAGAAAAATTGTACTTATATAAATTATATCTTTAATTGATTTGGTCACAAATATTATCATTGCTATGAAATATTAAGAATATTTGAATGATTTATATATTTTAGATAGTATTTTGTGAATTTATTGATTGATATCTTTTTGCAAATCACGATGTTTGATACGATTTTTGCAAAAAAATTAAACGTTACTACATTTTGTCAAAACAAATAATATGATTTTCAAATTGTTCAAATCGGACGCTTCGTTCTCTCAAAAACTGAATTATCATTTTTAGCTCATTTTGCCCCTAATCAGCACGTCTCCTTATCAATACAAATCAAATGTTTATTAAATTATTCAAATCGGTTGATCTATGTTACCGAAATCGTCGTCGAAAATTTGCATCCGTGTACTTACACACACATACATACATTTTTCTAAGGTATGCTAAAATGTTCAGAAACCTCTAAAACGTAATGATATATAAGATTTTCATTTTAGATTTTTTTGCGATTATAAAAAATATTTGCATGTATCAAATAAATAATTTAAACTCCATTATTGACTACTGAAATAGTATAATTGAAACAACTTCCTTAACTGTAAAGTCGGTTCTTAGAAGGTAATCGACGTTGAATTATGCAAAAGGAATAACGTTAGTCGTTCGATTAATTTTATTACGATTGATCTATAAATCTCCTAAATATTGGAATTGTATACCGGTGCAATTGAAGTGGATGTAATTGCACAAAAACTGGTCTGAAATAATAAGTAGAACGGTAATTGAACAATGCAATCCGAGTGGATCTTATTAGACAAAATTTCATTTCGTCCAAATGATATTATTGGGTATCAATAGTGAACTTATGGAGATCAATTTGAGAAATAGACAGAGGGCTAATGGCATATGTGGAAAATAGAGTTTTGTATGCAATTTGCAGCAAAATTCTAACAATTGATTTTGAATATTTTTACTGCATTTCATATTCAAAAATTTTAGAAAAATTTAAAAAAATGGATTTAAATGTTTAACTTCCCGTAGGATAAGTTATAGCAATCGCAAAAAAATCGATGAAAAATTTTGAATGAAATGAAAATTTTATATATCTTTACGTTTCAGATATTGAACATTTTTGCATATCTTAAAAAAATGCTTGTGTGTGCGTGTGTGTATTTGTGTATATGTGTGTGTGTGTGCGGATACAAATTCTTTTCGGCAATTTCATGAACATGAGTCAACAGATTTAAATAAATAAAAAAAACATTCGATTTGTATTGATGGGTAGACGTGCTCATTGGATTTTGCCAAAAGCAGGTCTAGTCGTTTCAAAAATACAATTAAAAATGCCAAAAATAGTAGTAACAATAGCCCGATTTGAATGATTCATAGAATATTTTGTTTATATCGAAATGAAAAACTGGATAAATTGTTATAAATCCGATTATCAATTTATTCTCTATTATTTATAAAAATATGCAACTTTGTAATACTTAATAGCTATGATGATCGAAAACATGTAGAGTTCCTCTAAACTTCCAAAAGTGTCAGATATATATTTCTGAAAAAGATATATCTTCGGCATGATAAAGCTAATAATAATATTGCTAATAATAATCTATAATAATTATATTTCTATTAATATATAATATAATGTTATTATGAAACACGCCTAAATAAATATTGTTTTCACTTTCACTTTTCATGTAATTGTGTTTGAAGAGCTTCATGTAATTAAAATTAACATACATTCATTGACTGCTTGTTTTTTTTACTATTTCGCTGGCGATACAGTCTCATTCTATGAGCAGCTGTAATAACTGTCTTGCCTATAAAAATAATTTTCAAATTTTAATAACCTCAAAATATATAGTAACCACGAGTGATACAAATTACTTCAATAAACTTACGTTTCTTACACGTCAGATTTTATGTAAATGATATCATCGAGAGCAACGCTTTTTTCGTTGCATTTGTACGGATTTACATCCTAGTCGCGTCTAAAGAAGTTTAACTTCGAATATTCAAAATTTTCCAAAAATTTCAAAATATATTGAAAAAAAAAATTAAAAAATTCTCAAAAATCTAATCGTTTCAAAGTTTTCATATTTTGAAACTTTTTTGAAAATTTAAATTTTCGGTACGGAAAGTTCCAGCAATTAGCCTCAAGACACAATGCCACACACAATTTATCTATCAGCGCTATGTCTATTATTTTCTTCAACACAAAACGCAAAATATTCCAATTACAATGTCTATGTTTCTGTAGATCTCGTTTATAGAAATAGATTAGTCTTCTTCACGATCCATCGGAAACTAGGTGAACGTAATTCACCATTATTGAAAATTATTACAACAGTTACACGACTAACAAGGATAAAATAAAAATACAGTGACTTAGTTATAAGTTGAAGAAAAAAAATAAAATTATTAAATCTAACTAATATTTGATAAACTCATATTAACGAGCATTTGGATATGCAATATACTTTGTTGTCAGATTGCATAGTAGAGCGAAATAATTGTAGTAGCAGTAGTGTAGTAATTAACTAATAGTAGTAAAAAATATTGTAAAAAAATTGAAGATGAAAGAAATTTAAAAAATATTTAAATTTAAGGCTTATATAATGTAGAATGAAATATGTATAAATGATATGTAACTTATGGCAGGAACCCCTGTCTGACTGAAATAAGAAAATATTATGTCAATAAACGAAAAAGAAATTTCGTCATCTCGAAACAATAATGTGGAATAACATATAGGAATTTCATATCAAAATGCACGAATTTGAAAAATATTGATATGTACAAATTTACATCCTAATAGAATTAGTAGAGGCAAAGCATGGATCTTTGCCTTTTTATTTTTTCCAACTGATCTCTGGAAATCTCTAATACTATACAATGCACAATAAAGGTAAATTTATTCTGTCAAAATAATTTATATTACTCTTAACTGTACTAGAAGTTAGATTCACATCAAAAAGCACAGATCAATAAATTTAAATGATCGTGATCTTCTCGTTCCTTTCTCATTGACTTAGTTCTATATTATGAAGTCAAGGTCGATGTTTATATTTTAATAAAAATAAAATATAATGTAATTGAAAATAAATATAAAAGTACATTTAGATGCCAACTTTTGGATGAAATAGAATTTATTGGTAAAGCTATGTTACGAATCTATTTTCATATGAGTTAGTAGTGAAGAACAATCAAAAAGCTATGTATTTGCTGTGCGATCAGACGTTTTCCATGAAAAACCTATCTTCACATATGTGTTATCAATAAGACTTCAGATAGTGGCAGTTATGATAAAATTGTTAGTTAGTGCGTTTTGTAGGTTAGATTTTATGTGTAAAACGCCTGATCGCACAGCAAATACATAGCTTTTTGACAGTTTGTTAATACATCTCATACCGAGAGAGACCCGTAATATAGCATTACCATATTTTATCCGAAAATTGAACCCTTAGTCTTAAATATGCCGTTTTCGAAAAATTGTCAATATCACAAATTATGTGATTTTAAAACCAGAAATTATAGTGGTTATTTACTTGCAAGTATGGCAAAAAATTACTTCTGATTATCTAATAAACTTGTAATAAAATTTCAAGAAAAATATCAACTACCAACAATTTAAAAAAATTATATGCAACTAGCAAACCGGGCGAACTCCGTTTCACCACCAGATGGTTTCATTTTATGTAACATTTTGTTTGGTGATTAAAGATAAAGAAAAAAATTGCCTGCTGTTGAAATTGAATAAAAATTCGCACAATACAGGTGATTGATTTGATTGAAATGTTAAGAAACGAATAACTTTTTTTTTACTTTTTTTGTACAATTTCACAGTGAACACAATGTCTGTTTGTCACATGAAATTAAGCAGAGAACAATTAGTAGCTATCAAACAAAAAATATTGGTTTGTAGTACATGCTAAGTATCTTAGATGACGCTGTATGTAAAAAAGTGTTTTTCGCTTTTCTGTTGAAATCTTTCTTGAATTTTTTTTCCTATAAACCTCACGGAGTCTAAGACCTTTCCAACGAATGCAAAATCGTCGAAATCGGTTTGTGCGTTCTGGAGTTATATCGTCAGAAAGAAAAACCCGAGTTATTTTTATATAATAAACTAGCAAACCCGACGAACTCCGTTTCGCTACCAGATAGTTTCATGAGGAAGATGAAGAAATTTTTTGTTTGTTTATATTTGAAAAGGAAAAATTTGATTTTATTATACAACAGTAATGAATTTATTTCGATTACAAAAATGAAGTGTTTTTTAGTTGAACTTCTCTAAGTAAATGAAAGTGAATGCGCAAATTATCTGTTTCATTGAAGTGCTCTTTGGTAAACCACATTTTTGTTTTTTGGTCTGACGTTAACACAAACAAAGCGGATGGTTTTTCAACTCGTGAACAGACAACGTATAACTGCCCATGTGAAAAACAATGATTTTCTAAATAATCTATTTGGAATTTATCCCGCAAACACTAAGCAAGGCGAACTGGAAATTGCAATCGTTTGAAGTCAGTCGGAATCATTGGTATGTCACCAAATTTGATTGAATGGTGAAATTCAGGGCGTGTACATCATTATTCTTTGCGACAAGAGTTGCTCGTTGACTTAACCAAGCATAATTCTGATAATTCTCACTAATGTCATTATTCGAATTTTTAATTACAGTGCGTGAAATTCCAGCACCTTGCATTAAGGCACGAGATCATGCACAACTAATTTTCTTAGCTATAAACCTTGCGGAGCCCAGACCTTTGCAACAAATGCAAAATTGTCGAAATCGGTTCGTGCGTTCTGGAGTTATTTCGTCAGGAAGAAAAGGAAGAAAAGACTTATTTTCATATATATAGAAGATAATTATTTAAAACAGTTATTGATTATTTTTATTACTCTTATTTGTAATTACGGTGCGTGAAGTTCCAGCAATTTGCATTAGGGCACGATGCCATGCACCACTAATTTTCTTAGCTATAAACCTTGCGGAGCCCGAGACCTTTCCAACGTTCGTACGTTCTGGAGTTATTTCGTCAGGGAGGAAAACCCTACTTATTTTTATATACATCGTATTTATTATTTTATTATACTCGTATATTTTTATATACTCGTATTTTTATATAGAAGATAACGATTGAACAATTTCGTAGACCCAATTGTTGATTTTTTTATTTGTAGAAAAATATTTTTATTATTTGTTAATTATTTTGAATATCACATTAGTATAGATATTATTTATTTTTCATCTTTCTATTAAATGCAAAGATTTTATTTCAAAGTACTTAAGATAAAAATGGTTCTAAAATAGTATCATAATTAGTGTATTACTATCACATGATGAAATTTGAGAATACATACTTTCAAATTGAGTAACTAACAGTAATTCATATTTGTTTTTATAACTCTAAATCTAAATTTCTATAGCTCTTATTTAACAATTACATAACTAATTTTATTTGTTTTTAGCTTAACAAGTTTAAATTATCTCTGTTATTTTTAACAAATTCTAATATTCTGATGAAATGTCGAAAATGAATTTTTTTTATATTTCTGAGCCTTGAAAAATTGAATTAATGTATCACTTATAGATAAAAGAATTTTTTAATTACTTTAAACTTTTACTCAAACTATAAATGCTATCAAATTCAGAATTTTTTAATTTTTCACAAAAAAATCTATGTTAGACTAATTGGAATACAAATAGAAAAGTTCTAAAATAGTGTCACATAAGCTTTCTTATACACTAAATTCATGAAAATGATAATACATAGTTTCCAAT
>NW_020539726.1:27453596-27475503 GCF_003426905.1 Ctenocephalides felis
GGGAAGTTAAAAACTAGTTATGATATCAATTAATAGTTTAAAAATACAGACCGTGAATAATGCTAATATTTTTTAAATTAATAACATAAAAACAATTTTATATAACTTTATATTTTCGGCAAGTAGTATTTGTTTTCAAACAAAAATGTCACAAACTCGAGAGAATGAACCACGGATTGTTCCTCCAGTTCCAACCTCGTCGGACCATTCATGTTCTTTATTAAGGCGGCAGTGATTTTTGCTTTATGAGTTTGATTCAAGCCCACGACATGGGATATTTTTCTTTTTAGTCGATTAATCGGACCATCGACCATCTGGTCGCAACCCGAGAAGAGACCAGATGACCCAGATAATTGTTGAGGATTAATTTACACGCGAGGGACAATTTGACGTAAATTATATTAAAATTATGATTATTTAAACGAAAATTTCAATATACATGTAGAAGCGAAAGATGAGACTTTCGAGTAATTTATGGATTGAATTTGCTGTAACCAGCTCTCAGATTTACAGTGCGAATGCACAATTTCTATCGTCCGAATCAAACTCATGAAGAGTATTTATGTCAATCATAGCGTGAGTAGTGCTGGTGAATTATTGGTTAAAAAACGGAGGTTCATTCAAAAAAAAAAAAAATTATAACTACACTTTACTTATTTGTAATTTTTATCTTACATTTGGTTTACATTACAAACATTTTATTGAAAGTGAAATTCATGAGCTATTATACAATTAAATGTAAGAACGTAAAAAGAGTTTTGTATGACAAGGAAAAACTATTCTCAAAATAAACAGTAGAAAATGTAGCTAAATTACTTCATATCAAGTATATTATTTCAAAATTTAGTGAGGTTGATACAACTTGCTTCAAGGTAAAATGCCACTTACATCTACTTATTTTATACAGTCAGCCTCAAAATATCCAAAACAGCTTAACTTTTGGGAATGCATTTTGTTTTTCCAATTCTTCCAATATTCATTTGCATCAATAAATATAATAATCAATTATAATTGTTTTATAATTCATATGGCAAGAAATATGACATCTCGAATTTCTTAATAATGAACTTGTTAATCAAAATGCAATTTTCATCAGTATGCATTGGAATGCGACGATATTTTATAAATATCGGTTATATTTAGTTGAAGGGCTGGCAAGATTTGGTATTTTAATTTCAAACATGATTTTTGGTAAAAAAACATAGATTGAAAATTTATTGAAGTAAAACTTGTTTAGGCGAGACTGGGGGTAACTCTGCAAAAATGCAACGGAAATGCGTTACGTCACAAATACTGATTCGTCATTGGCCATTGATGTGGCCATTTGAAATGTTTGGTCGAGATCGCCTTGTAGGCATGTATTTTATTGTTCATAATTGCTAGAGATCTTTAAGATAATTGCAATGGGGTTAATCAGCGAAAATGCAACGGAAATGCGTTACGTCACAAATACTGATTTATCATTGGCCATTTGAAATGATTGGTCGAGATCGTTTTGTAGGCATGTATTTTATTGTTCATAATTGCTATATATCTTTAAGATAATTGAAATGGGGGTGAATCAGCGAAAATGCAACGGAAATGCGTTACGTCACAAATACTAATTTGTCATTGGCCATTGATGTGGTTATTTGAAATGATTAGTCGATATCGTCTTGTAGGGATGTATTTATTATTCAGAACTGCTGTAATTAAGGTCATTGCGATCGAAAATATTTTTATAGACAATACAATTTTCGCAGTAGTATTTATTGCTATAGATATGTATATAGATTGTCATTCAGCTGATCGAAGCACATGTACGATGGCAATTCCATGAAAAAATGTTTTACTTGTAGTTTATTAAAACAAGTAATTGAACGTATTTACAAAAAAATAACTACCTTTCATGTGTATTCATTCTAACAATAAAGTTATCAAATATTTACCAAATCTTATATATAAATGGAGCTCGATATTATGTTAGATTCGTTAAAACTCAAAATCGCTGAACCGATTTGGCCAGTTTTATTCTTGAAATATTTGTGCTAATACAGAAATTGTGCAAAATGTGAAAAATTATTTCAAAGCAGCGTAGAAACTTTACAATTTTAATTTAAATTTATTGTAGAAGCGTAATTTAAAATGAAACAATTGCTGGCGGCACATACGTCAAATGTAACTTTTGACATTTTAGATTAATATTATTTGGTAATAGTAAGTAGATTTTTTCTATACATAGTAACATTATTAAATGGGTTGCAAGTGTTTTTTTTTAGTTTATATGAAACTACAATTTGTGGCTTTGACACTTTTTTTTTAAAATCTAATTTTTTTTGAAGTCTGTACTTGGGACATTTTGCCGAATAACATGTTTCTAGGTATATCTGATATCAATTTAAACTAGTATTTAATAATAATACTGTTTTTTCAATGTTTGATTGATACTTTGAAGGACCACAGATTTGTTGTAAAACATTTTAATTGTAATATTAATCATGTGTTTATTTTAATATAACTACAAATTGTATTTGTATTTACAATATTTTCAAAGTTTAATTGAATTGTATTGATTGATTTAATTTTATGTTTATTTTTTTTAATACAAATATATGGCATGCTTTGATTTTGGCGTGAACAAATACAAAGGCATTACTTGCAGTGGCGATTATAAAATTGCTATTATGAGATGATTTTATTGGTATGTAATATTATAGCTTCTTACTTTTAACCCTTTCCACTCGGATGCACCATCAACTTGAAGAATTTTGAACAGTAAGTTTACTAAGTTGAACAGTAAGTTTACTAAGTGTTCAATGAAATTAAATTATTTTTCACGTATTGTTTTTTTTATATTTTTGAATCGTAATTTTATTTGCAGAATAGTACTTTTGGGACGGATATGTTTAGAAAAATAAGTTTCTATCATTAGAGTATCTGTGTCCCAGACTAATAAATATTACCCAACTCCCTGTCTATTATTTTAAATTTTGCCCAAGGTATGAAATTATAACTCTCGTTACTCGATATTCAGCTTCATATTATTCGTATATGAAATGAAAAAGGTCACAATTAACACGATTGTGTTCTACAAACGAGCTGGACCGAGGCGATGACAATATAATTACAGGAGGCGTCGTCCAGCAATACTTTAATTTAAAAATACGATACAAATACCAATGGTAAAAAGTTGATTAATTACCTCAAAGAGCTCGAATGGTTTTCAGAAGAATTTATTATGATTTCGAGAAAGTCTTATGCAAAATATTAGCAACGGAATTCATTTCTTGTTAACGATGATCATTTATGTAAAATGTTAAGGTAATGGATGGCGCCTCTAACTATCTTGTCGTTAGTGATGAGTAATTTATTTTCATTTGTATTTTTGTTTGTTCTGAGCTAAACTTATCAGCACTAATCCCAATCAGTAGGAATCGATTGCTTCCCAAAAATGTTGACGAAAAATTGTATCCACACATACATACACACACATATATCTATTTTTTCTAAGGTATGCCAAAATGTTCAGATACTTCTAAAACATACAAAAATTTTCATTTTCGAACTGGCTTGCAAATAAATTTTAATATTTTCTTTTTTGTAGTACAAATGGTGAACTAGCAAAACAAAAAACTCTAAATATGAATGCATTGTTTTATAATAAATATATTCCAATCAGAAGTTTTAGTTTCGATTCCCTCCTCGGACAGCTTGATATCAAGCAGCAGTGATATCTATTTGCAAAATATAGATCAATAGCAAATAGCTATAATAATGAAAAAATATATCGTTTTTATTATAGATCAAATTTATCAAACAGCATATTAAGTTCTGTTTGCTACAAAAAATAAATTAAATTTTTTTACTCATGTTTTGATAAGTTTGTTTTATAGACCTTCATATAATGATTATGATTTGGGTTAAAGATCTACCCATTATAGATATATATTATAATTAGTAATTGTTGATTATTTGGTAACTTGTAAACAAATTAAATCTACAATATATATTGCACACTTTTATATTCTTTATATTGTTTGAAACTTCTAAACTGACTTGTATTATATTTTTTACGTTTTATTAAAAATCAATTTACTAAATTAAATTTATACCTAAAAATTTTGTAGAAATAATAATATTAAAATTAAAATTACAACTTCTATTGATGCAAACAGTTGAATTTTGAAATTTATTTAATAGCATTCATAGAAAAAGAATCAAATTGCAATATTTGAACTGTCATACTTCAATGTGAATTAAATTATAAAAATTTAGAATAAAAAAGCTAGCTCATAAATTTTTATGAAAACCTAATTAAGTTTTATTATATTAGAAATCCAACAAATCAAATTGAAATATTTGAACAATGTGTGTTTTTCATATATCTAAACATTAAAGAATTGAATTAGATTTTTTAAGTTGATATACTTTTAATGTTCATTTACATTTTTTTCATTATTTTTTTTATTTACTATGATTCAATTTTTAATTTTTTTTATTATTTATATTGGCATTGCTTACTTAGAGCATTTAGCTTATAATATTTTATTTTTATAATCTATCTCATTTTTATTCAAATCTGCCAAATATATTCTATGTTATCTTTATATATTCTACACTTGTATTTATTTTTTATATTTTTTATTTATATTATGTTCTATCCATTTTTTTTTTGTTTTTCACAAATAATTTCTTCATAATTTTTCTTACTTGTAATTTTTTATACAAATTCTACTCAACAAATCTCAAAATTTTAAGTCAGGATTCTATCCGAAATTCCTTGTCGTGTGAGTCGGACACGCTACTGAGTGAGCTAAGTCTGCCTCATGGATCAATTTAAAAAAAAAACTCACTAATTTTTAACTCAATCAGCTTTTAAATGTGCAGTTATAATTTTTTACTTATTTTTTTTTTATTTACTATGTGTGGGTAAAAATTTAGCCAATTTTTATTTAAAAAAATGTGGTTTGTTGAAATTTTTCAAATCATTCTGCTCAAATCAACGTTTCTAGTCTTTTAATGTCCAGTTATAATTTTTTACCATTTTTTTTTAATTTACTATGCGTGGGTTAAGATTGGAGCATATATATCCGTAATATGTGCCATAATAAAAGAAACAAGGCGAAAGACGTTCTGGATGGCTTTAGGCCATACACGTAAACATACAATTATTGAGTGATTTATAGTTGCGATCGTAAAAGTGAAGAAAAATCTTAAGAACATTGAATAGTTCACTTTTACTCTCTTATTTAACGACCCACTAATAAATTATAGAATAGTTAGTATTGCCTACTTTATGTTTGCCATATCGAACTCATACTGTTCTCCATGGTCAACATAATTGCATTGATTTATTTATGATGGCATCGTCAGCGAAATATGTAGATTTTTATGCAAAACTGCATTTTGTGTTTTATTCGAAGTATATTTTCAGATATTTATACGAACTTTCAAGAAAAATTCTGAAAAACCATATGCGTCCTAATGAACCAATCTGTTTTTTACTGTTTTTTGGAATCTGTTAGCAATTCGTGGTTTATTTTTTTCTATAAGACCATGATATATATCGCCAAAAAAAGTTCCTAGAAATCGGCTTAATTTTTTTTTTCAACAGATAATTACAAGAAAACGGCTCGGTAGATTTTCACCTAAAACTAATCAGTGTCATTCTCAACTAATACCTTTCGAACAGTTTTTGATTTCTTAAAATCGATTTGGTAGTAAGAGCTTGAATGTGGACGAAAAGTTTAACACTTTTTTCATCCTTTGATCATAGCACAAAACTGACAAACGATAATCCTCATCGAGATACATCAAATGGTTTTTGAATTTCTGAAATCGGTTCAGGGGTTTTTGAGCAAACGTCGATGAAAGGTCTAATTTTGACAAATGTCAAAGAAACGATACTAATTTTTGCAAACTTTGATGAATTTTTAAAATTGAACGACTCGCCGTAGGGCCGTAATATTTTAGTATGATCTATAAAACTATGGTAATTACCATGAAAAAAGTCATAAAAATCGTAGAAATTTTTTTTTTTAACACTTTATTACAAGAAAACGGCCCGGCCGATCTCTATCGAAAACAAATCAGCACGGTGCCCAACCAATGTCTTTCGAACGGTTTTTGAATTTTCAAAATCGATTCAGAATTGCGGGCTAAAACGTGGACAAAATATTTTTCACTTTTCTGTGATTTACAAAGAAACGGCTTTGCTGATCGTCGCGCAAAATTGATAAACGCTAGTCCTCATCGAGATACATCGAATGGCTTTTAAATTTTTAAAATCGATTCAACCGATATTGAAAAAAAACGTCGATTTACGGCAAAAAATTGAACACACACACGCATACTTTCTCCAAATTTGGTCTCATTCGATTCAGAATGGCTTGAAACGTCGAGAAAACATAAAATTAGCGAATCGGATTTTTTGATGAAAACATAAACTTCTTGTTCGCGAAGTTAATAAAAAATGTGTTCAAATCCTCACGAATTAAGCTTAAATTTTCAACGGATCAAATAATAGAATAGAAGTTTATTGTATTAACTGATCACACATGATATTTTTATTGGTTCCATATACATGTATTCTCTATAACTGTTGTTATTAAATTTTTACAAATCATATAAATCCATTCCCATGAAATCCGTTAACACAATTGATAATATATCCAATAAACAAACTGAAATTAATACCAGACAATAAAACATAATGAAGTGAGTGAATAAAACCATTACTCGATTGCTTATGTTCTGCTATAAGAACAATATGTTTCAAATTGCGCCATTCTCATTTTCTTATTTGAAATTAATAGTCGATGTGTACCGAATATCATTACTCCGAGCGTGTGTAATATCTCAAGTCTGAGGAGTCGTCTGAAAGCGACGGGTCACAGGTCGTAAATAGGAGGAAGAAGAACTTGTATCGAGAAAACGCTCGTTTGGCTTTGGCTTAAAATTAAATCACGCACTTGCGAACTTGCCATCAGGATGGGAAGTAATTATCGATATTTTGAATGAAATATCGATATTGTACTAAATACTTGTGATATCGATACATTCTTGAGACTAATTGGCTGATTCTGCCACACAATAGACCAATGTTATGGCAAGGCCATGTTACGCCCAAACTTGCATACTTCATGTTATTTAATTATACTAAATACTGACAAAATTGCTGTGCATACAGGCGTTTTACACATTACACATAAACTGCAACGTCACTAGTATGTTATGAAGCTGGATCAGATAGACCCTGCAATCTATGATCGTTTTTTGACATTTGTGCGGTTAAGTTTTGTATCTGACAACATGAGACAAACGCCTGACTGCACAGCAACCACCTGACTTTTGTTAATATTTAAAACGAATTAGCATGGAAAGTTCTTCATAATATAGTCTTGCTATAACATTTGCCATCTTGCCAGTTTAGGATTATAAAATTGTAGCAAGTTGTGCTTTAATTTGAGAGTCACATATGAAAATCAAATGGACTAGCGTATAAGAAACAAGTCAACACAGGTTTTGGTCAAGAATATATAATTATAGGTATCTGCTTTATTTACAAAACAACTAATAACTAGGGATGCATGGCATCGTACCATAATTAAATATTAGAGGGAAAAAATGTCATTATTAAATATTGATAAAAGATAATATAACATTTGTTTTTTAAATAAATAATTTTAATTTCTATATATTTTATCGCTCATATATTATATAGCTACGACCTTATCGCAAAAAACACTTAAGAATGTTTACATTAACAAGAGATACTGAATGAATCCACCTGAGGATTTGTTCTTTCTGCAAAAAACTGAATAGTCATTTTTTTGCACTTTTTGCCTCGTATCTTGAAAACGGTTGGACCTGCCTTTGCATACGTCTTCTTATCAATAGGAAATCGAATGTTTTTTGAATCATTCAAATCTTTGCGATTACTGTAACTCACTCTACGTTTTATTCAAAGGTATACAATTATGAAAAATCTCCAGACATTTTGCTCTTTAAGTTGTTGTTAATTAATGGTGTATTTTATTTGACTTTTATTTAAATGTTTTTAAATAGCAGTCTAGATCTAAACTTTCTATAATCAATTGTGAGAGCAATTCAAATTACTCAAATAAGGATTTTATAAAACTTAATAGTTGTCCCAATGGTGTGTTTTCATATAAGAATCTTATTCAAATCCCTTTTACTACTGATTATATAGTTTGATTGTTTGCAGAATTTTCCTATTATCACTTATTACTAAAATCATGTTTTAATCAATATTTTATAAAAATGGATATCATGCCGCTTGATATCAGGACATTGTAATTGTAAATGTAACAATTCTAAAGATATTTGGTTATTGGTAAAATTTCTTCCAGCTACTGATTTGTTGTTTGTTTTATTCGAGTCGAAAACCTTAGTAGGTGAATTTTAATTACTCTGCGTAATCTTGCTGTTGGAAATTATTTAAATTGGAGCAAAAATTTCAAATATTTTATATAATCTGCACATTTTCCAACAATCCAAACACACATATATTTCTTTCTTCAATAAATTTTTTCGTATTTTTTTGTTGGTTTTGCAAAATTGCTTTAATGCTCCATGTTTTTTTTACATAAAGGCCAAAAGTTTTTTATTCCTGGCCTAATTTTTATCGCTTCATTACCTCAAAATCTCTCCAAATCTCCATTAAATTTTCGATTTGACTGGATCATTTAACCAAAATCGATAATTATTGCTTATTTCTCAACCTTAACTTTGAATCTGAAACTGAGGGGACGCACCGTGCAGCATTGCAACATTATGCGTAAAAACATTACGTAAAATTACATGCCACGTTCAAATATATTTATGTTCCGACAAAACTGTTTTCTTGTGCCTTATGCCGATGCCAGTGGGTTGACAACTTGCAAACATTCCGTTTTTGTTTTGATATATTATTGTAGGCAGTCGTTTATTCCGAAGATGTATGGCTAATGAGTAGTAGGACCTTAGAGTAAATGATAGATATTTTATGTAGACGACTTTTTTATAAACTCTATTATAAATATCTTAATGTTTTAGGAAGCGTTTGATTTCAAATTTTCGGAAGTTTGTGATCCATCTCTTTTAAGTAATCGATTCACCACATTGCGAATAGTTTTAGGGTAAGTTACATGAACTTCCTATGTGTGTAAATAAGAGATTTAATCAATAAAATATAAAGTATTGAGTGATTAAAAGTATTAAGAGTGCATTTATTGCATATAATTGAAAACGAACAAACGCGTTAACTCGGAGTATTTTCTAAAAGCAAATTTTTACAAATCAATAATTTTTGTAAATGAACCAGTTTCCGTAGGACTTTAATGGTTTAGTATATTCATTAAGACCAAGTACTCTATCGTTATACCAAGTATATCGTCTAATTTTAATTTTAACAAATGTCAAAAAACCTACTCATTTTCTCACACTTTGATGAATTTCTGAAATTAAACTACTTGTCGTAAGGCCGTAATATTTCAGTAAGTTCTATAAGACCATAATATATATCGCAAAAAAAAGTTTTATAAAAAGCTGCTCCATTTTTTTTTTCAACAACGAATTACAAAAAAACGGCTCGGTAGATTTTCACCCGAAACTAATCAGTATCATTCCTAACTAACATGTTTTGAATAGTTTTTGATTTTTTAAAATCGATTCGGTAGTATGGGCTTGAATGGGCAGATCGTCGCAGAAAACTGACAAACGATAATGCTCATTGAGGTACATCAAATTGCTTTTAAATTACTGAAATCGGTTCAGAAGTTTTTGAGCAAACGTCGATGAAAGGTCTAATTTTGGCAAAAGCCAAAAAACGATACTAATTTTAGCAAACTTTGAAGAATTTTTAAAATTAAACGACTTATCGTAGGGCCGTAATATTTTAGTATGATCTATAAGACTATGGTATCTACTGTCAAAAAAAAAATCATAAAAATCGTCGAACAAAATTTTTTTAACACTTTATTTCAAGAAAACTGCCCGGCCGATCTTTACCAAAAACTAATAAGCACGATTTCCAACCAATATCTTTCGAACAATTTTTGAATTTTCAAAATCGATTCAGAATTGCGCGCTAAAACGTGGACGAAAAATTTTTCACTTCTCTGCGATTTTCAAAGAAACGGCTTGGCTGATCGCCGCGCAAAGTTTATAAACGCTAGCCATCATCGAGATACATCGAACGGCTTTTAAAGTTTTTAAATTGGTCGGCAAAAAATCTGCTCACACACACACACATACTTTTTCCAAATTTGGTCTCATTCGATTCAGAATGGGAGAAAACATAAAATTAGCGAATCGTATTTTTTTATGAAAACAAACTTCTCCTTCGGGAAGTTAAATAATCATTTTCAATTTTTTTGCGATCACCATAACTTACTTTACGCAAAGTTCGTAAATCATAAAATATAAACCTTATCCTCGGCAATATTTTCCAATTCGATTTTGTAAGATTTAAAGCATCTGATTACATTCGAATTGAATACTACAAATCACGATCTATTATCTTCCAAGTGCTGAAAACAATATAAAAATCAATTCATCGACACTTGTCGGGGGATTCAGGTTCGTGGGAACCACAGTATGTGACTTCGCAAAAGCTGCGAAGATACGAATGTTATCTATGAACACATAATTTACTATCGCGGTGCATAGTTGCATAGGTGCAATTCATATATGTGTTGTACTGGTACTGGTTTTATACTCACACTTGCATTTAATGGAATAAGAGGATAGCTGATGTATGGATTATTAAAATAAGTTAATAATTAAAATATATTTAGGTTCATCTATGGCCAGAAAATTGACGGACTTATTCTGTGACACGACAGACCAATGTTATGGCAAGGTTATGTTATGAAGAACTTTCCATTCTAAATTATTCTGAATATTGACAAAAGCCATATGGTTTTTGTGTTGTCAAGCTGTTTTCTCAGGTTGTCTGATAGAAAACTTAATCTAGAAATCAAAAACATCAAAAAAACGATCTTAGATAACAGAGTCTTTCTGGCCCAGCTTCATAACATACCAGTAACCTTGCAATATATGTGTTAAACGCCTGAATGCACATGACATTTTGATAGTATTTAGTACGATTCAGCATAATGAATGCAAGTTGAAGCATAAAATGACCTTGCCATAACATTGGTCTGTTTTGCGTTAGAATCGACCCATTAGCTTAGTTGCTATTAACCAGTTAACTGTGTTCTGTCTAGTCAGGGGTTTTTCTCAGGTTGTTAGATAGATAACCTAGAAACCGCACATATGTTGAAAAAACTATCTTAGATAACAGGGTCTTTTAGACCCAGCTTCATAACATACTAGCAACCTTGCAATATATGTGTAAAACGCCTGAATGCACAGCAAATACATGACATTTTGACAGTATTCAGAATAATTCAGTAGCATTAATGCATGCAAGTTGGGGCGTAACATGATCTTGCTATAACATAACATTGGTCTGTCGTGCGCAAGATGCTTAGTGGCCTATTAGTCTAGTTGCTAACCAGTTAACTGTGTCGCTCACATCAAACAGTGTACACAATTTTGTATCGAATGAATGGAGCTGATGACTAGTATATTGTTTTCTTACTGGATGGTACTACTGCCGTCAAGCTCTCGGTCACCCGAGATCTAGGCGTGCGAAGATAGCCCGCGGAAGACCAGTGGTCTGGTCAAATAAATGTGCTAATAATTAGAAAAGTAACTAGTATTTTTGGACATCGACCCTCACATTATGAGAGTGTGAGCCTACAAATACGGTAATGTACACACTATCCTACTATCGCACAGGTTTGAATGCAAATGTAATGCGCAGATATAGGCGATCGCTGCGAACTTAGAACTTTGACCGTTAATAAGACGGTAAAGGAGGTGTAGGTAGATAGTCAAACTTTTAGATCGAATTTTGAAAATTGATTAAGTAAATATGGATGCACCGTTTTCTTAAAAACTGTCATATTTAACGTAGACTTGTCTTTGACAACAAACTAATCAACATGTCTCCATACCAATAGAAATCGGATCTTCTATTTAATCGATCTAATTCACGTCGTTGCCAAAAACTAATCAGCACGTCTCCCTATCAAAATAAATCGAATGTTTTTTGCATCATTCAAATCGGTTGCTCCATGCACGGGCAAAAAATTGTATTTACCTCACATACACATATTTTTTCACTGTAAGGTTTATGTTCAGAAATCCCTGAAACGTAAAGATACTGTAAATTTCATCATTCGTATTTTACAAAAATACTGTAAATTTCATTATTCGTTTTTTATCTAATCTAATAATATCAATAAGATAATAGGTTATTAATAATAGATAATAGATCTAATACCTATAAGTTTTTTTATATGTATAAATATATATAAAACCTAATCCACTCGAGTTTAAATTAATACTTCCGTTTTGAGGTCCTAATCTAATATTTCTAAGAATTATATGACATTTTGAAACTGCATTGTAAAGGTAAAATTTTTTATTTCAAGTTTTATAAAATTTGTGTAAACTTTGAAAATTTTGAAACTTTGAAACTTTTACAGACACTTTTCTACGCTTTAAAATTCTAATAAAATGCGGTATTCTTCCTCGATAGTTTTAAAAAAAATATTTTTTAATTTTGAAAATTATCAAATTGATTTTTTTTAAAACTTAGAATTTTTAGAAATATTAAGAATTTCTAAAAAAATCTGACACATTTCAAAAATTTGAAAAAATCGAAAATTTGTATTTATTGGAGTTTTTTTTTAATAGTTTAAAACAAGAACAAATGAACAAGTCCAATTGAAAAGTTCAGAACAAGTCACCTTGTTTTGAACCTGAAACAGTATATTTTTTTAATCATTCTGATATAATGCACCGTTCTCTCAAAAATTGCTGTTTGTGCACTTTCTTCTCCAAAATAATTTTTAAAACGGCAAAATCTAATCAGACCTAAATACGGAAGCTCATTACGAAATATATGAATTTTAAATAATTAGAGATGCCAACTTAATGGTTGACCTGATCTTTATTTTTCGTATATTTTCATTTAAAGTTATTACTTTTCTAATTGCAATGATATTCTAAGTCTTTCCAGTAACGAACAGAAGGGTCATTTCAGTAAAAAAATAGAAGAATCCATTTTATAGAAAATTTTGTGTTCACTAGATAGAGCTCTAGCTCTATTTCTTACATCTGTAAAAAATTTTCAATCTATGTTCTATTCTATCATTAGAAATCTACGTCTGCAAGATAGCATTAGTAAATAAGACATTGAATAAAATTATAAAATATTTTTAATGCATCTAACTGCTTGCAAAGCTGATTTGTTTAAATAATAAATTTGCAATTGATGATTTTGATAGGAACGAATAAATTATTTTGCTTCTGAATGTGCGAATTTCAATACAAAACGCGTGAACTATGCGGCGACCTGTGTAATTCTATATGAATTGCGTATCGCACAATCTTCCTACTGCATTTATCACCTCGACAATTAACTAATAAATCAAGACAAAGTTTGAGTAATTCAGTAAATCTTTAACTTGCTAATACTTCCTGAAACGGACGACTTTTGCCCAGCTCGACAGGTACTTACCAGCCAACCAACCAACTAATAATTCTTTTATTCAGGATTCTAGTTACATAAATATTTCTCTACGTACTACAGAGCGTTAACAGATTTATTGTATTTTGAAGATTATAACAAATGTTCAGACACTTTAGTAATTACTCTACGTAAATGTGCAAATCCGTAAGGTAGTCAGAGAATCAGTAACTTGAGTAGGGATTTAATATTTTTTTAAATGATTTGGATTTGTTTGACTTGTGTAATTTTTGTCTTCATTGGCATACAGAGAGAGTATTAATAATTCCATAAAGATTTTTTTCAATATTATTTTGTATCAATATTGTACAAAGTAACATCTATACATCAGTGAATCTATAAAATCTAGCCATAGCTATTATCTGAGGATTTTCAGGTTTAATTTGTTTTTTACATTTTTTAACTCTGCTACTAGTATACTTCAAAATTTTATTCAAAAAATTTTAGTCTTATCTTGGTTTTTGTCTAATTTCATTCAAATGTTGCCAAGTTAGATTTTTTTAATCTTCTAAACTTTCGCTTTATTTCCAAGTAGACTGATTAATAAAATTGCAAACAATGAAAAATGTTCCAGATTTTAACATTCATACATCCATCAGTCCTTTAAAATTCTTGCCTATTTTCTGCCTATTTTTTTGATTTTCGGGTTTTAATTTTATTTATTTCTTCATGTAATTAGTAGGTACTTTAAACATGTATTCAAGAATTTAAAATTTCGCTTTAGTTATCATATAATTTTAACGATTTCGTGTTCCAAATATTGCCAGTTATTTACTCATGTCATATATTTTTTATTTATTATTCAAACCAAACTGACTTCATTATTTGGATTTGCTGTAATATTCTAATCTTTAACATCATTTTTAAATAGACAGATTATAAACATTGCAAAATAATCGAAAATGTTTCTGCTTTTAACATCCACTTATCCATAAACCTATTAACAAACATAAATATTGTCTGACGATTTTTAGGTTTAAATTTCATTCATTTCTTAACTCTATCAGTACTTTAGAATTTTATTCAATTATTTGAAATTTTCTTCTAATTTTTACTGTTTTGTATTTTTAATATTGCCAATTATTTTCTAATGTCATGATTCTAATCAATAGTTACAACCAGACTATTTTCAAAAAAAAAGAAAAACTATTCGGTACATAAATATAATTTTCGTTTTTATATTTTATTGATTTAAAGAAAAGAATGCTTCGCAAAGTATTTTATTCAAAATTTGGAATACAATCATCAGTAAAGTCATCATCAATGACATTTTGCAAAAAATTCTGCAAAATCAATCTGTTTTGCTCCTGATATTGGAACTTACTGATCTTGTTTAGACATTAATAGTATTTTGCTTCTAAATACATAATTAGCAAGGATTTTGCAAAAAAAAATTATTATTATAAAAAAATTTAAATTGTGGTTTAGTATTTACTTTAGACTTTTTCTGGTAATCTTTGTCACAAGAAAGTAGTTGTTAATTTTTCTTAGAATAAATTGTTCTCCAGGTATTACTCTATTATTTCTATTGGTAGACGAGTAAGAACAAATCTAAATAAGAGATCTTAACTGATAAATTGTTACCTATTTAATATTTATATATGCATAGAAGCTAGCAAATCGTTTAGGATTCGCTGAGGTAGTTGTCTTGAATATTCTTGGTAACTTTTTGTATATTATTATATACGACTAATGAATTAGTACGTTTAAAATTCAAATTAAACTGATTCAGAAGTCACTTCTGTTAGATTTTCAAAATTGATTATGATTCTAATTAGATTTAATTATATTCTGATTAGATTCAGTTGTATCTTATATTTCGATATGTAGTATGTAAAATGGAGGCTCTACAATTCAGTAATTCACAATCTTAGCTAAACTTTTGTTCTAATTAGCCTCATTTGTTTGAAAAGAAGAGGAGCGAATGAGACTAATTAGGACGAAAGTTTACTTAACAGTTGGAATTACAGAATTCTAGAGCCTCCTCCCATGAAGTAATGCCCAACGGCGGTTTCCGTGGGGACAAAAGTCAAAAGATGAGCAAAAATTCTAGTATGTATTATGCACAGGCGGTGTTGAGCTAAACATACCCAGACAATAGACCTAGTCTGGTATGCGTAAACGCTTTTTGTTTATCATTATCATTTCCAGTTTATATGTATCTTTGTTTTGGACAATTTCTTTTAGGACACATTACTATTGGAGAATTGATTATTTAAGATAATAATTCATTAGAATGATAAATTTTCAAGAGGTGTTAATGCCATCGTTTAAATATCATAAAGTTAATCAAAAATGCTGCTATTGCTATTTAGCTTCAGTAAAGTGCATCACACTATCCAAAAGCATTTGGAGAATTTTTCATACACATACAATTTCTTTTAAAATAGTTGTTCTCTGTATAGTTTAGTATAAAGATGAGTGTGAATGTAATGTTAATTTTTTTCTTCAGAATATAGAATATAATATATATAGAACCGATAGAATGTTTGAATTCCATTTCCTTCTAGCACCGTTTGCCATATTTTGAAACATTTCCGATTGCCCACAATGTGAGTCATTTTTAATAACCTATTAGAAAATGTATTCAATCCAAATCTTCACTTAATTTGAAATCGTTGTATAAAGCATTCGAAAGGCCATAAGCGCCCGATTTCAATAGGCGAACGCAATTGAATTCCTCTCTTTTGATCCCTTTTACAAAAGAACCCAGTTACATGTTATAATTTTTGCACGTTCTAAATATTAATATACTTTTGCAAACCACAAGAAACCCATAAATAATCTAATATGTGCAGTGAAAGTCTGTAGGTTTTAAATCTCGGACGACATGCCACAAAATTGTAAATGGAATCTTTTAGAATGTAGAACTATTTCTTGAGATACGCTATAAAAATATTTTTGTAATAGTTGTAACATGCTTTTGTTAGTGCTACGATGGAACTGCATATCTTTGCAGATAAAGTGGTTTAGTTTTCATATATTTTCTAGTTGGATATGTCTCGTAAATGTATATTGCAATTATTATTATAAGAGCGCTGTCAAGAGAAGCATGTATTAATTCAAAAGTATTTCTTGTAGTTCATTCTTATTGTTAGATGCAGCTTGACATTATTTTTGCTTGAAGTAATTGAATATAATTAACAAGTTTGATTTGATACTTTTTTCCAGTCTTTTGACTCGATTCCATAATTAGAGTAGCAATTTTCACAGATTTTAATAATTTATTATATATTCAGAATGAAGGGTCATGTGTTCAAAGTTAAGCTGTCGCATTCATAACTTCTGTTGTTTGTCTTATTGTACTATACAATATAACAGTAAAATTTATGGAATACTATACTATACTACAAACTTTAAATCACTTTACTATGTTAAATTATCAATACAATACTAATTCCTTATATATTCTAAACTTTATATTATATTGTCAGGGCACTTACTACACTGAACTGGAATAAATTTTTCACCATACTCTGTACTATAATGCGTACTACGATGCTAAAATATTTCTATATATACTAAACTTTGTAATATACTATTATATAATCTATCTAAGTACATATTATGCTAAACGGTTCTAAAATTTCTACCATTATGTGCACTATATAAGGCGTACAAAAATAAATACTATACTACAATGATACTATAATCAATACTGCAAAGACAACTATAATGAATACTGCAAATGATCTTACAATGGAAACTAGAATGCAATGCAAAATGCAATAAATCTTATAAAAGCTGGTACAATGAAAATTACAATTATTACAATAGCGCGTATTACACTAAGTTTCATATCCGGCTTTATACTCTGTTTTTTACTCTGATCTGTACTCTGATCTGTACTCTGATCTATACTTTGTTCTAATCTCAGATTTTACTTTTTTATATTCTGTTTTTTACTCTGTTTTTTCTGTTTTCTTCTCTGTTTCTTTCTGTTTTCTTCTCTGTTTCTTTCTGTTTTCTTCTCTGTTTAATACTCTGTTTTATACTCTGTTTCGTACTCTGTTCTATACTTCGTTTTTTACTCTGTTTCATACTCTGTTTTATACTCTATTTCATACTATGTTCTATACTGTTTCATACTCTGTCCTATACTCTGTCTCATACTCTCTTTCATACTCTGTTTCATACTCTGTTTTATACTCTGTTTCATATTCTGCTCTATACTCTGTTTCATGCTATGTTTTATACTCTCTTTAATACCTTCTTTTATACTCTATTTTATACTCATTTTTGTAATCTGTTCTATATTCCGTTTTATACTTTTATTGTGTATATTTTTATACTCTGTTTCAGGTTCTGTTTCTTTGTGTTTGTTTTCTGTTTTGTACTCTGTTTTGTACTATTTTAAATACTTTTAATTTTTGTTTCTTTTTATTTTCTGTTTTATGCTTTGTTTCTTTCTGTTTGTATTCTGTTTTATACTTTTCTGTACTCTGTTCTATACTCTGTTTCATACTTTTTTTCCTTGTATTTTTATACTCTGTTTCTTTATGTTTGTTCTCTTTTATACTCTGTTCTATACTTTTTTTCTAGATTTTTTATTCTCTGTTTTATGCTCTGTTTCTTTCTATTTTTCTCTTGTTTCGTATTTTTTTCTTGTATTTTTATTCTCTGTTTCTTTCAGTTTTTTCTCTATTTAATACTCTGTTCTATACTCTTTTTTATACTTTTTTTCTTGTTTTTTATACTATGTTCTGTACTATGTTCTGTACTATGTTTTATATTCTGTTTTATATTCTCTATGCTTTACTATACTGCTCCTTATACTAATCTTTATACTTAGCTAAACGATGCTATTTTATTTTTTTCATATTTTACTAAACTAATACTAAATGTGCTTTTATACTTTACGATATTAAACTACTTTGCTACATTTACTACTTTACTATATTTTGCACATCACATGCTCTATGCTCTAATATTATTATATTTTTTATATACCATACTCTTTATATAATCTATATCATACTATACGATACTCTATACTATGTTATATATCATATTAATTATAACATACTCTATAGTCAATATATACTGCTCTGAAAATCTGACATCGGCAGTAGCGATGTTCATTTTTACTTGAAAATACAGATAAAAAATATGATTCCAATTGAAAATAAGCACATTTCTGGCACTGAGGTGTGAAATGGCAATGGGAAATCTTTTACACTATTCTTACCTGAAACCTTTGGTGATATGTCGTGATATTTAGTATTACCCCCTCTCCCACCAAACATCACGTGTATTTTTACGTAAAATGTTCCAAACAAATTTTTCGAATTTATGAAAAAAACGTAAAATTTTGTTTTTATTTCGAAATTTTAGGTAAAAAATAAATACACGTGATATCTTACTAGACCCTTCCTTCTCCCACGTGATTTTTGCTGATTTTTTTTCAAAACCCCTCTCCTCAGATTAATGGACGCCCTCTAAAGCTTTAATAAACTTAATTTGCTATAATTTTATTATATAGCTTACTATATTTTCCAATAGTAGTTATAAGTTATCATATACTATTACTAAATTATAATGAACTATTAAACTATCCCATACTACACTCAAACTATTTTTTGCTCTAAAAAAATAATATTGATACGTATCTGCCACGAGTAGTAGCAAACCAGTACGGCACGTGTCCCTTTTTACCGGCTTCGGCTGCGGCTGCGGCTGCGGCTGGCGGATGTCAAGGCGCACGTCAACCGGATTGAATTGTTTACGAGTTCACTTTAATAAGAACTTACCTGTTCACCAAGGTGCAACTAAGGTTCAGAACGAGAGCATATGTGATAGAGAAGAGGCGGATGATTGCTCATTATTTAGACAAGATAATGAAAGTTACATTGTTTTTTATTTTAAAGATTATAAAAAATTCATGCAAATTGAATTATATGTACAATAATCCTACACATTTAAACATTTTGATATCTTTTACTTTCGCGAAAAAAAGTTTTTTATATTATAATATAATATTTATAATATATATTATATTTTTATATTTTTGCCTTAGTATTTTCATGGTTATACTATGCATACTAAAATTTGATGGACCTAGGCTAGGACAAGTGTTTCAATCTAAAAGTTTGTCATGTTTTAAAAAATTATGATGGTCAAAATTTATTTCAGAAGCCACTTCTGTGATGGGATGAGTAAAACATTGCCAAAAATGTCGTTTCCTTAGCTAGCGTCGGAACATATCAGCGGATATGTTATTACTGAATATACTAAATTTTACGTACCTACGACAAGTGTTTTAATTTTAAAGATTTATCATAGAAAAATTATTTCTGAAAGGTCACTTCTGTTTCAAGATGATTATCTAAATATTGTCTATAGTTGGAATTCTGAGATTTTGATGTATTAACTAGTTGGGAACATATTTTGGAACGTTCACAGTTTCTTTCAAAATTTTGCTTTGGAACCTCTGTAAAATAGTTATGTTTGATTTACTGGCCGCACCCCATAGTTGTAGACCGTAGGACCATATTGGTTTAATAATTCTCTCGTATATTAGGAGTTAATTTTCTATTGAGACTTGTGATTTTCAGCGTATTAACCAATTAAGTTGCCTACGTGTTAGTTCGAGCTGTTGACGCTTCTTTTGTATATGTTCATTCCAGGTTAGTCTCCTATCCAAATATATTCCCAGATATTTAACAACATTGGATGCAGTAACCAATTCACCATTCAATCTAACAGGAATATGAACTGATTTAGAGTTGTATACTTTTATTCTCTATAATTTTACCCACTTTTCTATTTCATCTATATTAATTTTTATCTGAATAGCTAAATTTCAATTTCGGTTGGTTAAGTCACTTATCACCCATATAGGGAAGTTCATGCAACTTGCCTTCAGACAAAATGCCACTTAAACTTAGTTTATATTTGGAAAGTTACGTGTGGAAATCAGAACTATAGTTCAAATCGTTGAACACAAAAAATAAATCTACCTTTTATCTGTCGAACCCAAGTTAAATATTTATTGTAATGAATATATATGTCGTGGACATGAGCAAAATGTAACAGGAAATTGATACTCAAATTTACCTTTGAAACTTAAACAGCTGGTTCAAACACACTTTTATCATATCAGAACGTGCTTGAATTACCAAAACATGGATATGTGTTCCATTTCAAGCTGCAAATGTATCCAATACTGTTATGTAGCTCATTTTCGAAGAAGCAATATATATATATATATATATATATATATATATATATATATGTATATATATAATATCTGCACCTATTCCATATAGATCATCAG
This sequence comes from Ctenocephalides felis, assembly GCF_003426905.1. Taxonomy (NCBI): domain Eukaryota; kingdom Metazoa; phylum Arthropoda; class Insecta; order Siphonaptera; family Pulicidae; genus Ctenocephalides; species Ctenocephalides felis. Next base: position 27,474,458 of record NW_020539726.1, read on the forward strand.
CAAATGTTTGGTACTTGGAAAGTCTAAATCTAATAATTGGACGAATACCAACCCAGTGATTGGACGTCCGGGTATGAAATATGCAATATAGGTGAAAAACTATTTACTTTATTAAAATTTCAGTTTTTCTCAGGAAAAACCCGGTTCTCTCCTACACCTAAGGGATTGTCATCGGCGCTCTCATGTTGATATATGCACATTCTAAGATTTATCTGCACGTCATGCTCGCGGCCTTGATCGTACAGATATCTCGGTATATTGTTCTCGTAACTGTATCTGTAACAAGTTTTATTAACTGGTTATATTAAAGGGTTATGCCACGGTTATGCAAACATGGAAGTGCGAAGGTCACTTCTGGAATTAGCGAATCAAATATTATTGCAGCAAAGTTAATAGGTTAATTAGGACACGTCTTTTGATAATAAAATAATACAGTTTATCATTAGGCCAAGTATATTACTATCAAAATGTTATTTCAACTCTTATTATTATTGGAATTGAATTGAGTGGTAATTGGAGTGAGTTTGACTGTTTGTACTTGATGTGTAGCTACCTGACTTAGTCTTCTACCAGATCTAGTTCAACACTTACGTACTTTGGCTAGACTGATATCAAGCAGGAGTGATACCAGTGCTTAAAATTATAGATCTAACATTGATTTCAAATGAAAATAGCCTATCAGTGCATAGCTAAAACATATTACACATTATTACTAAAAAAAGTCTAATAACTTCATCAGAATGGTCAACCGCTAATAAAATAACACTAAAAAAGTTAAGAAATTACATTATAGCATCTTTTAGAACATTCTGATAGCTTACCGGATGTAAAAGAACAGAAAATGTTTATAATTATTATCCAAATCTATCGAATTCAATTTAAGTTTTTGCAAACAAAATAATATAACTAGGTCGCACTTATTTTTGATACATATTGAATAGTGATAGAAAACTATGTTCTATAGGTTATTATGATTAAGCTATATTTCACAAAGGCAATTTTTTCATATAAACCAATATAATCTTTTTGTCTAATTCTGATTTACT
>NW_020539726.1:27476503-27520614 GCF_003426905.1 Ctenocephalides felis
TTTTCTATTTTCCGTGCAGTGTGTAATTATGACTAATCCATGATTAACCTCTTTTATTGCTGCAATAAGAAGGAAATTTATTATAATTTAGCAGATTTGAAATATGCATATGTTGGCTGGCTCTTTGATAAATTGGATATTGCAACACGCTTATTGCGGGATTTGCGTTGTGTTTCAGGTCGTAAATTTAGATCTGCGAAATGGTCGATTGACACGAAACGTGCGTGTGTGTGGCTGAGGTACTGAATCTGTGATTTTTAAGGTACCGTACTAGAAGTATTTTATAGGAGAATTAGTAATTATCTTTTTTGTGAAAAATGTTAAGTGCTCGGATTCAGCCAACATTCAAGCCAAGAGTCTGGATAAAAGGTTGTAGGGCATATAGCCAAAAATATCGTCAAAAAACCATTATTTCAATATTTTTTTGTTATTTTCGGGAGGCGGGTTTAATTTGCAAACTAGTGGTGCATGGCATCTTGTCTTAAGGCAAATTACTGACACTCCCCGTACCGAAAATTACAATTTTGGAAAAACCTTTACAATTTTTTGGAAACTTTGAAAAAAATTTGATTTTTGAAAAAATTTGACTTTTTTAAAAAAATTAAATTGTTTTTATATTTTTTTGAAACGGCTTTGCCCAAAACTAATCAGCATCTCTTCTTATCAATACAAATCGAATGTTTTTTTAATTATTCAAATCGCTTGTATTTCCGAAAATCGTCGACAAGAAAATGTATCCGCTCACACGCACACACACACGCCGTTTTTTCTAAGGTATGCCAAAATATTCAGAAACCTTTGAAACGTAAAGATATATATAAATTTTCATGATCTATTTTTCTGCGATTTCTATAATTTACCCTAAGAGAAGAACAAAAAATGCCTGATCAAATGCACTAAACATGTTAACCATTTCAGTTTATTGATTATAGAGATAGAAATTTGCCACAAGGATATTATGAATTTGATTCGAAGAGTTATCGAGTTATATGACCATAAAATTGTCCGATGATCGAAAATTAGCAAAAAAGTTCATTAATTCGACGATGACATATATGATGTTGAACAAAAATATAAATGTAGGGCATAAAGCCAAAAATAACGTCATAAAGCATTCATTTCCATTTTCCAAAGTTCTTTTTTTTTGGGGGGGGAGGTCAATTTGCAAACACTCGAAAAATAGCCTGAGCAAACGCAATAAATATTTTACCTTTTAACCATTTTTGTGAAAAATTATTTTGCTCGGATTGAGATGACGATCATATAGTTCATTGATTACGAATTTAGAATTCTGCTACAAAAATATTATGAATTTAATTTCCAAGATTTTGGAGTTAACCATAATTTTTAACTTAAAACATAATCTTGGTTAGTATCAAGAAGCTACTATTAAGGTTGTTTACGGTTAGTACTTAGTGAGGATATATTGCTATAATATATACTACAATTAAATTGCAAAGTAAATCTGTGTCGTTTATTGAATCTGTATTTAGTTAGATTAACAGTTACAAATATTTTTTATTAAAATAAGCTTTTGAAAAATTTGCTTTTAGGACAATTAAGGTCGTTAGTTCACCTAAGCCTTATTTGTACCTACTACTAAAAAATAAAGAATGCAGAATTAGGCCTGAGCGCAACTTTTTTTCAGTTATTAGTTAGAAAATATAACAAAATGAGAAAGATTTTTTATATTTTTTTCATTATTTTCTAATTTCTAACTTTTTTGTGAATATCGAAAATAATTCGTATTTTAATTTTAATTCTGGCTAAAGTTCTAAATCTCACTTACATACTTCAAATAAATAATTTAAATTTTGCAATTCAGTTTGTATAATTCTTATAAATACGATTTTACTAATTGTGCAAAGTGAAGCAATTCCTTTGCAGATCCACCAGATGGAATATTGTCTAAAATTTCAGGAATTAAAGTCTGAAAATGAATGAATGATATCATTTTTCATAAAAATTATGTATTTATATTTTAAATTTACTTTTCAAAATTTCCTATAACCTAAGTTGGATATATATGCACACGTTGAGCCAATAAAATTTAAAATCGGTCCAGTAGTTTGGGCGTCCATCGCGAACCAACATCGTGACAGAATTAGGCCTGAGCGCAACTTTTTTTCAGTTATTAGTTAGAAAATATAACAAAATGAGAAAGATTTTTTATATTTTTTTCATTATTTTCTAATTTCTAACTTTTTTGTGAATATCGAAAATAATTCGTATTTTAATTTTAATTCTGGCTAATATATTGTCTGGTATTAGACAATGTCTTTCATTTTGAGTTCGATTGATTAAGTTTTACATTTATGTAAGCATAAACGTCGTCGTCCAATTCATAAGCTGTTATATTTTGTCTATAAAATAAGAATAATGAAAGTTACAGTATTTATGATAATCTATTTAAAAACATGTAATATTCCTCAAATATTTTGTTGCAGTACGGAAAGGTAAAAAATTTGCCTTAAGGCACGGTGTCATACACCACTAGTTTAATTTGTTTTTGCATTTTTATTTTACGAATTATATATTGTCTACATCCCAACCACAAGTGATAGAAAATCTGTTGAACCTGAGTCAAAAATAACAATATACCTTATAAAACCAATAAATAACGTAGTTATACCTAAAAATTATATTCAGGTATCGTAATCCAAACAACAGTGCTCAAAACTAAACAAACACAATACCAAGAAAAAATACTATTGTCAGAATATTAACAATACGATGTCGCCCGATTTAAGGCGAATATAGGGTACACATCTTTTGCCCCCTACTTTAAAATATTAAAGTTAAAAACACCAAATTTTACTTGTTTTAGTGATAATTATTGTGAATCCTTTTTCCTGCGGTTCTTAAAGGCTCGCTCAATACAATCAAATTTTGGGTTTGAAATTAAATCAATCTTATAATACCCAATATCATTAAACATTATTTTAATCCTTTTATATACTTTATTCAGTCTTCTAAACTTATTTGGTCTTAACTTATTAACCATATTAATTGTACCTTATTCCCATATATCTCCCGACCCTTACTCTGGCTGGTCTGGTGCCGGAATAACAATAATTCATAGACGTAACGTATAAAAGTGCACAAAACACATTAATGCGTACATAGCTGTTTATGACGTACTTGTGCTAATATATTTCCACATATTATTACAATATATAATTATATAGCGTTCGCTATAAAGCCGTATAGCAACCTCTATCCTCTCATATAATATAGCAATAAGATAGCGAATCATAATCGCACACCCACTTGTATTGGCTTTGGCTGATGAAAGACTTTAAAAGTATCATCTTCGGAGTTATTCTTGTGTTTTGTTATCGACTTTGCGATCAATTCATCGGCTGATAGAAAGCCGAGGTGCAGCCCAAAAAGGACAGGGCAATATTAGAAGGTCGAAATAAAAAAAATAAATTTAACATTATTTAACAGCAATCAGAACATATTGATGTTCTATTACTGTTTGACTAAATATTAACTAAAGTAATATTGAGAAACAAAAAAAATAATTTTGAATATGAGGCTGCCATGGCTATTTTTGTCAATTTTCTGCAACGCTGAATTATATATATATATATATATATATATATATATATATATATATATATATATTTATCTCAACGATGAACCAATTGCTTATATTCGTGAATTACTCTAATAATACCAATAAAACATTTATTAATTTCTTGCGGAAGAAGTTTATCCGATATTCAACTTAACTATTTCGTTGGCGCTTTTTAGTTAGCATTCATCAAATATTAGAAACACCATAAATATTTGTTAACATGCATTTTGCCTTTGGTTGACATTTAGTCGGAATTAAGAAACCGGTGAACCTGCCTTCTACAAAAACTAAAAATGTTTTTTGAATCACTCTAATCGGATGACCCGTTCTATCAAAAACTGCTAGTTATGCGCTTTTTTCTACGTAATAACGGCTGGATCTGCATTTGCGAAAAACGTTTTGATAAAATTTTGAAACCGCTGGACTTGCCCTCCAGAAAAACTTGTCATGTTTTTTGAATCATTCTAATCGGACGCTCCGTTCTCTCAAAAGCCACTATTTTGTACCGTATCTTCGAAACGACTGCACCTGACTTTGCGAAAAACTAATCAGCACAAAAACTAATCATGCTTTTTGAATCATTCTAATCGGATGCTTCGTTCTATGAAAAACTACTAGTTTTGCGCTTTTTGCTCCTTATCTTTAAAACGGCTGGACCTGGCTTTGCAAAAAACTAATCAGTACAAAAACTAATCATGCTTTTTGAATCATTCTAATCGGAAACTCCGTTTTCTTAAAAACTGCTATTTTTACACTTTTTGCTCCGTATCTCCGAAACGACGGAACGTTGCTTTGCGAAAAACTAATCATGCTTTTCGAATCAATCTAATCGGATGCTTCGTTCTATAAAAAACTACTAGTTTTGCGCTTTTTGCTCCGTATCTTTAAAACGGCTGGACCTGGCTTTGCGAAAAATTAATCAGTACAAAAACTAATCATGCTTTTTGAATCATTCTAATCGGAATCTCCGTTTTCTTAAAAACTGCTATTTTTACACTTTTTGCTTCGTTTTTCCGAAACTTCTAGACCTATCTTTGCATTAAACTACTCAGCACGTCAACGAAAATTTTTATCCATGCATACATACATATCACATACACAAATACACACACATACACATACATAAACATACACAATTGCTACCGAAGTGGAAGAAGAAGAGCGAAGAGCAATACATAATTAAAAGAAAAGTATCACTCAGAGAAAGAATTATAGCATTCTAGATCCTCCTCCCCATAAAGTAATGCCTGACGGCGATACCCGTGGGGACCAGATGCAAAAAACAGAGGTTCTAGTCAGTATTATACCCAGGCGGTATTGAGTCTAACATACCCAGACAAAAGACCTAGTTTAGGATGCATAAATAAATTGCCTTTGCAATACAAAAAAATACGTGCATACACCTCCATTTCTTCTTAAGTATGTCAAATTGTTCAGAAACCTTGGAAACGTAAAGATATGCAAGATTTTTTTTTGATTTTTGGACGGTTACTATAACTTACCATACAGGAAGTTAATTAGAGTTTAACATATAAATTTAAGATTTTATTTAATACAAAATCAAAATTTCAAACATTTTTTTAATAATACCAATTTGAATAGTTTATTAAAATATTAAAATTTTCTATATAAAATTAGTAAATGCAATCAGCAATATTCATAAAAGATTTAATTAATAAAACTCAGATATTTTTATTTTTAAGGTTCTTTTGGATATTACTAACTATTACTTAACATTTCCTGAAAATAACATTTATAAATAGTTCTAAAATGAAATCTATTAAATAAATTATTTTATTAAATCAACCTCATTTTGAGCATATAGTAAAAGCTTTGATCTTGCAACCACATGGCTTCAAGATATATTCATATTCATATTTATCATTAGTGATATCAATTTTTACTCAGTTCACACTATACTTGAAAATATAGACCTAAATATGACTTCAAATGAAAATATTCTTGTGAAACCTTGCTGTGATATAAGAATTTAAAATATGTAATAATAATTTCACCTTGAAAACTTTTTATTATTAATTGAGTAGCGATCAGCCATTAAAGGTTCTATGAGCTATTTTGATAACTTGATTTTGACAACTACATCGGTTTTATCATTACACCATTAACAGTTATCGCTTTTCTATGAGATGAAGTTCTTATTACTACAATTTATTTAATAGTGATCCATTTTTTCATTGCTATCTATATATCCAAGTATAAACGATGTCACTTCTGGTTGACATCAGTCTGCTCAAGGCGCGTATCGAACCTGGGACGCCATTCAAATTCAAACCCCATAGCTCTAACCACTTACTTCAAGACAATGTACAACCACTGAGCTAGGTTATATAGAATTACATCACAGCTTATAGAGCAAATAGTTGTGATAGCTCTGCGTGAAATTCTTATTAAAAAAATAGTCAGTGGCATAATACAGTTCGTGGTGACATATTCCACGAACTACATCTACATAATCTGAACTACATTCGCAATTAGATTAGATCTCTACGCAATTCGCGCGTTACTATTAAAATTTATTACTCATCCTCATTGCGTGCCTGATGTAGTTGCTTGTCTTTATGTTTTATAATAAACATAATATGTTACGAGCCAAGAATGGGACATTTGAAAATACCTTCATGCTGAGACTATTCTTCAATGTACAATTTTAGAATTAAAACGAAACAAACGGTAATCGTATGTGTGACTCGGTTCATGTTGCAATAATTATTTTCAATGTCTGCATAAATTATATGAGAATAATTTGATAAATGATATAAATTTATTATATTTCTCGAAATATGAAATAAACAATATTAACTTGAAAATCTGATCTGATCAGCTGATCAAACCTAAATAACTACAAACGTATGATTCTGATTTAGACCAGTATTTTTTATTGCTCCGATTATTACATGTATTTCCTTGTTACACTGTTATCCCTTTGTTGTGAATAATAAGTTTGACCTCAAAATACCTAATAAGAGATACAGACGAATCGAAATAAAAGCCTGGCCAAAAAATATGTTGTCCAGCCGCATTACCTACTTGTTCTGCCTCAGATCAATGAATAAATTGTTTCGTTTTATTTTTCTTCCTCCCGTTGTTCGATGCCGAATTTATTTATTAATGATACCGATTCGTATGGTAAGAAAGGGCATATTTCAACTCGACTTCGGAATCAAATTTTAGACTTCGAGTCGGTAATAATAAGTAAAATGCATATTATACTTTTACTTAGTAACCTTTTGGCATCTTAAATCATAACGAGATGTTTAACATACGTACTGGACATCCTTCATTACATTCATTCCTTTATTCATATGAGCAGTTTAATTTTGTATCTTATATTTCAATAGCAATCAGAAGTTTGTCATATGAGCTGTTGGGCTGAAACTTCTCCTTACTTCGTCTTTTTGATGGTAACCTAATAGTTAATCCATCCATTTTTGATGATTTTATTATTAGAATTTATCTAATAGGGCTAAATTTTTATTGAGTTTCAAGTGGAAACAGAAGAGTAAATGTCATTTTTGTCTAAAAATAGGTTTTGAAAATTTTAACTTGTTTTTCAAACATTGAAATTTACAAATTAAATTTTTAAATTGGTGTCTGATTCCTGTCACAACCGGCCTGAAAAATTTATTTGCATTTTTCAAAATTTATATTAACTAGTGATGATCAATATATTATATAATAACAATTCAATTAATTAATTACTATATCAAATTACTGTGAATTTCATCGATGGTATTTGAAAATTTTAATATTTTCCGATATCCATTTTCAATATTTTTTAAAAATGATGTGTAATTTTATTAAGATATTATGATTTTTTGCCAAAATTCTAATCAAATATTTGATATTTGAATTTTTTGAAAATGTTGAAATTTTTTCATAATTTTGAAACCGCTCAACTTGTCTTCCCCAAAAATTAATTATTTTTTCACACCGTCAAAACAAGCAATACATTTTTTGAATCATTCTAATCGGAAAGAGCTCCGCTCTTTCAAAACTGATTTTCTTTGCACTTTTTACTTTGTTTGTCTACAACAGCTGACCCTGATTTTGCCAAAAACTAATCAGCACGTCTCCCCATCAATACAAATCGAATGTTTTTCAAATCAAGCTAATCGGATGCTCCGTCTTCTTCAAAACTTCTATTTTTGCACTATCTGTCTATGCTAAAAACTAATCAGCACGTCTTATTATCAATATTTTAAAATTTTCCATTTTTTGCGATCATTCTAACTAATCATACGGAAAGTTAAAAAAAATATTTTTGTTATTACTTTCAAGTTTTCAATAATGATTTACTTCAAATTATTGATTTATCTCGAGAATTCTCAAAGAAAAATTCTCAATGTTCGATTCTAATCCGATTCTGAAGATGATCTGAAAAATTTCTTATTATTATCACAATATAGCAAAAATATAATGCACTATAATAACAAAATATAATGCACTTTTTGTAAACAGCAATCGGAACTTAATCGTTCTAAAAATGTGTGGGTGCCTGTCTAGGTGTTTTCTCAGTAAATTGATTTTAGAAGGCAACCCAACTGTTTGCCTGTCACATTTAGAAGAATTTATTATTAAAATCACTCTAAAACTGATAACTTTATTATATACAGAAATACCGGATTACGGTTACTTTCATTTGAAAACATATTGCTATTTATATTTTCAAGTGAAAACCGATGCAAATACTGCTTGACATTAATATGACAGAGGAGGTATCGAAAGTGCTACATCTGATTGGATGCCTATAACTCTAACCACTAATCCACGGGTAAGGTAAGCCTATCTATTATTTAAAAGCATACTTTCTATGTTTTTAAGTAAAAATGAAAATCTGTTCTGCGTCACATTCAAACTATATAGGTCTGAATTGAATGAGCTTTCAAATGCTACTAACCATAGTCTAGCTTAATAAAGTTTAATCAAAAATTAGCAAAAACTCCAATAAAACCTCGTTTTGTTTTCTGAGTTACCTTTATCAAGTAGAAGCAAAAAAACTGCAAAAAAATTGTAATTGATTAAGACATTTTCAAAGCCCTTTTCCTAATTTGTGATGTAGCTCGCGATCGAACAAGGTACCTTGTTTGCTTAACCATTACACCACGGGCTACTCCGAAAATGCATTTTTTTCGATCTCCCATATTTAATTAAATTTGTTCCAAATGCAAATTTGAATCAAAAGATTAATTTCCTACCATTTCCATTGCAAATGCAGTATCTTTTCCCCAGCTCTCAGGCTCTGGTCCATTGTGCGCAACCGTTTGGCCACATAGTCACAGCTTGACGTCCACAATGAGATTTGGTTAAGTATCGATGCACTCAAAATATTGTTTCACTGTGTGTATCCTCATGCAAATTTATTCCCGTACCAGCACGTAAGTGATTATAATCTGCATAAATCGTCATTGTCATATGAATCATGTGAATCGGCATTTTCTTTTCTGCCGTGTTAAACAAAATACTTGATTTGCTACTGCGGAAATTATTGTCATAATCCTCCGTGGTAAAGGATAAGGTAACAGTATATATGCGCTTTGTGGTAAGGACAAGTGAATTGAATTAAGGTAAATCTTGATACATTTTTCGACAATTAGAGTTTTAACATTATTGGCATTTTTAATGTTGTAAAAAGGCAATTTAACAGATTTTTTTTTTGATTTAATCAATTTTATTTATAACCACTGATACGGGAAAGTTTTTTTACTAATAAACTTTTTAAAAGAGAAGTTTATGTTGTTGTCAAAAAATTCGATTTGCTAATATGGTTTTCTTGACGTTTCAAGCCTTTCTGAATCGATTTTTTTTTAGTGTGCGTGTATATGTGAGCCGATTTTTGACATTATGTCGACGTTTCCTCGAAAATGGCTGAACAGATTTAAAAAAAATTCATAGGATTTGTTAATAGCAGTATTGTTTGAAAGATAGTTGGGAATGTTGATGATTGGTTTCTGGTACAGATTGGATGGGCCATTTTTCTTGTAAATAACTGTCGAATTTCTTTTTTTGGGATTAGATATATTTCGGAATATTTTTTGACGATAGATATCACGGTCCTACAGAACATACTGAAATATTGCGGAATTTTACAAATTCATCATAGCTTGAAAAAAAAATTGCATGTATTTATTGCTGATTAAAATAAAATACTTTTTTTAAACAATTCGCTGGTTGTAAATGCATTTAAAGAGTTTATATCTCCAATGAGATATCTCCTGCTTAATAAAATGCCTAATTTTTTAAAATTACGTTTGTTAAAGTTAGATCTCTCGTCGACGTTTTTTCAAAAACAATTTGGTCGATTTCAAAAATTCAAAACCATTCGATGAAACTTGACGATTTGCTTGACTTGATTGGTTGGTTTGTTTTTTTATACGATCGGCTGAGCCGTTTCTTCGTTATTAGCAGAAAAGAATTTTTTTTGTCTACGTTTTAGCCAAAAATTCTGAATTCATTTTAAAAATTCAAAAACTATTATATGGAGAAATATTATCAGGAAATCGTGCTGATTAGTTGTATTTGCCACGTAGTTATAGATTTATGTATTAATATCTCATTCGATAACTCAGGTTGTTGGGTTATAATTTAACCCTTGTAGCTGTGGACTGTATTAAACACTGATCTGTTTTGTATTTGTATGTATTTGTTGCAGTTCTTATTACAATCACTGATTTGTCTCTGAATTCTAATTGAAGATGATACATTTATTTATTACTTACTACACATGTTGTTCCGCGGGCTTTGCATTTAAAAATGAACAATTACTCCCAACAAACTCTCTTCTACCCCCTCTACAAGGAGTAGCAACCGTCCCGTGTAAAAGCTCAATGTCATGAAGACTGTCACCTTCATGGCCAATATAATTTTTTCGTAATTAACTGTTGAAAAAATAGATTTTGATGAAATTTTTTATGTGTATAGATGTAATGGACCCAAAAAACTTACTAAAATTTTACGGCCCTATGACAAGTCGTTTAATTTTAAAAATTCGTTTAAGTTTGAAAAAATATGATGGTCAAAATTTGTGTCATTAGTTGCTTCTGGGATGTGATGAGTAAAAATTTGAATTTCATGAAAGCATTGAAATAAATTCGATGAGGAAGAAAAAATATGATAGTCAAAATTTTTGTCCAAAGTCGTTTTGTGATGTGATGAGTAAAAACTCAAATTTTATGAAGGCATTGAAATAAATTCGATGAGGAAGAGCCGCGATTAAGGTTGCAAAAAGATCGGACAAGCCATTAGAAATGGCTATGGAATTAGCAAAAAATTAAGCGAGCAGCCTACAAAACTTCTCTAGTAGGGTAAAAAATATTAACTACTAACATGATATATTTAATCCTGCCAGTATTTTCTTATAGCAGATGCTAAATATTTCACAGAAAAATTAAGTAAATTTCTAAAAAAAAATATTTCGAGTAAAAGCTCTAAACAAAATTGGTTGAATTATATAATTCATAAATGTTTAGATCTAAGTGAAAGCAAAAGCTTTATTTTCGAAATAAACGGTTGAAAATTTTATCCAAATATCTAAATCTCAATATCTGTTGACTAGGTCAATTATTACAACTATTGGGAAGTTCTTGCAACTTGCTTTAAAAAAAAAGCCACTTTCAACTAGTTATGATATGAATTGATTATGTTTTAATCATACAGATTCTAATTAGTGATAATAATTTTGTAATCAATAGCATAAAAATAATGTGTATAAATTAATATTTTGGGCAAATAATATTTCTTATCAAACAAAATTGTCACACAGCAAAAAGAATGGACTTCGAATTGTTCCTCCAGTTCCAACCTCGTCGGACCATTCATGTTCTTTATTAAGGCGGCAGTGATTTTTGCTTTATGAGTTTGATTCAAGCTCACGACATGGGATATTTTTCTTTTTAGTCGATTAATCGGACAATCGACCATCTGGTCGGCAACCCGAGAAGAGACCAGATGACCCAGATAATTGTTGAGGATTAATTTACACTCGAGGGACAATTTGACGTAAATTATATTGAAAATTATGATTATTTAAACAAAAATTTCAATATACATGTAGAAGTGAAAGATGAAGAAGAAGATCGAGTGACGTATAGATTGAATTTGCTATAACCAGTTAAATGTGGCGCTCACATCGAACAGTGCGTACAATTTTACGTTGTCCGAGTCAAGTTAATGACGAGTATTTTTGTCAATCATAGAGGATAAAAATAAGGGTTTATTTAAAAAAGCTAAATTTTATAACTACACTTTACACAAAAGCATTTATTGCAAACTTATTAAACTAAAAAGGGTCAAATTCATGGACCCCTTACATGCAAGTGTAAAAAAGTTTTTTTGTGAAAGGAACTTTTGAAAAAAACTATTTTCAGAATCAACTGTGGAAAATGTAGCTATATTATTATATTAAATCTTATCAAGTATGTTATTCCAAAATTTAGAGAAGTTCAAGTTAAAATGCCACTTACATTTACTTATTTTATACAGTCAGTCTCAAAATATCCAAAGCAGCCTAACTTTTGGGAATGCATTTTGTTTTTCCAATTCTTCCAATATTCATTTGCATCAATAAATATAATAATCAATTATAATTGTTTTATAATTCATATGGCAAGAAATATGACATCTCGAATTTCTTAATAATGAACTTGTTAATCAAAATGCAATTTTCATCAGTATGCATTGGAATGCGACGACATTTTATAAATATCGGTTATATGTAGTTGAAGAGCTGGCAAGATTTAATGAAATATTTAATTTCAAACATGGTAATTGGTAAATATCATAGGTTGAAAATTTATTAGGTAAAAGTTTTTTGGGCACGACTTGAGGGTAGCTCAGCAAAAATGCAAAGAAAATGCGTTACGTCACAAGTCCTGATTCGTCATTGGTCATCGATGTGGTCATTTGAAATGATTGGTCGAGATCGTTTTGTCACGTGATATCTTTGATTAGATCATGTGGCTTACTTAGTCAAATATCAAAAAATTAATGTTTGAGGTTACGTTGTAGAAGTCTAGATTTAATGGAAATAATTCTTAAATAATTATAATAGAAGACCAAATCAAACATCTAAAAATGTTAGGCTGTTTAAGAAACGTAGATATTTATTTTATTATTTATTTTTGCTATATATCATTAAGGTAATTTTAATCGAAAATATTTTTATAAACAAGAGAGATTTTGTAGTAGTGCCATTCAGCTGATCAAAAGCACATGTAAGACAGCAATTTCATAAAAAAAATGTTATACCGGAGATTTATTATAACAAACTAATCCAACGAAGTTGAAAAAAAAATAATAGCCTTTATAGTGTATTCAATGGGTTTTATAGATCAATCTAGAAAAAATAATTCCTTTCGCTTGTCCGTTGCGATTGTCAAATATTTACCAAATCTTATATAAAAATTGTGCTTGATATAATGTTAGATTCGCTAAAACTCGAAAACGACTGAACCGATTTGGCCAGATTTAGTCTTGAAATATTTGTGCTAATCCAGAGATTGTGCAAAAGGTGAGAAACTATTTCAAAACCGCATAGAAACTTTACAACTTTAATTTTAAATTTTTTATAGAAGTTTATTTTAAAATTAAACAGTTGCCGGCGGCTCCTACGTCAAAAATTAAATTTACTAAGACGGTTTAGACGAATATTATTTGATTGTAGTAAGTAGATTTATTTGTACACAGAACCATTATTGAACGGGTTGCAAGTGTTATATTATTAAATATTAAAGATATCAACTTTTTTTAAAAGTGTATATGAAATTACACTTTTTGGTTTTGACACTCATTCTTGCAAATCTAATTTTTTTCGAAGCTGGTACTTGGGACATTTTGTCGAATAACATGTTTCGTGGCAACAATTTAAACTAGTATTTAATAATAATACAAGGGCATTACTTGCGTTGGCGATTATAAAATTGCTATTATAAGATAATTTTGTTGGTATGTAATATTATAGCTTTTTAATTTTAACCCCTTTCACTCGGATGCCTGAAAATTCATATAAATCTCGAAATTCGCGAGTGGAAAGATTTAGGATTAACTTGAAGAATTTTGAACAGTAAATTTACTTAGTGTTCAATGAAATTAAATTGTTTTTCACGTATTGCTTTTTTATATATTTTTGGATCGTACTTTTATTTGCGAGATAGTACTTTTCGGACGGATATGTTTGGAAAAATAAGTTACTAACAATAGAATTTCTGTGTCTCACTATTATAAATAATACCCAACTCCCTGTCTATTATTTTAAATTCTGCCCAAGGTATGAAATTATAACTCTCGTTACTCGATATTCAGCTTCATATTATTCGTATATGAAATGAAAAAGGTCACAATTAACACGATTGTGTTCTACAAACGAGCTGGACCGAGGCGATGACAATATAATTACAGGAGGCGTCGCCCAGCAATACTTTAATTTAAAAATACGATACAAATACCAATGGTAAAAAGTTGATTAATTACCTCAAAGAGCTCGAATGATTTTCAGAAGAATTTATTATGATTTCGAGAAAGTCTTATGCAAAATATTAGCAACGGAATTCATTTCTTGTTAACGATGGTCATTTATGTAAAATGTTAAGGTAATGGATGGCGCCTCTAACTATCTTATCGTTAGTGATGAGTAATTTATTTTAATTTGTATTTTTCAAATTTTCAATCATTCAAATCGGTTGAGCGGTACTCTCGCAAACGTCGACGAAAAATTGTATCCACACATGCATACACACACAACGATTTATTCTGAGGTATGCCAAAATGTTCAGACACATCTAAAACGTGAAGATATGCTAGAATGTTCATTTTAAAACTGGCTTGCTAAATAAATTTTAATATTCTCTTTGTTGCAGTACAGATGATGAACTAGCAAAATAAAAACTTTAAATCATATGACTAGTCCAGTCATATAAATATTGATATTTGTGCTAAATAATTATATGTGAATGTTTTTAAAATAATTTAGTAAATTATTAATTCTTTTTTTGAGAAGTCCTGAAGATTTGTGATCTTCAGTTTCGATACCTGCATCGGACAGATATCAAGCAGCATTGACATCTGCAAAGAATAGAAAAAAAATAGAAGAAATAGAAAATAGCTATAATGAAAAAACGTTTTTTTTTATTAATCAGATTAAATTTATCCGAGACAACTCATTAAGTTCTGTTTGCTGTTAAAAATATAATAAATATTTTCTTTACATTTTAAATTCTATGGACATTCATATGAAAATTATAATTTAAGTTGAAGATCTACCTAATATATATACCATTATTAGTAGTTTTTGAATAAATGGTAAATTTTAGACAAATTTAACCAAACAATATATTTTGTATACTTTTATATACTTTATATTATTTCAAACGTCAAAACTGGCAATAATTATATTTTTTAATAAAAATCAAAGTTTATTCATTGACATATTCCAAGAGATTACTGAGATGTTAAATAGGATAAAATTGACAATTTTCTTAAATTCAAATCTGTGAATTTTAAATATGCAGGATTTTATGTGCAAAAATGAGTTTCAATTGTAGTGTGAGAAGCTTAAATTAGAAAAGAGTTTAAAATTTTTATTGATTTTTTATAAATTTTGGGTTTTTTAATTTGACAATTTAGAAAATTTTATAAACTGGTACTTTTGCAACTTTTTTGTTTAAATATTCAGTTACATTTTTTGCCATATTTTTCTCATTTACCATGAATCGATAATTTTTTTTAAAAACATTCGTTATACTGCCTCCATACATATTCTATATTATCTATATTTTACACTATCTTGTATTCATATTCTATAATATTTTTTATTAATATCAAATTTTATCGAATTTTTTTTGCTCTTCACAGCTGATACTTTAAATTTTTTTCTATATCTGATTTTTCGAATTCTAACCTTGTTTTTTCTTCTTATTCCTAATGTTTCATAAAAATTCTACTCAACAAATCACATTCTTTTTAACTTCAAATTAATTATATGTTTTAAATTATAAGTCAATGACAGGATTCGATTTGAATTTCCCTGTCGTGTGAATCGGACACGCTACCGAGTGAGCTATGCTCGCCACATGGATCAATCAAAAAAAAAATTAGTACCTGTGTACTTTCTCGGTAATTTACAAACCATTCAGCTCAAATTGATTTTAAATACGCATTTATGATTTTTTACTGATTTTATTCATTTGCGGGTGAAGATGAAGCCAATATTTTTTTAAAAAAATTGTTTATTTTTGGTATTTTTCAAATAATTCTGCTCAAATCAACTTTTCCCAGTCTTTCAATTCACAGTTATAATTTTTTACCACCTTTTTTTAAATTCACTATGCGTGGGTTAAGATTGGAGCATATATATTCGTAATATGTGCCATAATAAAAGAAAACAAGGCGAAAGACGTTCTGAATGGCTTTAGGCCATACACGTAAACATACAATTATTGAGTGATTTATAGTTGCGATCGTAAAAGTGAAGAAAAATCTTAAGAACATTGAATAGTTCACTTTTACTCTCTTATTTAACGACCCACTAATAAATTATAGAATAGTTAGTATTGCCTACTTTATGTTTGCCATATCGAACTCATACTGTTCTCCATGGTCAACATAATTGCATTGATTTATTTATGATGGCATCGTCAGCGAAATATGTAGATGTTTATGCAAAACTGCATTTTGTGTTTTAATCAAAGTATATTTTTAGATTTGCGAGCTTTCAAGAAAAATACTGAAAAACCAGATGGGTCTTAATGAACACAATCTGTTTTTGTACTGTTTTTTGGAATCATTTAGTAATTCGTACTTTATTTTTTACTTGCTGTTTTTTACAATATAAAATATCTAAGTATTTTAAACAAAATAAAAACTAGTTGGTTTTGGTATTTCGCCTTGAGGCAAGTTACATGAACTTATCGATGTGTGTAAATAAACAACCTAATCAATAAAAACTAAATAAAGTTATGAGTGATTAAAGGTATTCCGAGTGGATTTATTAAACATAGTTGAAATCGAACAAACACGTTAACTCGGAGTATTTTCTAAAAGCAAATTTTTAAAAATCAATAATTTTCATAATTGAACCAGTTCACGTATTACTTTAATTGTTTAATATGTTCATTAAGAGCAAGTACTCTATCGTTGCACTCAGTAAATGGTCTAATTTTAATTTTAACAAACGTAAAAAAACTACTCATTTTCTCAAACTTTGATGAATTTTTAAAATCAAACTGCTTGTCGTAACGCCGAAATATTTCAATAAGTTCTATAATACCTTGATATATATCATTAATTACAAGAAAACGGCTCGGTAGATTTTCACTAATTACTAATTACTAATCAGTATCATTCCCAACTAGTAATTTCGAACAGTTTTTGATTTTTTAAAATCGATTCGGTAGTATAAGCTTAAATGTGGACGAAAAGTTTAACCCTTTTTTCCAAATTACAAAGAAATGGCTCGGCAGATCGTCGCACAAAACTGTCAAACAATACATCAAATGGCGTTTAAATTTCTGAAATCGGTTCAGACGTTTTTGAGCAAACGTCGATGAAAGGTCTAATTTTGACAAATGTCAAAAAAAACGATACTAATTTTTGCAAACTTTGATGAATTTTTAAAATTGAACGACTCGCCGTAGGGCCGTAATATTTTAGTACGATCTATAAGACTATGATATCTACCACGAAAAAAATCATAAAAATCGTAGAAAAATTGTTTTTAACACTTTATTAAAAAAAAACGGCCCGGCTGATCTTTACTAATAAATCTTTACTAAATAATAAAATACTAATCAGATCGATTCCCAACCAATATTTCTCGAATTGAATTGAATTTTCAAAATCGATTCAGAATTGCGGTCTAAAACGTGGACGAATTTTTTTTCCACTTTTCTGCGATTTATAAAGAAACGGCTTGGCTGATCGTCGCGCAAAATTGATAAATGCTAGTCCTCATCGATACTTCGAATGGCTTTTAAATTTTTGAAATTGGTTCAGCCGTTTTTGAAAAAAACGTCGATTTACGGCAAAAAATCTGTTCACACACACACACACACACACACACATACTTTTATCAAATTTGGTCTCATTCGATTCAGAATGGCTTGAAACGTCGAGAAAACATAAAATTAGCGAATCGGATTTTTTGATGAAAACATAAACTTCTTCTTCGCGAAGTTAATAAAAATGTGTTCAAATCCTTACGAATCGAGCTTAAATTTTCAACGGATCAAATAATAGAATAAAAGTTTATTGTATTAACTGATCACACATGATATTTTTATTGGTTCCATATACATGTATTCTCTATAACTGTTGTTATTAAATTTTTACAAATCATATAAATCCATTCCCATGAAATCCGTTAACACAATTGATAATATATCCAATAAACAAACTGAAATTAATACCAGACAATAAAACATAATGAAGTGAGTGAATAAAACCATTACTCGATTGCTTATGTTCTGCTATAAGAACAATATGTTTCAAATTGCGCCATTCTCAATTTTCTTATTTTGAAATTAATAGTCGATGTGTACCGAATATCATTACTCCGAGCGTGTAATATCTCAAGTCTGAGGAGTCGTCTGAAAGCGACGGGTCACAGGTCGTAAATAGGAGGAAGAAGAACTTGTATCGAGAAAACGCTCGTTTGGCTTTGGCTTTAAAATTAAAATCACGCACTTGCGAACTTGCCATCAGGATGGGAAGTAATTATCGATATTTTGAATGAAATATCGATATTGTACTAAATACTTGTGATATCGATACATTCTTGAGACTAATTGGCTGATTCTGCCACACAATAGACCAATGTTATGGCAAGGCCATGTTACGCCCCAACTTGCATACTTCATGTTATTTAATTATACTAAATACTGACAAAATTGCTGTGCATACAGGCGTTTTACACATTACACATAAACTGCAACGTCACTAGTATGTTATGAAGCTGGATCAGATAGACCCTGCTATCTATGATCGTTTTTTGACATTTGTGCGGTTAAGTTTTGTATCTGACAACATGAGACAAACGCCTGACTGCACAGCAACCACCTGACTTTTGTTAATATTTAAAACGAATTAGCATGGAAAGTTCTTCATAATATAGTCTTGCTATAACATTTGCCATCTTGCCAGTTTAGGATTATAAAATTGTAGCAAGTTGTGCTTTAATTTGAGAGTCACATATGAAAATCAAATGGACTAGCGTATAAGAAACAAGTCAACACAGGTTTTGGTCAAGAATATATAATTATAGGTATCCGCTTTATTTACAAAACAACTAATAACTAGGGATGCATGGCATCGTACCATAATTAAATATTAGAGGGAAAAAATTGTCATTATTAAATATTGATAAAAGATAATATAACATTTGTTTTTTAAATAAATAATTTCAATTACTATATATTTTATCGCTCATATATTATATAGCTACGACCTTATCGCAAAAAACACTTAAGAATGTTTACATTAACAAGAGATACTGAATGAATCCACCTGAGGATTTGTTCTTTCTGCAAAAAACTGAATAGTCATTTTTTTGCACTTTTTGCCTCGTATCTTGAAAACGGTTGGACCTGCCTTTGCATACGTCTTCTTATCAATAGGAAATCGAATGTTTTTTGAATCATTCAAATCTTTGCGATTACTGTAACTCACTCTACGTTTTATTCAAAGGTATACAATTATGAAAAATCTCCAGACATTTTGCTCTTTAAGTTGTTGTTAATTAATGTTGTATTTTATTTGACTTTTATTTAAATGTTTTTAAATAGCAGTCTAGATCTAAACTTTCTATAATCAATTGTGAGAGCAATTCAAATTACTCA
This sequence comes from Ctenocephalides felis, assembly GCF_003426905.1. NCBI lineage: Eukaryota > Metazoa > Arthropoda > Insecta > Siphonaptera > Pulicidae > Ctenocephalides > Ctenocephalides felis. The sequence continues at coordinate 27,495,932 of NW_020539726.1, forward strand.
AATAAGGATTTTATAAAACTTAATAGTTGTCCCAATGGTGTGTTTTCATATAAGAATCTTATTCAAATCCCTTTTACTACTGATTATATAGTTTGATTGTTTGCAGAATTTTCCTATTATCACTTATTACTAAAATCATGTTTTAATCAATATTTTCACGTAAAAATGGATATCATGCCGCTTGATATCAGGACATTGTAATTGTAAATGTAACAATTCTAAAGATATTTGGTTATTGGTAAAATTTCTCCAGCTACTGATTTGTTGTTTGTTTTATTCGAGTCGAAAACCTTAGTAGGTGAATTTTAATTACTCTGCGTAATCTTGCTGTTGGAAATTATTTAAATTGGAGCAAAAATTTCAAATATTTTATATAATCTGCACATTTTCCAACAATCCAAACACATATATTTCTTTCTTCAATAAATTTTTTCGTATTTTTTTGTTGGTTTTGCAAAATTGCTTTAATGCTCCATGTTTTTTTACATAAAGGCCAAAAGTTTTTTATTCCTGGCCTAATTTTTATCGCTTCATTACCTCAAAATCTCTCCAAATCTCCATTAAATTTTCGATTTGACTGGATCATTTAACCAAAATCGATAATTATTGCTTATTTCTCAACCTTAACTTTGAATCTGAAACTGAGGGGACGCACCGTGCAGCATTTGCAACATTATGCGTAAAATTACATGCCACGTTCAAATATATTTATGTTCCGACAAAACTGTTTTCTTGTGCCTTGTGCCGATGCCAGTGGGTTGACAACTTGCAAACATTCCGTTTTTGTTTTGATATATTATTGTAGGCAGTCGTTTATTTCAGAGATGTATGGCTAATGAGTAGCAGGACCTTAGAGTGAATGAGATATATTTTATGTAGACGATTTTATTATAAACTCTATTAAAATATCATAATATTTACCAATAGTTTGATTTCTTTCCGAGATTTTGTGATCCATCTCTTTGAAGAAATTAATTCAGCACATTGCGAATAGTTTCAGAGTAAGTGGCATGAACTTCCTATGTGTGTAAATAAGAGATTTAATCAATAAAATATAAATTAATGAGTGATTAAAAGTATTAAGAGTGCATTCATTACATATAATTTAAAACGAACGAACACGTTAACTCGGAGTAGTTTCTAAAAGCAAATTTTCACAAATCAATAATTTTTATAATTGAACCAGTTTTCGTAGGACTTTAATGGTTTAGTATGTTTATTAAGACCAAGTACTCTATCGTTATACCAAGTAAATCATCTAATTTTAATTTTAACAAACGTCAAAAAAAAAAACTACTCATTTTCTCATACTTTGATGAATTTCTGAAATTAAACTACTTGTCGTAAGGCCGTAATATTTCAGTAAATTCTATAAGACTATGATATATATCGCAAAAAAAAAAATTATAAAAAGCTGCTCCAATTTTTTTTTCAACAACGAATTACAAGAAAACGGCTCGGTAGATTTTCACCTGAAACTAATCAGTATCATTCCTAACTAATACGTTTTGAACAGTTTTTGATTTTTTAAAATCGATTCGGTAGTATGAGCTTGAATGGGCAGATCGTCGCTCAAAACTGACAAACGATAATGCTCATTGAGGTACATCAAATTGCTTTTAAATTACTGAAATCGGTTCAGACGTTTTTGAGCAAACGTCGATGAAAGGTCTAATTTTGACAAATGCCAAAAAACGATACTAATTTTTGCAAACTTTGAAGAATTTTTAAAATTAAACGACTTGTTGTAGGGTCGTAATATTTTAGGATGATCTATAAGACTATGGTATCTACTGTCGAAAAAAAATCATAAAAATCGTCGAACAAAATTTTTTTAAGACTTTATTTCAAGAAAACTGCCCGGCCGATCTTTACCAAAAACTAATAAGCACGATTTCCAACCAATATCTTTCGAACAATTTTTGAATTTTCAAAATCGATTCAGAATTGCGGGCTAAAATGTGGACGAAAAATTTTTTCACTTTTTTACGATTTTCAAACAAACGGCTTGGCTGATCGCCGCGCAAAGTTTATAAACGCTAGCCATCATCGAGATACATCGAACGACTTTTAAAGTTTTTAAATTGCTCGGCAAAAAATCTGCTCACACACACATACTTTTTCCAAATTTGGTCTCATTCGATTCAGAATGGCTTGAAACGTCGAGAAAACATAAAATTAGCGAATCGTATTTTTTTATGAAAACAAACTTCTCCTTCGGGAAGTTAAATAATCATTTTCAATTTTTTTGCGATTACCGTAACTTACTTTCCGCAAAGTTCGTAAATCATAAAATATGAACCTTATCCTCGGCAATATTTTCCAATTTGATTTTGTAAGATTTAAAGCATCTGATTACATTCGAATTGAATACTACAAATCACGATCTATTATCTTCCAAGTGCTGAAAACAATATAAAAATCAATTCATCGACACTTGTCGGGGGATTCAGGTTCGTGGGAACCACAGTATGTGACTTCGCAAAAGCTGCGAAGATACGAATGTTATCTATGAACACATAATTTACTATCGCGGTGCATAGTTGCATAGGTGCAATTCATATATGTGTTGTACTGGTACTGGTTTTATACTCACACTTGCAGTTAAATGGAATAAGAGGATAGCTGATGTATGACTTATTAGAAAAAGTTAATAATTAAAATACATTTAGGTTCCTGTATGAGCAGAATATTCACAAACCGATTCTGCCGCATAACAGACCAATGTTATGGCAAGGCTATGTTAGGAAGAACTTTCCATACTAAATCATTCCAAATTATGACAAAATCCATGTGGTTGCTGAACAGTCCGGCGTTTTTCTCAGGTCAGATAGAAAACCTAAACTATAAACAGCTCAAATGCTATAAAAACGATCTTAGATGACAGGGTCTTTCTGACCCAGCTTCATAACATATAACTGACGTTGCAGTTTATGTGTGAAACGTCTGAATGCCAGTAAATACATGACATTTTGACAGTATTCAGTATAATTCAGTAGCATAATGCATGCACGTTGGAACCTTGCCATAACATTGGTCTGTTGTGTGGCAGAATCGGTCCATTAGCGCAGTTGCTATAAACCAGTTAACTGTGTCGCTCACATCAAACAGTGTACACAATTTTGTGTCGTATGAATAGAGCTGATGACGAGTAATGTTTTCTTACTGGATGGTACTACTGCCATCTAGTTCTCGGTGACCCGGAGAATCCGGTTTCGGAGAACTGGATAGATAGGCCCGCGGAAGTCCAGTGGTCGTGTCAAATAAATGTGCTAATATTTAGAAAAATAACTAGTATTTTTGGACACCGACTCTCGTATTAACGAATGTGAGCCTACAAATACGGTAATGTACACACTATCCTACTATCGCACAGGTATGAATGCAAATGTAATGCGCAGATATAGGCGATCGCTGCGAACTTAGAACTTTGACCGTTAATAAGACGGTAAAGGAGGTGTAGGTAGATAGTCAAACTTTTAGATCGAATTTTGAAAATTGATTAAGTAAATATGGATGCACCGTTTTCTTAAAAACTGTCATATTTAACACTTTTTGCTTCGTATCTCGCGGACGAGTAGACTTGTCTTTGCCAACAAACTAATCAACATGTCTCCATACCAATAGAAATCGGATCTTCTATTTAATCGATCTAATTCACGTCGTTGCCAAAACGTCTCCCTATCAAAATAAATCGAATGTTTTTTGCATCATTCAAATCGGTTGCTCCATGCACGGGCAAAAAATTGTATTTACCTCACATACACATATTTTTTCACTGTAAGGTTTATGTTCAGAAATCCCTGAAACGTAAAGATACTGTAAATTTCATCATTCGTATTTTACAAAAATACTGTAAATTTCATTATTCGTTTTTTATCTAATCTAATAATATCAATAAGATAATAGGTTATTAATAATAGATAATAGATCTAATACCTATAAGTTTTTTTATATGTATAAATATATATAAAACCTAATCCACTCGAGTTTAAATTAATACTTCCGTTTTGAGGTCCTAATCTAATATTTCTAAGAATTATATGACATTTTGAAACTGCATTGTAAAGGTAAAATTTTTTATTTCAAGTTTTATAAAATTTGTGTAAACTTTGAAAATTTTGAAACTTTGAAACTTTTACAGACACTTTTCTACGCTTTAAAATTCTAATAAAATGCGGTATTCTTCCTCGATAGTTTTAAAAAAATATTTTTTAATTTTGAAAATTATCAAATTGATTTTTTTTAAAACTTAGAATTTTTAGAAATATTAAGAATTTCTAAAAAAATCTGACACATTTCAAAAATTTGAAAAAATCGAAAATTTGTATTTATTGGAGTTTTTTTTTAATAGTTTAAAACAAGAACAAATGAACAAGTCCAATTGAAAAGTTCAGAACAAGTCACCTTGTTTTGAACCTGAAACAGTATATTTTTTTAATCATTCTGATATAATGCACCGTTCTCTCAAAAATTGCTGTTTGTGCACTTTCTTCTCCAAAATAATTTTTAAAACGGCAAAATCTAATCAGACCTAAATACGGAAGCTCATTACGAAATATATGAATTTTAAATAATTAGAGATGCCAACTTAATGGTTGACCTGATCTTTATTTTTCGTATATTTTCATTTAAAGTTATTACTTTTCTAATTGCAATGATATTCTAAGTCTTTCCAGTAACGAACAGAAGGGTCATTTCAGTAAAAAAATAGAAGAATCCATTTTATAGAAAATTTTGTGTTCACTAGATAGAGCTCTAGCTCTATTTCTTACATCTGTAAAAAATTTTCAATCTATGTTCTATTCTATCATTAGAAATCTACGTCTGCAAGATAGCATTAGTAAATAAGACATTGAATAAAATTATAAAATATTTTTAATGCATCTAACTGCTTGCAAAGCTGATTTGTTTAAATAATAAATTTGCAATTGATGATTTTGATAGGAACGAATAAATTATTTTGCTTCTGAATGTGCGAATTTCAATACAAAACGCGTGAACTATGCGGCGACCTGTGTAATTCTATATGAATTGCGTATCGCACAATCTTCCTACTGCATTTATCACCTCGACAATTAACTAATAAATCAAGACAAAGTTTGAGTAATTCAGTAAATCTTTAACTTGCTAATACTTCCTGAAACGGACGACTTTTGCCCAGCTCGACAGGTACTTACCAGCCAACCAACCAACTAATAATTCTTTTATTCAGGATTCTAGTTACATAAATATTTCTCTACGTACTACAGAGCGTTAACAGATTTATTGTATTTTGAAGATTATAACAAATGTTCAGACACTTTAGTAATTACTCTACGTAAATGTGCAATCCGTAAGGTAGTCAGAGAATCAGTAACTTGAGTAGGGATTTAATATTTTTTTAAATGATTTGGATTTGTTTGACTTGTGTAATTTTTGTCTTCATTGGCATACAGAGAGAGTATTAATAATTCCATAAAGATTTTTTTCAATATTATTTTGTATCAATATTGTACAAAGTAACATCTATACATCAGTGAATCTATAAAATCTAGCTATAGCTATTATCTGAGGATTTTCAGGTTTAATTTGTTTTTTACATTTTTTAACTCTGCTACTAGTATACTTCAAAATTTTATTCAAAAAATTTTAGTCTTATCTTGGTTTTTGACTAATTTCATTCAAATGTTGCCAAGTTAGATTTTTTTAATCTTCTAAACTTTCGCTTTATTTCCAAGTAGACTGATTAATAAAATTGCAAACAATGAAAAATGTTCCAGATTTTAACATTCATACATCCATCAGTCCTTTAAAATTCTTGCCTATTTTCTGCCTATTTTTTTGATTTTCGGGTTTTAATTTTATTTATTTCTTCATGTAATTAGTAGGTACTTTAAACATGTATTCAAGAATTTAAAATTTCGCTTTAGTTATCATATAATTTTAACGATTTCGTGTTCCAAATATTGCCAGTTATTTACTCATGTCATATATTTTTTATTTATTATTCAAACCAAACTGACTTCATTATTTGGATTTGCTGTAATATTCTAATCTTTAACATCATTTTTAAATAGACAGATTATAAACATTGCAAAATAATCGAAAATGTTTCTGCTTTTAACATCCACTTATCCATAAACCTATTAACAAACATAAATATTGTCTGACGATTTTTAGGTTTAAATTTCATTCATTTCTTAACTCTATCAGTACTTTAGAATTTTATTCAATTATTTGAAATTTTCTTCTAATTTTTACTGTTTTGTATTTTTAATATTGCCAATTATTTTCTAATGTCATGATTCTAATCAATAGTTACAACCAGACTATTTTCAAAAAAAAAGAAAAACTATTCGGTACATAAATATAATTTTCGTTTTTATATTCTATTGATTTAAAGAAAAGAATGCTTCGCAAAGTATTTTATTCAAAATTTGGAATACAATCATCAGTAAAGTCATCATCAATGACATTTTGCAAAAAATTCTGCAAAATCAATCTGTTTTGCTCCTGATATTGGAACTTACTGATCTTGTTTAGACATTAATAGTATTTTGCTTCTAAATACATAATTAGCAAGGATTTTGCAAAAAAAAAAATTATTATTATAAGAAAATTTAAATTGTGGTTTAGTATTTACTTTAGACTTTTTCTGGTAATCTTTGTCACAAGAAAGTAGTTGTTAATTTTTCTTAGAATAAATTGTTCTCCAGGTATTACTCTATTATTTCTATTGGTAGACGAGTAAGAACAAATCTAAATAAGAGATCTTAACTGATAAATTGTTACCTATTTAATATTTATATATGCATAGAAGCTAGCAAATCGTTTAGGATTCGCTGAGGTAGTTGTCTTGAATATTCTTGGTAACTTTTTGTATATTATTATATACGACTAATGAATTAGTACGTTTAAAATTCAAATTAAACTGATTCAGAAGTCACTTCTGTTAGATTTTCAAAATTGATTATGATTCTAATTAGATTTAATTATATTCTGATTAGATTCAGTTGTATCTTATATTTGGATATGTAGTATGTAAAATGGAGGCTCTACAATTCAGTAATTCACAATCTTAGCTAAACTTTTGTTCTAATTAGCCTCATTCGTTTGAAAAGAAGAGGAGCGAATGAGACTAATTAGGACGAAAGTTTACTTAACAGTTGGAATTACAGAATTCTAGAGCCTCCTCCCATGAAGTAATGCCCAACGGCGGTTTCCGTGGGGACAAAAGTCAAAAGATGAGCAAAAATTCTAGTATGTATTATGCACAGGCGGTGTTGAGCTAAACATACCCAGACAATAGACCTAGTCTGGTATGCGTAAACGCTTTTTGTTTATCATTATCATTTCCAGTTTATATGTATCTTTGTTTTGGACAATTTCTTTTAGGACACATTACTATTGGAGAATTGATTATTTAAGATAATAATTCATTAGAATGATAAATTTTCAAGAGGTGTTAATGCCATCGTTTAAATATCATAAAGTTAATCAAAAATGCTGCTATTGCTATTTAGCTTCAGTAAAGTGCATCACACTATCCAAAAGCATTTGGAGAATTTTTCATACACATACAATTTCTTTTAAAATAGTTGTTCTCTGTATAGTTTAGTATAAAGATGAGTGTGAATGTAATGTTAATTTTTTTCTTCAGAATATAGAATATAATATATATAGAACCGATAGAATGTTTGAATTCCATTTCCTTCTAGCACCGTTTGCCATATTTTGAAACATTTCCGATTGCCCACAATGTGAGTCATTTTTAATAACCTATTAGAAAATGTATTCAATCCAAATCTTCACTTAATTTGAAATCGTTGTATAAAGCATTCGAAAGGCCATAAGCGCCCGATTTCAATAGGCGAACGCAATTGAATTCCTCTCTTTTGATCCCTTTTACAAAAGAACCCAGTTACATGTTATAATTTTTGCACGTTCTAAATATTAATATACTTTTGCAAACCACAAGAAACCCATAAATAATCTAATATGTGCAGTGAAAGTCTGTAGGTTTTAAATCTCGGACGACATGCCACAAAATTGTAAATGGAATCTTTTAGAATGTAGAACTATTTCTTGAGATACGCTATAAAAATATTTTTGTAATAGTTGTAACATGCTTTTGTTAGTGCTACGATGGAACTGCATATCTTTGCAGATAAAGTGGTTTAGTTTTCATATATTTTCTAGTTGGATATGTCTCGTAAATGTATATTGCAATTATTATTATAAGAGCGCTGTCAAGAGAAGCATGTATTAATTCAAAAGTATTTCTTGTAGTTCATTCTTATTGTTAGATGCAGCTTGACATTATTTTTGCTTGAAGTAATTGAATATAATTAACAAGTTTGATTTGATACTTTTTTCCAGTCTTTTGACTCGATTCCATAATTAGAGTAGCAATTTTCACAGATTTTAATAATTTATTATATATTCAGAATGAAGGGTCATGTGTTCAAAGTTAAGCTGTCGCATTCATAACTTCTGTTGTTTGTCTTATTGTACTATACAATATAACAGTAAAATTTATGGAATACTATACTATACTACAAACTTTAAATCACTTTACTATGTTAAATTATCAATACAATACTAATTCCTTATATATTCTAAACTTTATATTATATTGTCAGGGCACTTACTGCACTGAACTGGAATAAATTTTTCACCATACTCTGTACTATAATGCGTACTACGATGCTAAAATATTTCTATATATACTAAACTTTGTAATATACTATTATATAATCTATCTAAGTACATATTATGCTAAACGGTTCTAAAATTTCTACCATTATGTGCACTATATAAGGCGTACAAAAATAAATACTATACTACAATGATACTATAATCAATACTGCAAAGACAACTATAATGAATACTGCAAATGATCTTACAATGGAAACTAGAATGCAATGCAAAATGCAATAAATCTTATAAAAGCTGGTACAATGAAAATTACAATTATTACAATAGCGCGTATTACACTAAGTTTCACATTCGGCTTTATACTCTGTTTTTTACTCTGATCTGTACTCTGATCTATACTTTGTTCTAATCTCAGATTTTACTTTTTTATATTCTGTTTTGTACTCTGTTTTTGTTTTTTTCTTGTATTTTTATTCTCTGTTTCTTTCTGTTTTCTTCTCTGTTTCTTTCTGTTTTCTTCTCTGTTTCTTTCTGTTTTCTTCTCTGTTTAATACTCTGTTTTATACTCTGTTTCGTACTCTGTTCTATACTTCGTTTTTTACTCTGTTTCATACTCTGTTTTATACTCTATTTCATACTATGTTCTATACTGTTTCATACTCTGTCCTATACTCTGTCTCATACTCTCTTTCATACTCTGTTTCATACTCTGTTTTATACTCTGTTTCATATTCTGCTCTATACTCTGTTTCATACTATGTTTTATACTCTCTCTAATACCCTCTTTTATACTCTATTTTATACTCATTTTTGTAATCTGTTCTATATTCCGTTTTATACTTTTATTGTGTATATTTTTATACTCTGTTTCAGGTTCTGTTTCTTTGTGTTTGTTTTCTGTTTTGTACTCTGTTTTGTACTATTTTAAATACTTTTAATTTTTGTTTCTTTTTATTTTCTGTTTTATGCTTTGTTTCTTTCTGTTTGTATTCTGTTTTATACTTTTCTGTACTCTGTTCTATACTCTGTTTCATACTTTTTTTCCTTGTATTTTTATACTCTGTTTCTTTATGTTTGTTCTCTTTTATACTCTGTTCTATACTTTTTTTCTAGATTTTTTATTCTCTGTTTTATGCTCTGTTTCTTTCTATTTTTCTCTTGTTTCGTATTTTTTTCTTGTATTTTTATTCTCTGTTTCTTTCAGTTTTTTCTCTATTTAATACTCTGTTCTATACTCTTTTTTATACTTTTTTTCTTGTTTTTTATACTATGTTCTGTACTATGTTCTGTACTATGTTTTATATTCTGTTTTATATTCTCTATGCTTTACTATACTGCTCCTTATACTAATCTTTATACTTAGCTAAACGATGCTATTTTATTTTTTTCATATTTTACTAAACTAATACTAAATGTGCTTTTATACTTTACGATATTAAACTACTTTGCTACATTTACTACTTTACTATATCTTACCAAACACTTACTCTATGCTCTGATATTGTTATAATCTTCTATACTATTTTATATATCATATTAATTATAACATACTCTATAGACAATATATACTGCTCTGAAAATCTGACATCGGGAGTAGCGATGTCCATTTTTACTTGAAAATATGGATCAATAACATGGTTCCAATTGAAAATAAGCCCATTTTGGGCACTGCAGTGTAAGATGTCAACGGGAAATATTTTACACTATTCTTTCCTGAATCGAGTTGGAATTTAACTCATCTCGCGGGTCTGCTCCTAGAGCAGTACTATTCATTATTATTATATCGTATACAGTCTCTATTATACTCCACCCTATACTATACACCAATTTATACTATTATATACCTACTATATACTATTTCATAATTTATGGTGTTTATATACTAAATGAAATACTGCTCTATATACTATGCTAAACTCAATGCTGTTCTGTGCTATATTCTAAGGGGGCGACCATTAATCACGTGATCGATTTTTTAGGAATTTTTGTACCCCCCCCCTTTCCTTTGGTGATACGTCGTGATATTTAGTGTTACTCCCCCTCCCTTACCAAACATTACATGTATTTTTAGTTGCGTAAAATTTTCCATACGAATTTTTCGAATTTACGAGAAAACGTATTTTTATTTTGAAAATTAGGATGAAAAATAAATACACGTGATATCTTACTAGACTTGTTTCTCCTACGTGATTTTTGGTGATTTTTTGTCAAAACCTCCCTCCTCATAGAGACCACACGTGATTAATGGACGCCCTCTAAAGCATACTATACTTTCCAATAGTAGTTATAACTTATAATATACTACTACTAAATTATAATGAACTATTAAACTATGCCATGCTACTCTCAAACTATTTTTTGCTCTAAAAAATAATAATGATACGGATCTGCTACGAGCAGTAGCAAACCAGTACGGCACGTGTCCCTTTTTACCGAGTGCGGCTGCGGCTGGCGGATGTCAAGGCGCACGTCAACCGGATTGAATTGTTTACGAGTTCACTTTAATAAGAACTTACCTGTTCACCAAGGTGCAACTAAGGTTCAGAACGAGAGCACATGTAATAGAGAAGAGGCGGATGAATTTACACACGAGTTTATAATGAGAGTTACATTGTTCCTTATTTGAAAGTTAGCAAAAAAAATCCAAAGAAATTGAATTATATGTTCAACAATCCTACACATTTGAACTTTTGTATATCTCTTACCTTTCCAAAGCAGAAATTTATGGTTTTTTTAAAAAAATCATGTTTGCTAACTATATAATTTTTTTATGATAATATATAGATCATGGTCATACTAAGCATACTAAAATTTGCTGGACCTACGACAATTTGAAAGTTTGTCATGTTTTAAAAAATTATGATAGTAAAAATTTATTTAAAAAGTCACTTCTGTGATGGGATGAGTGAAAAATTGTCGTTTTCTCAGCTAGCGTCGAAACTTATCAGCGGATATGTTATTACTGAACATACTAAAATTTTACGGACCTACGACAGGTGTTTCAATTATAAAGATTTATCATAGAAAAATTATTTCTGAAAAGTCACTTCTGTTTCTAGATTAATTATCTAAATATTTTCTATAGTTGGAATTCTGAGATCTCGATGTATTAACTAGTTGGGAACATATTTTGGAACGTTCACAGTGTCTTTCAAAATTTTGCTTTGAAACCTCTGTAGAATGGTTATGTTTGATTTACTGGCCGCACCCCATAGTTGTAGACCGTAGGACCATATTGGTTTAATAATTGTCTTGTATATTAGGAGTTTATTTTCTATTGAGACTTGTGATTTTCAGCGTATTGACCAATTAAGTTGCCTACGTGTTAGTTCGAGGTGTTGACGCTTCTTTACTATATGTTTATGCCAGGTTAGTCTCCTATCCAAATATATTCCCAGATATTTAACTACATTGGATGCAGGAACCAATTCACCATTCAATCTAACAGGAGGGCATAAACCTTGTCTTAGGGTGAAAGTAATATGAACTGATTTAGAGTTGTATACTTTTATTCTCTATAATTTTACCCACTTTTCTATTTCATCTACATGAATTTTTATCTGAATGGCTAAATTTCAATTTCGGTTGGTTAAGTCACTTATCACCCATATAGGGAAGTTCATGCAACTTGCCTTCAGACAAAATGCCACTTAAACTTAGTTTATATTTGGAAAGTTACTTATGAAAATCAGTACTATAAGTTCAAATCCTTGAACACAAAAAATAAATCTACCTTTTATCTGTCGAATCCAAATTAAATATTTATTGTAATGAATATATGTCGTGGACATGAGCAAAATGTAACAGGAAATTGATACTCAAATTGACCTGTGAAACTTAAAACGCTGGTTCAAACACACTTTTATCACATCAGAATGTGCTTGAATTACCAAAACATGGATATGTGTTCCATTTCAAACTGCAAATATATCCAACACTGCTATGGAGCTAATTTTATAAGAAGCAATATAAATGTATTTTTTCAATATCTGCTCCCCTTTGGCAACACCTCTTACCAAGCCATTTTTTTCAATTATATTTTTTATTTTTTACTTCATTTTATTATTTTCCTTTAGTTTCTTAATCTATGCTACTTATTATATATAAATTGTATATTTTATTTGATTGTTTTTTTATTACCTATGTTAACAGTTTTGTATTATAAGACTCTGAGTCCTGATTGACAAAAGAATAAATATCTGCTCCTATTTTATTTGGAACATCAGCAAATTTTTGGTACTTGAAATGTTAAATCCAATGATTGGACGAATGCTAATCTAGTGATTGGACGAATGCTAATCTAGTGATTGGACGTCCGCGTATGAAATATGCAATATAGAAGAAAAACTATACTTTATTTATAGTTTCGGTTTTTCTCAGGATAAACCCGGTTCTCTCCTACACCTAAGGGATTGTCATCGGCGCTCTCATGTTGATATATGCACATTCTAAGATTTATCTGCACGTCATGCTCGCGGCCTTGATCGTACAGATATCTCGTAACTGTATCTGTAACAAGTTTTATTAACTGGTTATATTAAAGGGTTATGCCACGGTTATGCAAACATGGAAGTGCGAAGGTCACTTCTGGAATTAGCGGATCAAATATTATTGCTGCAGAGTTGATGGATTGATTAGGAGACATATTTTGTTAATCGAGTACAACTGTTTTACCGTTAGGCCAAGTATACCAATATCTAAATATATTGTCAACTATTTAATAACTTATTATTTTTTAAATTAAATTGAGAAATTTTATATTTGAATGTTGTGTTTGCTGTGGCTATGTGGCCTTGCAGAGGATCTAGAAACAATATCCTCTTCGACCAGCTTGATATAAGGCAGTAGCAGTGATATCGGCCCACTTTAAGTTTTAAATGCATAATATTGAAAGTGAAATTAGCCTTTCGATGGTTTGCTTCTATTAGGTAATAATTCTTATAATAATCTCATCTGTATGGTCAATCGGGGTTACCATACTTTAACGCTGGGTTAAAGAATTATGTACAACGCGATATTTTATAGAATAAATAGTTAGATGTCAGCCCTAACGTAAAAAATCTATAAAAAAATGTTTGCTTATTTATATTTATTGTCCAGATAAATCGAGTTTATTTGATTTTTTTTGCAAATAATCCGATGAACATTAATATAACTGCATTCTTTTGAACAATAGTAATTTTTATTATTTATATGTTTATTTATTGAACGTCGATCGGCACCAGATATTGTGATTAAGTTATATTTAACAAAAACTATTAGAGAAAGTTCTTATTTATTCGAAGTATAAGTATGTATTTTTAATTTATTGCAACAATTCCGTAACCTTAATTTTCGAATTAGTGAAACTGATATCACTTCTGTCTGGAACCTATGCAAGAGTAGTTTTATTATTATTTTTACGTGGATTAAGAAATTTTATTTGAAATACTATACACAGTGCTTTTTTGCAGATTAAAATTAATATTTGAATACTTTATATATTTTTACTAATTTTTAGCAACTCAACATAGATTAGGTTCCAAAATATTTCCGTAAGATACAAAATTTTTTGATAATAAGCTGTTAAAGCTACGTTTCACAGTTTTCAATGTTCAAATTTGTTAGATCAGTTCAATAAAATGATTTAAAATTAAAATGAAATTGGCACATACACTTGAACATCGATTGTTACTGTTAACATGTTAGATATTTGTATTATTGATTGGAATTAGCAGTCGCAAACGTCGATGAAAATTCTAATTTTGACAAATGCAAAAAATAACGGTACTAATTTTTGCCAACTTTGACGAATTTTTAAAAGTAAACGACTTGTCGTAGGGCAGTAATATTTTACTATTATCTATAAGACTCTGGTATTTACCGTCAAAATAAAAATTCATGAATATCGTCGAAAAATTTTTTTAACACTTTGTTACCAGAAAACGGCCCGGCCGATCATTACCAAAAACTAATCAGCACGATTCCCAACCAATTTTCTGAACGGTTTTTGAATTTTCAAAATCGATTCAGAATTGCGGGCTAAAACGTGGACGAAAATTTTTTCACTTTTCTGCGATTCACAAAGAAACAGTTTGGCCGATCGTAGCGCAAAACTGATAAACGCTAGTCCGATATTCATCGAATGGCTTTTAAATTTTTGAAATCGGTCCAGCCGTTTTTGAGAAAACGTTGATTTACGGTAAAAAAATCTGTTCACATACATACACACTCACATACTTTTTCCAAACTTGGTCTCAATTGATTCAGAATGGCTTGAAACGTCGAGAAAATATAAAATTAGCAAATCGAACTTTTTAATGAAAACAAACTTCTCCTTCGGGAAGTTAAAAAAAACTATGCATGTGTTATCCACCAGCTTCAATACCACATTGCAATTAATTAATTAATAATTAAATCACGACGTACAAATGTTTTTACTATCTCCTTGATCTAGAAATCGCAAGCATTATATTAATAACCAGATCAGCAGCATCATCTGTGTAATTGGCAGTGTAGCCTTAGCCGTGTATTACGGTGAGGAATACGAATACGTACAATTAAATCAGTTAAGTTCTTTAATGTCAGATATTATCCTCTTAACGTAAGTATAACTGATACTATTTGCTTTGAATTAATAATCACCGTATGATTATCTTCGCTTTTGAGGGCGATTGATGCCGTTCGCGTGTTATCGAACTGTTTGAGAGAGTTAATCTGTTCTTGAACGTGTTAACAACACGCATTCAACGGATTTATAATCGACCAATTACTTTAGTTATATAGACTCTACTATATTTTAGTAATTGATACACCAGATACTATTATCAAGATTTTTATAAAATTATAAACTACTGCTAAAGAAAACTTTGTTATATCGTATTATTAACTTCCCGAAGGAGAAGTTTATGTTTTCATCAAAAAATCCGATACGCTAATGTTATATTTTCTCGACGTTTCAAGCCATTTTGAATAGAATGAGATCAAATTTGGAAAAAGTACGTGTGTGTATGTGTGTGTGTGTATGAACAAATTTTTTGCCGTAAATTGACGTTTTCTCAAAAATTTAAAAGCCAATCGATGTATCGCGATGAGGACTATCGTTTATCAGTTTTGCGCGATCAGCCAAACCGTTTCTTTGTAAATAGCAGAAAAGTGAAAAAAATTTCGTGCACGTTTTAGCTTGCAGTTCTGAATCGATTTTGAAAATTCAAAAACTGTTCGAAAGATATTGGTTGGGAATCGTGCTGATGAGTTTTTGGTAAACATCGGCCGGGCCGTTTTCTTGTAATAAAGTGTTAAAAATTTTTTTGATTATTTTTATGATTTTTTGACGGTAGATACCATAGTCTTATTGATCATACTAAAATATTACGGCCCTACGACAACTCGTTTAACTTTGAAAATTCATCAAAGTTCGCAAAAATTAGTATCGTTTTTTGGCATTTGTCAAAACTAGACCTTCGATCGTCGTTTTCTCAACAACACCTGAACCGATTTCAGAAATTTAAAAGCCATTTGATGTATCTCAATGAGGACTGTCGTTTGTCAGTTTTGTGCAATGATCTTCCAAGCTGTTTCTTTTGTAATTTGGAAGAAAGTGTTAAACTTTTCGTCCACATTTAAGCTCATACTACCGAATCGATTTTAAAAAACTGTTCGAAAGATATTAGCTGGGAATGATACTGATTAGTTTTAGGTGAAAATCTACCGAGCAGTTTTCTTGTAATCAACTGTTGAAAAAAATTTAAACCGATTTTTATGGAATATTTTTTGGCAATATATTTCATGGTCTTATAGATCTTACTGAAATATTACGGCCTTACGACGAGTAGTTTAATTTTAAAAATTCCTCAAAGTTTGAGAAAATGAGTGTTTTTTGACGTTTGTTAAAATTAAAATTAGACGATTTACTTGGTATAACGATAGAGTAGTTGGTCCTAATGAACATACTAAATCATTGAAGTCCTACTGAAACTAGTTCAATTAAAAAACGTATTGATTTGTCAAAATTTGCTTTTAGAAAATACTCCGAGTTAAGGTGTTTGCTCGTTTTCAATTATATGTAATAAATCCACTCGGAATACTTCGATTATTTACACATGTCCGAAAGTTTATGTAACTTGCCTCAAGGCAAAATACCAATACCAACTAGTTAAACTTTGTTTTACTTATTTCAGTAGGATTAGATATCTAATTCTAAATACAATTAGAAATATTTTTATATGAGCAGTTGCGATGTAATTTTTTATATTCGAGCATTTTTAATATGCAACCTTGTCGTTATTCATACTATGTAAATAAAACTGCCCGTAAGGATATTTAAATATATATTTAGATGAAAACTGATAATACTACTTTTTGATATTGGGTTGTCCGAGGGCGATTTGAACCTGTGACCTTATGATTGCAATGCTCAAGATACCACTGATAAGTTCACATAGTAAAACTTGTAATATTAGTAATAACTTTTCTCTTTTTTATAAATTTTTCTTTTGATTTGTGAAATGTTGGATTCAGTTTTTTAGGACAATTCTTTTTTATTTTAGTAATTGAAATAGATTCTATAAGTTAAAAAAGATTTTATTATACAGGGTATTTTCTTTATATTATTAATAACACATAAAATGTTATGTGATATGAGCCTCCGTGTGAAATTTACAAAATATGCGATAATGTGGAGTTAAAAACGAATTTTGTTAAATAACATATATAATAAAACTTCCATTTGGCTAGAAAATAATAATTACTGCACCTGAAATAATGAATTTTTACCTACATCTTCTATTCGAATAAAAACACAACAAATACACAATATATTAAATTTATTAAAAATATAGATACAATTTATATTTTTCAACTTATTATATACACACAAATGCAAATAAATAATAATTGACATATGTTTTAAAAATATATTCGCATGATATTATATTTATTATATTAATATTTTTAATTAAATAAATACTTAATAACTAATTATTATAGTAGTCTGTACATTTGAATTACTGGCCATATATTCCTAATGATTTCGAACAATATATTATTCTCGTTTCTTATATTAATTAATTATTATATTTACACCACAAACATACATATTTTATACATACACAATTCAAACAATAATATATCAAAATTTTCGATATAAACAGAATTAACTCAAAATACTGTTGTTTTGATGAATAATTCAGATGAGGAATGTTATAGTATTCTTGAGAAAATTGAGAACTTTGAGTCATCTTTTTATATCTTGATATGACACAATGAAATACGAAGAAGCATTTTGTGCTTCTTTTTATAATAAATTAAATTAAAATAATTTTATATCGAAGTAATCGATATCTGACAATGAGTATATTACATATTTATATAAAAAATATCGTTTTACATTGATTTCTGAATACTTCTCGAATATTTATAAATTATCATTATTACATATTTGCTTTGTAAATAAATGCTTAAATAAAATCAATTTTTGATAATGGAATTTTTAGACGATTTTAGATATGCATACATATTTGTATAAGGAGATTTAAAAAAAAATCAAGTATATTGGATCAGTTTTTGCATATAGTGTGAATTCAGAATATTTTAAATATATCAGATCATTCTAAAATATGATAGTATTATATTGGTTTTATATACACTTCGCACTATTTGTTCATTTTTTTATTTAAATTTTTACTTCAAGATGTTCTAGGAAATCTATTTATGTCGATTTGGTTTTATTACATTTTTGCAAATATTTTGATTTACCATTAAATCATTATTTATTAGCAAAATTGCATTATTTAGTTGAACAAGGTAATTTATAAGATTTTTTTGCAAACTTGCTTTTGCTAAAGATTACTGGACTAAATATTGATTATTACATAAATGCTTAATTAAATTTTTTTTTCCAAATTTAATTTCTTCAAATACGCATACATATTTGTTTAAGTGATAAATAAGACAAATCAAAGTAAGTTTTTGTCTATAGTTGTGAATTCAAAATATTCTAAAATGTGCACTTATTATATGCTTTGCCCAAGATGTTTATTAGTCACTTTAACATGTTTTTTTTTGAAATTATTCAAGAAACTAGTAGTGTATGGCATCGTGCCTTTAGGCAAATTGCTGAAACTTTCCGTACCAAAAATTAAATTTTCCACAAAAGGTTCAATTGTTTTTTAAAACTTTGATTTTTGAGAATTTTGAAACTTTTTTGAAAAAAAAAAGAATTTTGATTATATAGAAATATTTTGGAAATTTTGAACTATTTTCAAAGCAATCGCGCTGCTTTAGCTTAAGTTAAAAATATTTTGTGTATCAATTTATACCGATTTAGTTACAACTTTATTGAAACACAATTAGATCATGATTTATGACTAACATTTCAATTTTTAATTGAATACAGCTATTATTGTGTGAATTTTGGGCAGACATGCTTCTGCTGTAGATTGTCTCCAAAATCTCACCGCACTAAAAATCCATTAGCTCAATTATTTTCGTATTAATTTATTTTTATTACAGATCATTCTCCTAGTTATACGTCTATTTATATTCGTGTCCATTCATTGCAAAACCGACCACAAATTAGCATTTTCTATGACGCGTTTGGTCAGCGACCTTTTAATGAGTGATATATGGCTCTTCTTCTAGATAGAGATGATTCTACGAAGTTATTAATTTGTTTATATGCGTAGATCGTGATTTTAAATAACAACCTATTACTTACACGGCTTTTGAAACAGTTATTAATTATTAAACCACTAGATTGTTATTTAGAAAATATATAGAAGTTTCTATACCTACTCGGTATTTAATGAGCTGATGTGTGAATCAATACACAATCAGAAATTTAGAATGCGATTAATTGAACATGACATTGATTGTGATTTAGTATTGATGTTTTTTGTGGGTTACATTACTATTTACACGTTTTAATAGTAGTGATGAATGGCATTGTGCTGAAAACCACATATGATTCTTTCAACTAGCCTCAAACACGGGGAAAGTTAATTAATCAGAATTATTAGCTTTTCTTATGGTAAGTTATAGTAATCGCAAAAAATTCTAAAAAGATTTTTTTTACATTTCTTCACGTTTAAGGACCTTCTGAACATTTTTGCATACCTAAAAAAAAATAGATGTGTGTATGTATGTATACGATATGTATACAATTTTTATCTACCGATTTGAATAATTCAAAAAACATTCGATTCCTATTTATAGGGAGATGTGCAGATTAGTTAGAATTTTGGCAAAAGTTGGTCCAACTGTTTCGGAGATATGACGCAGAGGGTGCAGAAAATAGATATCGAGTTTTTTGAGAAAACGGAGCATCCGATTTCAATAATCCAAAAACATTAAATTTGTAGTGATGGGGAGAATTGGAAATTTGTTTTTGGAAAAGGCAGGTTCAGCCGTTTCGGTGATACGGAGAAAAATGTGCAAAAATACCAATTTTTAAGAGAACTAAGCATCCAATTTCAATGATTCAAAAAACTTTCTGATTTTTTTTATTTATATATTTTTTTTAATTTCCAATTTTTTTTTTGAATATTGCAAATAATTCGGATGTTAATTCGAGTTCTAGCTAAAATTCTAAAGCTCACTTATATACTTTAAATAAATAATTTTGACTTAGCAATTCAGTTTATATAATTTTTATAAATATTTGATAATGTCCTTCATTTTAAATCCTATTGATTAAGTTTTGTCTATTTATCTTTTTGTAAACATAAATAAACGTGGTCATCTAATTCATGAGATTTTATATATTTCCTATAAAAAAAGCATAATGAAAGGGAAAGGGAAAGGGAAAGGGAAAGGGAAGTTCCACCAATTTGCCTTAAGGCACGATGCCATACACCACTAGTTTTAACTTGATTTGGTAGAGGAATAGTTTAAGCATCCATCTAGCTTTATTTCATCAAAAACCAATCAGTAGATCTTAGGATATATTACTTCAAAAAAACGGATACAAGTCCCTAGCTTCTCTACATCCAATTTTTCCATGATATATCAAAATGATCTTCAAAAATTAATTTAATATACAACTTCTGTACATTTCAAGATTTTACTGTGCTAGATGTTGACAAAATTATGTCAAAAACCTTTTGCTGTTTTAAATATTTAAATCCCAAAACTATTTCAACGACTTAAGCTTTCCATCTCCGACGACATCATTTTGGAGCACATTGCTCCACATACGACAAGGAATTCATATAGTCATTACCATAATATTTTTTATCTATTTACTATTCTTATTTAAATTGAATCGTTATTGTTTGCAGGCAAATACAAAAGATGACTTGCAGACGAAAGATACGGGCATTGAAATTATGGACTTAAATAGACTGCCAAATGTAAGTAGTTTGTCTTTATTTTGGTATTCAGAAATTTATGGGATGGTTATTATGGCTACCTTACAATGGTGAATGTATTTAGAATGGTCGTATTGAGTTGTAACTGGTCTAATTATAAATGAATTATAATCGGGACTATGAAGATAAATTTAAATAAAAAATTGGTATTTTTTCAACATCAGGAGTTTATACTACTGATCACGTTGGTTAGCAGGTTTTTGCAAAATGCAAAAAAAAAATATTGTAACTATATTTACCTGTAAATCATGAAGTTTTCTAAGTATTTGATTCATACAGAATGGAAATAATTTTTTGAATGTTTTTTTTTTGAATGCATTACTCTCTCGATATTTTTATTCCATTTACGTTCTTTTCATAAATTATTCAGTTTTCTAATTATTATTTTTATCTGTTGATGATATATTTAGGTTTGTTCTTAATTGACATACCGAATAAATGAGAATTTAATTTAATCATTTTGCACGAAATTCAGGAATGATATGTTATTTGTATTTCTAGTTCTGTTTTTTTCTGTTAATGATAGAGATATATTTTTATCATAAGACGTTTTTGAATACAATTCCTTCTAGCTATATTCTTAGTTGAAATTCAGAATAAATAAAATTTCTTTCAAAAACTAATTTCGAATGTCCTTTTAGTGTATTGTTTTTAGTTGACTTGCCCAATATATAATAATTTTACAATCGACTGTTTGCATAGCTTGAAAAAAACATTGTAAATAAGTGGATGTTTTTTTTACTTATTATATAAGTATCGAAATTATGAAAATAAATTTAAATTAATAATAGGTATTTTTCTCAACATCAGGGATTTTCAATCACTTAGTACGACGATGCGGGTTTTTGAAAAATGCAAGAAAAAGTATTTTAATGTCATTTTGTCATTTTTTTCGAAATATTCAAAGTTTTGTGAACGGTTATTTTTGTCCGGGATAGAAGTAAATAGCTAATTCCGAATGCAATATTTTTGTTCTTAGTTGGTTTACCAAATGATTAATAATGCTTCAAGCATTTTGTATAAAATTTAGTAAAAATATGTTATTTGTGGGATTTGTATATTTCTATTATTTTAAAAAAATGTATGTTTTAAATTTAAAAGTATTTGGCTCTAATACAAAATTTAATATTAAGCCTACATCATACAAAAAGAGTTTCATTCTTCAGACTTGTTACGTAACTTTCACTTTTCTATTTTTATTTGTATAAAATTTTGTCTCTATATATGATATATAGAATTTTTGTCTTTATGTATGATATATAGAAATACCTTTTAGTATTGTTGAAATTTCTTACATTAATTCAAATTGTATACATTTTTCCGAATAAATTTGCTCAAACTCTTTTGGCAGACTTTTCAAAATGACTTTTCAAAAATACTTGAATACTATATCTCTGTTGAATAAATTTATTTTTATATATATTTTTATTTTTATATAGAAACTATTATTCAAATGCATATTTGCTTTAAAGTAGAAGTAATACTAACAACTTCAATGCTGTTCAATTCAACTCAATGCTGTTCAATTATTATATTTGTTGATTATGATACTTTAAAAATCTTGTATTAGTCCTACACGATAAATCGCTTATACAGTCGCCAAAGTATTGAACAAATATAAAAAAAAATCGAAAGTTTTATAGAAAAAAATACTAAAAATAATAATTGTT
This sequence comes from Ctenocephalides felis, assembly GCF_003426905.1. Lineage (NCBI taxonomy): Eukaryota > Metazoa > Arthropoda > Insecta > Siphonaptera > Pulicidae > Ctenocephalides > Ctenocephalides felis. The sequence goes on from NW_020539726.1 coordinate 27,518,589, forward strand.
CATACAAAATTTTATCCATCTTTAGAGCTTTTAAAATAAAACCATAATTTTCTGCTTTAATCGTTCGCACGCAAATATTAAAAATCCATTTAATTACTGACAAATATTTTATGCATATAGGATACTTGTAATACTTTCAATATTTTTATCTATGTAGGAAATAAGTAATTATAATTTCGTTCAAAAAAATTCATGTTTTTCGTTATAAACATAAAATTAGTTTATGGATATTAGAAATTACTTATTATAAATTTAATTAGTACCTACTAGAATTGATTGATCAAGATGCCGAACAAGTTTTCGTAAACTATATGAATTTTGTTATATATATATATATATATATATATATATATATACACATATATAGATGTAGTATATGGTCATAATTAATCGAACTCAAATACTTTAGATTAGTATCTAATTAGATTAAATTGGATCCGAACGGCGTAAGTCTCAGAACATTATTATATAAGAAGAATGTGTCCGAATAACTATCCATAAATCGTTCGAAATTCAGTCCGTATATGCAAATGAACCGAATAAATTAATATATATATATATATATATATATATATATATAATATAGAATTTTTTAATTTGAATATATAATTAAACAAGTTCATTTTTAACACGCGTGGTATATGGCCTAAGATGTTATCGACCTTCGGATCGATGTTTTGTCGACTTTTAATAAAATTATTGATTTTCATATATCACGTTTTTTATTGAATATTTTTTATTTATTAATGAAATAAATTATGGAACGGATTTGAGTTTTGAATGTGAGGGAGTTTTGTTACTTCATTATAATTTAGAAATTTTAATACTCATGATTGCGGGATTTTGAGGATTTGAATTTAATTAATTGAATTTATCTTCATTATATTTTTATTTTTTATTTTATATCACTTTAAGAAATATTTTATGATTTGAAGTCAAATCAGTCAGAAATATTAATATTCATAATTCATGAAATTTCTGGATAATTTATTGAAATAAATTTATCTTATTAACATTTTATTTTATTTTGAAGTAAAACTTCTTTAGGCGCGACTAGGGAGTAAAACTGTGCAAATGCAAAGGAAGAGCGTTACGCTCGAGGATAGTACCAATGATTCCTCATTCGCTCTCGATGAGATCATTTCGATATCGGTCGATTGTGATTGATCGTCGTGTCGCGTGAGTATGATTGCTTTGATTATAGTGAAAATAATAAAACAAATGAAAAATCTGGCGTGTAAGAAACTTAATTTAAATGAAGAAATTGGTATTATTTGTGGTTACTATATATTTTGAGGCTATTAAAATGGAAAGTTTTTTATAGGCGAGTCCTAATATAGTTTGTTCATTCTATTAATCGGACTAAACTATTATTTATTCTTTAGAATTTGCTCTATTTAAGTTATTGATAGTTGTTTTTTGCAGATATGAATACTTGTTACATATAAAACTTATCAAAATAAATTGAAAAAATGGAGCAAATCCAAGTGAGCAAGTAAAACAATTTTCGTGAAAAAGTAAAAATAACGACTTTTGAATTTTTGCAAACAATATTAAACAACAAATTTGTTAGGTGTTGTCTGTTAATAAATGCACGAAAATGTTAGAAAAAATTGTATGGACTATTTTTATTATTATTGAACTTAGTGCAGTAAACGAGAGGAAAAAAGGGTATAACCTCTGAATTTTTTTTACTGTGCTCCGAATTGAATGAAATTTTGGAATTAAGTTCATCTTACCCTCAAGTTCAAAAGTGACCAATTCGGGTTGCGCCATCACCCCCGGGGGGGGTGACACCCTTCTAAATTGTGTAATTACATTTTTTCAAAATAACGTCGGAATCGATAGAAGAACTAATTAAAGAAAAAAATGTCTCATATAGTTTTTCAAAAAAACTAATACTTTTCAAGTTACTGGCCACTGAAGATTCATATATTTTTGGCGTTTTTCTTCGTTTTTTTGCAAATATCTCCTAAAATATACATTTTAACGAAAATCATGTATGAACAAAATAATGTCAATAAAA